>NC_138830.1:13640294-13982902 GCF_965183815.1 Platalea leucorodia
AAACAGAAAATTTACCCCAAACCCAAACTGGCATCTTACGATGAGTACAGAAGAAGGCCAATTTGCCCAGCCTTCTCTGTCCCGCCTCATCACCATGGCAGTGACTGAGACACAGCCAGACACCACAGAGGAGAGCTGGACTAGGCTGTGTCTGCTTCTCCTTCACCCTGGGAACAGCTGCCTCTCTTGCTTTGCCATCACCCTTTTCCCATAGGGAACAAACCGGGCCAAGACCCAGCTCCTGAGTCACCTAACATGGGACTCGCTTTACAGGACAGAGAGGGCGGGGGAAGCTGATCCAATAGCTGTGAACAACTGAAGGTCCTTGCCATAGCACACCCAGTTATTACCGGCTCTGTGTAGGTGTATCCAAGGCCGGCTGCAGCCACCTGCAAGAGGTGAGACTCCAGCTTATGGCGCCGCAGCAGCGTTTTTGCTTCCTGAAAAGAAGAGAAATGGGGTAGTTGCTTGTGTAGCTTTCACAAGACACAGTCCATGCACGTCTGCTTCAACAGGGGTTTGCTTTTCACACAACACCGTAGACTCCTATGGGGTGAGGGATGCCTGGGAGCATTGCCTTAGAGCAAACCTGGACACTGGGCTGAGCCACTCACTACATTACAGGAGAGGCATTCAGCAACTCATTTGGGAAGCCTGAATCCCCAGAATGCATGTGCATAGCTGGCAGAGAGTGCTGAGCACCTGGGAAAGCCTCTATATATCTGGGCAAGAGGATGACTGGAGAAACCCTGGCTGCAGAGCAGGAGACAGGTTCAGGCTGGTAGATCAGAGACCTTTACAACGCAGAGCCCACAGCCCAGCAGTGGGTGGGCTGCAGCATCGCAGCCTGGGACACTCAGGGCGCTGGGATGGGGACCACAAAGCACAGTCAGCTGGAACTCGTCCATCAAAGGGGATTTTTTTGAATGAAAAATGTGTAAAGAAAACAATAAAAAAAATTTTTTTACCAAAAAATTCAAAACACTGGAAACACTGAAATGTTGTTGTCAACTTCAGGTTTTTTCCTAGATTCACTTTGTGTGGAGAAACAATGATTATTCTTGTTTTCTTTTTTATCATTTCCCTGTTCTTTTTTAGCATTTCACCAAATTCACCCTGATTTTCCTGGAAATCAAGGAATTCTCAAGGGAATGGAAAATCCAATTCTTGTCCCCACTCTGTTTATGGAGCAAAGGGAATGAGCCTTAGCAGGGCTGTGATGGGATGGGAGGAACTTCTACTCCCCTGCATTGTGAGAAAGGCAGCCCCAGGGCTGCAGATAAAGGCTGCTGGGACTGGAGAGGAAGCCCGTCCTGCTGGGTGACTGAACACATACTGTTTGGCTGTTTGACCCCAGCCAAACCCTGTGATAGCAAAGCTACTCCCTGCAGAACAGGCTGAGCGCTGAACTCCAAGCTCAGTGACTTGAGAGTAATAATGACATCCTAGCCTCCCCTTGGGAAAATATTTCTCAGCCCTCTCTTAATGAGGTTGCCCTCTGCTCAGTGCTTCGTTGCATTCCTCCTCCGTGTCTCCTCTGAGCAGTGAGTGAGAGGAAGGTTTACATTGTTGAGGCACTCAGTCATCATCCTCCCTGCCCTTGCTTGGGCTTTGCTAAGCTGAAGTCCCCATTTAAAGAAGATCCTTCCCTCCAGCTTCTCCCCCACACCAGTGACTCTGCACTTGCACCCTGACATTTAGCATCGCCAGCTAGCCCAGCATCTCCACATCTGTTTTCAAAGTGGTCCCACTGTGGGAAAGCTGCCAAGCTGCTTTTATTTCCAGCTGATGCTTTTGTTAAAGCCTCCCACCAAGGGCTCTTAGGTGACACTCACTCTCACCTTTCTAGGTTTGATGGTGTCTGGATCCATCGTACCTTCCAAGAGGCCTTCATAATAACCTGCATTCTCCAAGACATCTTCATCATCTGGGTGGAAGAGGAGGTAGGACTTGGCACACTCCAGGGCTTTTACGTAGTCACCAACTGGGAGGCAACACAACAATTGTCGGGGGGGGGCAGAGGGGCGCACAGCCCTGCTGGCCGGCGGTGCCAGGGGCTCACGCAGAGCACGGTGGGGCAGAGCTGAGAAGGGGAGCCTGCAGAGAGGGAGGGCACAGTCTTCCTCCATCAGCTGAAGAACGAGCCCAGCACTTTACAAGGCTCATTTGATGGAACTTTTTGTCTGAACTGCTCCATTTCACTGTCAGGGAAACAGGCACAGAGACATGAATTCTCTGTGGTCATGCACAGGTTGGGGAGAGTATCCAAACTGGATCCAACTGGATGAGAAGGATGTGGATGCTGTCTGGCAGCAAACTGCCTCTCTCATGTGCAGCATCTCTCAAGGCTCCAGAGGTTTTTACCCACCACATTAAAGTTCTAATTGGGCAGAGGAATAAAGAAGCCTGTACACCACGGATGAAATGCTGCTGACTCCTCCAGCTTTCTTCCCATTGCACTGATGAATGAAGGAGCTTTAGGTTTGAGTAGCAATTTCGACCCTCCCACATTCTGCCCTTTTCAGGAAAGAGCTCTTAGCACAAGCCTGACATAGCAGAATTCTGCCTCGATTTTCTTTTATGAAACAGAACAAAATAAAATGCCATACCGGACCACACAACTGGCAATATTTTATAGCACTGCCAACTCCTGATATTTTGCAATGTTGCCAACTCCTGCAACTTTACTGTGAATCTTAAAATATTTGGTAATTAGCAAAAAAATGGCATCTTGGGATAAGCTTGCGCTAACTTGCGTATCTGTTATATATCAACTTAGAAAATGTATCCATTGGTTGAGAAAATGTGAAACATACAAATCCCCAGAACTCTAATATCAAAGGCAAATGAAAGGACTCTAAAAAAGCATGATTTATTTAAGGAATAATAATGTTTAAGCTAAAGGCTGGGCTTTTAAAACCTGACTGATGATTGAAAACACTTTTACAAAAATACTTAACTGTGCATTTCAGTCAATCTGAAAGGAAATCTGACTGTTCATGGCTTCGGTAAGTGCACTCTATGCTGGGTAAAAAAACTGGCTGAATGGACGAGCCCAGAGAGGGGTGGTGAATGGAGTCAAATCCGGTTGGCAACTGGTCATGAGTGGTGTTCCCCAGGGCTCAGTGTTGGGGCCGGTCCTGTTCAATATCTTCACTGATGATCTGGATGAGGGGATTGAGTGCATCCTCAGTAAGTTTGCAGACAACACCAAGTTGGGTGGAAGTGTTGATCTGCCTGAAGGTAGGAAGGCCCTACAGAGGGACCTGGACAGGCTGGATCGTTGGGCCAGGGCCAACTGGATGAGGTTCAACAAGGCTCAGTGCTGGGTCCTGCACTTGGGTCACAACAATCCCATGCAACGCTACAGGGTTGGGGAGGAGTGGCTGGAGAGCTGCCTGGCTGAAAAGGACCTGGGGGTGTTGGTTGACAGCTGCCTGAACACGAGCCAGCAGTGAGCACACTGCTGGCCAAGAGGGCCAATGGCATCCTGGCTTGTATCAGGAATAATGTGGCCAGCAGGACCAGGGAGGTGATAGTGCCCCTGTAGTCAGCACTGGTGAGGCCGCACCTCGAGTACTGTGTTCAGTGTTGCGTCCCTCACTACAAGGAGGACATCGAGATACTAGAGCATGTCCAAAGAAGGGCAACAAGGCTGGTGAAGGGTCTGGAGAACGTGTCTTATGAGGAGCGGCTGAGGGAGCTGGGGTGGTTTAGTTTGGAGAAGAGAAGGCTGAGGGGAGACCTTACTGCTCTCTACAACTACTTGAAAGGAGGCTGTAGCGAGGAGGGGGGGTCAGTCTCTTCCCCCAGGTAACAAGCAATAGGACAAGAGGAAATGGGCTCAAGTTGTGCCGGGGAGGTTTAGATTAGATATTAGGAAAAATTTCTTCACGGAGAGAGTGGTTAGGCATTGGAACAGACTGCCCAGGGAAGCAGTGCAATCACAGTCCCTGGAAGTATTCAAAAAACTTGTGGATGTGGTGCTTAGGGACATGGTTTAGTGGTGGACCAGGCATTTAGGTTAATGGTTGGACTTGACGATCTCAGAGGTCCTTTACAATCTTAATGATTCTATGAGTCTATGATTCCATGATTCTGTGAAAAGGACTCTAAAACAGACAATTTCCAATGTCCTTTCCTTCTTGACTCTTTCAGACCATGCCACTGCATCACTGTAGCACAGACATCATAGGGAAATATCCCGACTTCCACATGAAGAAATTCAGACATGTACAAAATGCCAGAAAACTCAGCAAGTGCTATGAGGAACAGAAAGACAGCCTTTACCTCTGTAATAGGCAAACTGCAAGTAGTCGTAATGGAGGGGAAGGAAATTTTCAATGGGTGAGATACGGCCTGAACGCGTGGCGAGTTCTCGGACACAGTCGTGTTTGCAGGCCAGGACTTGCATGTAGTGATCTGCCAAGAAAAGAAGAAGATGGTCTGAACTGAGAAGGACGGTGATGGTGCTGAGACCAGGACACACAGAGAGTAAATCTCCCCAACTGAAGGACATGCAACTCATGCTGCTCTGGGCCAGCAGGTGACTGCATACCTAGAGAAAGAGCTCAGGCTCCTCCCCAAAGCCAATGGAGAGTTGCAGTCACATTTTTGCCCCCTTGAGAAATGCCTTTCTCTTTCTGTCAACTGTAGAGGGAGCTTGAGCATCTCTTTTGTGTGCCGGGAGCTGCTGCTTCTGCCCAGGAAAGCCAGACAGACGCAGAGACATGCAGGTGGCAGGTAGCTCTTCAACCCCAAGAGCTGAACCAAAGGTGAGGACACCCACAAAGAAAGCTGAGATGTGAAGACAGGGTGACCACGTGTGCTGCACACGAAAGCCATATCCACACTCCCTTCCTTCATCTCTCCTTTCCACAGCAAGAAAGCTCCTGAGGGCACAGGGAGATTTAGATAAGAGGTGTTGGTGGCCAAGCGTGGCACCTGCGCTGCGAGTCTGAAAGGTCTAAGGTGCAGATATTGGCAGCAGAATCCCCGTGTTTGCTGCTTCTCAAAGATGAGATATCTTCCAGGGAAACGCAAGCACATGGTAAACATCTGCCATTAGCAGATAGGTTTCTTAATTGGTGGGAGTCCACAATATAGGCGTTGTATCAGATGTACAATTTCAAAGCCAACACTGACATCTGATTCCAGTTTGGAGCCTTTGCTGTAATGTACTTACAAATCTACTTCACTTGCTCTGTCTCTGTACACCATTAAAAACCTTAAGAAACAAACACAGGCTTGGAAAAAAACATGTGCTCAGCTACCAAAGCATTTCGCAGAGCTGCCAAAAAAATAGCCTGAGGAATTTGCGATGAAATCAAGTGGAAACTCAGAACAGTCCCCATTTGCTCTGGGCAGGTAGTCTGAGTAGTTATCTGATTTACCATACACATCCAAGGTATTACATTAAGGAAAGCAAGAAGGAAAAAGACATAAATAATTTTGTTGTAATTTAAACCTATTTAGGTGTCCTAGACCTGGAATAATCCATCACTGAGAAGCACTGCTTTTTCTTGGTACTGTCAAGGTGCCCTAGAAACAGGCTATATAGACTGGAATCAATTCACTGAAATGCATCTGTCCCTGGGGTGGAGAGGTGAGAGCGTTTCAACCCCATACAGCAGCACAGCAAACCAGCCTGGGACTGAAAAGAATTTTGAAGAAACATAAACTCTCTTTTCTTGGTGTATTAGTGTTCCCAGTCCCTGCTGAAACATCTGGGTCTCAGCGCCCTTGGTCCAGGGGTAAACACTGGATTATGCTGTCCCATAACGAACCACTCCATTCCCTATAGGAAAGCAGTTGCACTACATAGCTTATTTCCCTCTGTGTGCCCTTACTTCCCTGTTTCTTTGGGTGCCTGAACAGCCCTGGGTTTTGGAGTTGTTATTCCTGGGTACATCTGGCCAAGCTAAGTCACCATGCTTGCAGAGATCATTTGGCTTGTTTGCACTCCCAGGTGACGTGCTGGGCTGAGGACCACCACACCATGACCACGTCGGCACTCCGCATGGTCCAGCACAGAAACACCTTCTCTGCTCACTGGGGCTGCACTGAACTTGCACAGCACAGAAACAATTTAACAGAGACTAAAACCTGTTTGATGAGCAGCAGCTTTCAGTAAGGAGGAAGGTGGGTTTTCTTTGCCACTGAAGGCTGCTCTCTTGGAGGGCTTGATATGGCCCTTGGTGTTCTGGTCATGGCTTTAAAAGCAGGCATGATCAGCTGACAGTTATACCGGTACCAAGTCAGCCCTTACAATACTCCTCATATTTTTTCCTTGGGTAAGTAAACCCGACAAAGGCAGCTTCCCATCTGGTATGTTGGTGGTTTCCCATCTTGGTCATTTCAATTAGATTTCCTGTCTCAACACAAACAGAATTATGCAAAAACAAAAAACAATCTGCATCTGAATGAATTATTTTCCACACAAGAAGTAAAACTCCAGAGCCTGATGCAACTCCAAGATCACGAGCAGATAAATAAGATTTCTGTCACCAAACAAACCTTAATTTATTGCTCCTCTTTCCATTACAACTAATTAAATGTAATCTCATTTCTACTGAGAACGAACCATTTTAATCCCCTCTGGCTCAGAGCCACACATGCAAAACTGAAGATTACATAGCAATGTTCAATTCTCTCCAGAGCTTTCAGTGAAGTTCATAATTAGGTGGGCCTCTGCTAATGACAAATCCATCCCTTTGGACAGGGAGGAAATCTATGTTCTGAGCCTTTTTGGCAACTTTCCTGGCCATCTGGAGTGTGGCCAAGAAGACTCTGCTGCTCTCTTCATATGCACTGAAAAAACAGAGAAAATATAAACAGGGGCCAGCAATGTCTAGATTCCAGTGAGGTATGTGAGACAGTGTACAGGGGAAAACAGAGGCAGTTTATGTTAAAGCACCTATACTTCCAGCTCTTAACAGAAAGCTGCAAATGCTCCACGCATCTGGAAATGCAATTCTTCCAGCCCAACTTCTATTCAGGACCAAAATGAGATGTTCTAGTTCCCTGTCCTCTGTATTTGCATCTTCTGGCCTTACAAGTGCCTCCTGCAGCATTACCCACCAGCAGCAGTGATGGAAGGGAAGACACTTCACCAAATCCAGCCAGAGGCCCTAACTCAATAATTAAAAACATTGCAGGGCCAAGGGTGAGAACCCTAAAGACGCAAAAAGATCTCACCTGCAATAGCTTCGTAGAGGCCAGCCTTATATTCCAGGTACTCATGCTCCTCAAATCTCTGCGGTCCCTCACACATGATCTGGCAATCTTCATCCTCGGAGTAGTACCCTTTCAGTGCACGCTCCAAGAAGTCAATGGCCAGCTCGTACTCCTCCTTGTCATAGTGCCTTACCCCGGCACTGTAGTCCTCCTGCAAAGTAGGTAGGCAGAAGACAAGACCATGAGTGGGCTAAGCTGCTCAGACCACAGCATCCTGCCCTTGCCAACTGCAGCTGATTTTCAAAAGAAGGTACAAGCAGGCAGGGGCAGAACAATCTCCCCTGGTACCTACCAGACATAAGCGGTTGTACCGAACCACATTTAAGCCATCAATGGACCTTTGGACCAGTGGAACCTTGTAAATCTGCCTAAATGCTCTTCTGAACATCTCCATACCCGGGGCATCCTCAGTGTCACTGCTGGATTATGCATTATGTGAAAAAACACTCCTTTTCTCTGTTTTAACCCTCCTACCCAACAATGCTGAATGCCGAGGGAAGACCACTTGACCTAGGCAGATCTGTCTTAGAAACCTCCATTAATTACACCAAATGGCCACTTCTCTTCTCCTTCCTTGCGTCTTGTGAAATCAGAAAATTGGGGGTGGCCCTGCCATTTGTGCTGTCCTTTCACTCTGGGGAGGTGGAAAGAGCTGTCATTCTTCTGTCTGCCACCTTGCACCCTCACCAGCACAGTTACTCATGTACATGTACCCTGCCCAGGTGGGAGAACCCAGCTCAAAAGAAACACACGTGAGCCAAGATCTGTCCGTCAGTGCCCATGGGGGCATCCATCAAAGCTGCCTGCTGGTGCGTATTCACAGCCACAGATTTCCCCAGGGTTCCCTGAAGAGAGGGACCGTGTCGGGGACATAGCCATCAAACAAAGAGCAGAGAGTGCCTTGAAAAAGCAGGAGCTGGCTTGCCTTAAAGGAGAGCGCTGAAAGGGGAAGTTTGTTGTGCTGTATTGTAATATGGACCTCGGCAAGAATCTCCCCGTTCATAGATGATGCTCTCTTGGCCTTCTACATCTCTTCTCTCCAGCCTGCCTGACACTTAACCCAAGCACCAGTTTAGCTCAGACTCACCATGTGCTGCTTGGCCTCCCGGTCAATCAAGCTGACCTTCCCTGCCGTGGTCTTGTAGTTCTCGATGTCCTGCTGTATCTCCATGTGCTCAGGGTTTGCCATGAAGAAGGTGTGAGCTGCATTTGCTGCCTCCTCCAGCTTGTTCAGCTGTAACAAGAAAGACCAGCTGAGTTGGTGATGTAGTGAACACAGCAGTTTATGCTGCACCCCCTGACACCTATACCTCTGACACCCTTTTGACACCACTAGGCTGAGCAGTGATGGGATAACCAAGGAAAATCTGAATGCAGAGGCTAAGGAAAACAGCTGAAATGAGAGGAAAGCCCAGTGCAAGGGAAATCGGAAGAGCTGGAGTTCCTGAAAGCCAGACAGGTCGCTTATCTGTGTGCAACGTGGTCTATCAGTGATGAGGTCCAGCCTCTTTTCCAGCTGCACATCCTCTGAACTCAGCTACTCCAGCCCCTTGTACAGTCCTGGGTGGAAAGATGCTCTCATGAGATATGAGACGGAGAGAGGAGGGGAGAAAGCAGCTGCTGAGACTGCTCTCTCTACAAAAGGCTGAGATATGTCCAAGCTAAGGGCTTCTCCTTGTAAATGGGGACCTGGGACCATTTATTAAGCTCAGCTCTGTATAGCCAGACTCTGCTGACAGTGGCAGACATACAAAGAGGAGTTTATCTTGGTATATCAAGTTACTTTGGATTTAGAGATTCAGAACTGAGACAAGATATTAGTTTCACCCTGGAGAAAGCCTCCTAAACAAACAGAAATAGTAGTGCTAAACACGCTCACAGCAGCTGCCAGAGTGCAGGAGAGCAGGACAGATGTTCAGGTGAAACATGTGCATGACCTAGCAGAAGAGAGGTCACTTCCATGGCTAATGCACTTGCTCCTGAAAGAAAGCCAACACCACTGAGTACCAGCAAAGTGCAGAGTCAGGCCCCTGGGATACATCTGCAGGCTGAGCATGCTCACCCAAGCTTGTTAGCCAGGACCAGGCTAATGCTAGCTCTGGCAAGGCTGTGTCCAAGTGTTCTCCTCGATAGCGAAACCCACACTGAGCCCCATGCCACTGCTGCTAGGCTTCACCTGAGGCACCAGAGCCAGCGAGCTCAAGCATGTCTACACTACACTGACATCATGGTATGGCAGCTCACCTGAAGAAATCTGCACGCTCACCCACCAGACAACCCGATCAGAAAAATGATGAAAGCTGAAAAAAGAGACCTGCAGAGAAGCATGAGCTTCACGCCCTGTTATCCCACGCCTGGAGCAGGGCAGAGAGGCCATGTGAGGTGACGTGAGGTGAGGCCATGGCTGCCCTCAAGACCCTGCTCATCCCCAGGAGACAATGATGGCTTCCTTGGGGCTCCTTAACACTGGATTAATACTTGCATGCATTAATGAGCATCAACTATAGCTTGCCTTTCAGCCAAGCCATGAGAAACACCCAAAACCTCTTTCAGTGAGCCCCGTGAACTGCCTAGTACCCTGCATTTCTCGGGGGCTAAGAGAGGTCATATAAACACTCATCACCAGCCAGGCATATAACTAGCTTCATCTCTGACATATGATTACGTTCAGAGATGTGGCTGAACTGTCAATTGTCTGAGCATCCATCTCATCAGCAGGTTGCCTGTTACCTCTGCAGAAGTGTTTGCAACCATCTTTAAAATTAAAATACACATGTGATAACACATGAACTCCTGTTGAACCAAGTGGGATTGACATCTGGGTGAAATCATGGGGCCTTTTCCTTCAGGGAAGCCCCTGCATATGTATATGCTATGGCAATTTTGCATGCGCGCTTGTGAAAGTTTTGTGGTGAAATACTAAGGGAAAAAATGTGAAGGATTTGCTCAGGCCACTCGGTTGCAGCAACAGCATGGCAAAAAGTCCTTTTTTATACCAAACATTGCTCTGAGCAGGAATAGCTGAGTGGGGCAAGAGCAACAGCTTCGATTCAGCTGGACAAGGAGAGTCCCCATGGAAGCACCGAGATCACGCCAAATCACTCGGCAAATCTGTTCCTATTTGGAAAGTGGAGCTGTCTGCCAGCGTTAATAAAATACTCCAGTTGTTTAATTGGCAGAATGATGCCTCCTTTCCTATGACACATAAAGCTTGGCAAGACTCGGAAAAATATAGGATGAAGACATACATTATTTTTGTGAGGTAACCTTCCCTAATGGCATGCTTTTGGCTGCCACAGAAGCAGCCAGTGTCCTCTGAATCTCCACTCTCAAACACAATTTCCAAATGGCAAATATTAAAAAATTACTGTAACAGGTTTCCTTTGGCTTTTCCTCAAAACAAGGTGGAATTAGAAAGTGCAGCAAGGTGCTGAAAACAATTTTTTTATTAAAAAAAAGGAGATAGATAGATGAAAGTGATTGGGAGCCCAGCTTAAAGGCGAGGGAAGCAGGGAAGATGTGGAGCAGAGCAGGACACACACTGAGCTTCCTGGCATGCAGTGAATTCCCCAGAGAAGTGCCCAGCGCTTTCATCTGGGCTGTTTAGATTAGGACTATTGCAAACACAGTCTGCAGAGCAAACAAGGGGGCTTCCGTGAGTCAAACTGGTGGCAAGTGGAGACATGACGGCTGTTGGAAATCACTGGCTGAGCTTGTCAGGGATGCCTGGATGGTTCTGATAAGGAGACATTGAATGGGAGTAGACACCCAGATCTACCAAGGGATTTGTGAAATTGGCACTTTCATATTAGATGAGCCGTTCCGGACACACTCTCACATTGCTTGCTGGGGCATGGAGACGTTTTGAAAGCAAGATGACTGGAAGTTAGCAAACATGACACCCATCTACAAGAAGGGTCGGAAGGAGGATCTAGGGAACTACAGGCCTGTCAGCCTGACCTCGGTGCCGGGGAAGGTCATGGGGCAGATCATCTTGAGTGCCATTACGCGGCACGTGTGGGACGACTGGGGGATCAGGCTCAGCCAGCATGGGTTTATGAAAGGGAGGTCTTGCTTCACTAACCTGGTCTCCTTCTATGACAAGGTGACCTGCTCAGTGGATGAGGGGAAGGCTGTGGATGTTGTCTACTCGGACTTTAGTAAGGCCTTTGACACTGTCTCCCACAGCATTCTCCTGGAGAAGCTGGCTGCTCATGGCTTGGATAAGTGCACTCTCTGCTGGATTAAAAACTGGCTGGATGGCCCAGCCCAGAGAGTGGTGGTGAATGGAGTCAAATCCAGTTGGCAACCGGTCATGAGTGGTGTTCCCCAGGGCTCAGTGTTGGGGCCGGTCCTATTCAATATCTTTATCGATGACCTTGATGAGGAGATTGAGTGCATCCTCAGTAAGTTTGCAGATGACACCAAGTTGGGTGGAAGTGTTGATCTGCTGGAGGGTAGGAAGGCCCTACAGAGGCATTTGGACAGGCTGGATTGTTGGGCCGGGGCCAACTGGATGAGGTTCAACAAGGCTCAGTGCCGGGTCCTGCACTTGGGTCACAACAATCCCACGCAACGCTACAGGCTTGGGGAGGAGTGGCTGGAGAGCTGCCTGGCTGAAAAGGACCTGGGGGTGTTGGTTGACAGCTGCCTGAACATGAGCCAGCAGTGTGCTCAGGTGGCCAAGAGGGCCAATGTCATTCTGGCTTGTATCAGGAATAGTGTGGCCAGCAGGACCAGGGAGGTGATAGTGCCCCTGTACTCGGCACTGGTGAGGCCGCACCTCGAGTACTGTGTTCAGTGTTGGGCCCCTCACTACAAGAAGGACATTGAGGTACCAGAGCGTGTCCAAAGAAGGGCAACAAAGCTGGTGAAGGGTCTGGAGTACAAGTCTTAGGAGGAGCGGCTGAGGGAGCTGGGGTTGTTTAGTTTGGAGAAGAGGAGGCTGAGGGGAGACCTTGTTGCTCTCTACAACTACCTGAAAGGAGGTTGTAGTGAGGTGGGGGTCGGTCTCTTCTCCCAAGTAACAAGCGAGAGGACGAGAGGAAACGGCCTCAAGCTGCGCCAGGGAAGGTTTAGGTTGGATATTAGGAAAAACTTCTTCACTGAAAGGGCAGTCAGGCACTGGAACAGGCTGCCCAGGGAAGTGCTTGAGTCTCCATCCCTGGAGGTATTTAAAAGATGGGTAGATGTGTTGCTTGAGTACATGGTTTAGTGGTGGACTTGGCAGTGTTAGGTTAACGGTTGGACTCAATGATCTTAAGGGTCTTTTCCAACCTTAACGATACTATGATTCTATGATTCAAGTGCCTGGATACTTGAAGACCTTTTGGAGGAAATCCCAGCCATTGCTGCGGGGCCAGAGCCACGCCAGGCAGGCACTCTCCTAAACCCCATCTGCTGCTCTGCTGCTCCAGCACAGACAAAATTGCTTGTCTAGTTCCCAGAAAGGCCAGGGCAGAGCTGGCCAAAGAAGCACGCGTGAATAACTCTGAAAGGAAGATGAAAGCTCCGGTCAGACGGCATCTCAGCCCTCTCCCCAGATCTGCCCTTTGAACTCCAAAGCACTGCTGTGCTGCAGTGCCCACAGAAACGCAAAAAATTTGCCTTGTGTAAACTTCAGAAGTTTTTCAAGATCAGTTCTGTGCTGACAATGTATGCAGGGAAGCCAGCTTTTACTGCAAAAACAAGATCTATTCCAGTCCTTTGCTTGGAGTTTTCCTAAGGACACCACTCTCCAGCATAACCCCTTGGCTTCCCAGCATGTGAGCAAAGTGACTGGAAGAATTTTTTATCCAGGACAGCACAAAAAACCCCCAAACCCCTTCAGCGTAGAAATAATTTTTTTTAAAAAAGAGACATTACTATTCAGAAACATACATCCCATACTGAAAAAGCTCTTCTCAACATAATCCCATCCTGGAAAAGCCCATTGCAGCTGGGCAGCATCTGATACAGGATAAAGGACTGACCAGAGCATCTCACGATGGGAATTTTCAGGTCATGCTGAGTATAGGTGGGACCGCCACTGCAGCTGGTAACTAGAGAGGTCAAGAAGGGGCAAGAGGTTTGTTGGAGACACATGAACTGCTGACCGGATCCACAGGACTGCTATTAAACCACTATCTGAGCTGCTCAGGAGAATTGCATTCTTCCACCCCACACCACAGATTTCTATTCACAGACAGCATCCTGTCTGTGCAGACTTAAAAGGGATCAAATGCATTTCAGCCAGGGAACTGGTCCCTCCAGACGCAAGCTGCAATAGTCTGTTGCGGGATGTTCTTTTATCCTTTGGTTCTAGCTCCTTTTTAGAAAACTGTCAAAAACTGTCACAGATCCTAGGATGGACTTAGTTCTTCTTGGATAAAATCCACCCCTGTGAGATAGGAAGAGTCTGATTCTAGACACAACAGAAAATCCCTTTCCCACCCTTGAAAAAAGGCTCATACTGTGTCTAGTCCTGCTGGCTCTTCACAGCAGAGATGACCTTTGAATTTTGCTAAGTGGACTCAAAGCAGAATATTTCAACTTGACACTTTTCAATTTATCATGTCCCATATTTGCCTTAGAAACATTCGAGTAACACAAAGAAGCCAACAGCTGCTAAGTTTTGCGGAGTTTTTAAGTGGACACGTGTATATAAAAGCAAATTCCTAACTGGTAAGACACGTTCAGAGACTAGCATTGACATTAATTATGAAACACTCTAGGGAAACTTTTGCCAAAACACTCTGAATTCACAAGGAGCAGGATATTTTGGTGTTTAAAGGTCTGGGCTGGGACTCAGGACACCTGGACTCAGTTCCTGGCCCTGTCGCAATCTCATTGTGCAGCCACTGGAAAAAAAATTTTGTTTTCTTTGTGCCTGATTTTCCATTGTTTTAAACGAATAACAATAAAAATAATAGCATTTCTCCCACAGGGTAATAATTTTGTTTATTTAGATGGCAAGCAACTCAGGGACCATAAGCATATACAAGCATGTAACACAAGTGGATTTTGATCTTTGTACAACCATCACTGAATGAAAATCAGCAAGGAAAAAAATGATAACTGTAGAATCACAACCTTAGTATGTGCTCTAAGGTCTGCTTGTTCACCCCACTGGAATGAGATTGCTGGACTATCGCTGCAGCTTTGCACCAAACCCTGTGTATTTTGGCCAGAGAGGACACACGAAATCAGAACACCAGCACTGAGAGAGCCCCAGGAACACCTTGTCCATTTTGATCTTACCATGCCAATGGCTGGAGTCAAGAAGGTGAAAACACAACATTTAAGTGCTGCGGCGTTTTGATGCTGAAAAATATTTTTTTTCCTCATGCAAATGTTAGGAGTGTTTCATTTCACAGAAAAACAGGCAAATTATTTTAAGCAGCAAAACCTCAGATTGAAGAATTTCAGCAAATTGCAAATGCTTGGTTTCATTCCCATCTGGGACAGTGCTGGCCTGGACTTCAATGGGACTGAGACTTCCAACCTGCAGCAGCGGCTTGGATGAGGAAGGCTGTTTTAACCGGAGCATTAGACAGGACCAAACACAGGCTGGAGAAAGGACCTTCAGTGAACATCTTGAGCATCACTATACAATCGATGCCAATTCTCATTGATAACAGTTGAGAAAATCCTTTATGGATCTTTCATGGGCTGCATGATGAAACACGTAATATAATGTTAACAGTCCCTTAATAGTTTATCGTCATTCTTGTACCTGTCATACTATGTATCAGCCAGTAAACCCCATGTCAAGCAATCTAATTTGTACCTGTAAGGCCACTATCGCCAACCTGCCATGGTTAGGAAATAAACTGTCTTGCTGGAATATGTCTAACTTGCTGTTTGATTTCATCATCACTTTGGCTGCTGCATCCCTCAAAGAGAAAAACAGAGGATTCACCTCATCACTAATGCCCACCCGAAAACAGCTTGGACTGGCTTAGCTCCATGTGCAGCCACGTGCTCTGAATTCACACTTGCCTTCATTATTTGCAGATGAATGAATTCTGACCAAAGCCTCTCTCATGCCAAGATGCTCAGCAAGCTTGCATAAACCCCTAGCCTCTTCCCTAGGGAATACACCACGCAACAGCACCATGGTTTTAGCTACAATGACCCTAAACTTGCAGTCCTTAAAGTTTGCTCTCTGGTGTTTGGCAGTGGAGATAACGAAGTGGAACAGGCATCGTGCCAGGTCCATGAGATGAGCATTGCACAGCTTTACAGTCTGCTCTTGCAGCCAGGGACAGGGCATGCTGTACCACCACCACTTTCCTTATGTTAAACACTGACATAGTGCTGTTTATGGGGGGAAGCAGCTGTAGCCAGAACACCTACAGGTGCTCAGGTGCTCCCAGACCACCCTGAAGTTTTCACAGCAAAAAAAAATGATAGAAGAGGTGCAAAAGTCAGAGGCTTTTAGAGAGAATGTAGCCAAAGCAATATTGATTCTCACTGCCTGAGACAAGGGGTCACAGGGCATGATATAACCAAGACCTCAGACTATTATTGACAATGAGTTCGCATTTCATTGAACATATTACCAGATATTGGCAACTGTCATGCATTCTATGCAAGTGTCCTAATCCAACCTGTTTCTATATTAAGGTATCTTCAGCATGTAAGACACAGTTTGAATTAAAACTTCTTTCTTGGGAGTGGAAGAGAAGTAAGGCTTATACACTGGAAAATGTGTCAGATTACTCAAAACCCCAGTGTTTCTTGCTATGCCAAGACTGGACCTACCTGCACATAACCTCCATTAATTGCTGAGTGCATGAACCTGTCATGGAGCTTGTGAGAAAAAATTTCATACCATTTGGCTGACCTAGAAACCAAAGTCTCAAACCTTCAAACAACTCCTGTTTTGCTGAACAGATGATGTTTTTCTAAACTTTTCCATAGCTCCGCTGCTGCTGTGTTGTATCAAAGGCTTAGTGCACTGGGCTCTGCAGAGGAGGGAGGCTCTGGAGTCAGTAAGCACAAAAAATAAGGGAAATAAAAGGTTCAGTGTCATGAAGGATTAATCTCGTCATGTCAATGCAGAGCTTACTGCCTGGGTGAGTAGAAGCAAGTAGCAGTGAGATGGCTATAAATAGCATGTGGTCTGGTCTCAACTATTTTATTATTGCAAATAGAAAAGGAAGAAATTCTCCAGAGAAGTTAATCAGGAAATTTTCCCTCTGCTGATGGGATTGCACATTCACAGAGAGATTCTTGAGCTGTCTGCAACCCACAACAGCACCCACTGACACCTCAGAAACACTAAAATCAGAGAGCAAGGCAAGCACATGGGAGAAAAGAGCCTTAGCCAAGTGTAGGGAATAGGTACCAAGTGATGAAGATGTGAACTCAAGCCTTTGAGTTCATTATCACACCATCCCTTGCTCTCCAAAGAGTTCACCAGTTCCTTGCCTTCCAACTCAAGATAAATAGGGTTGGTCCCCCCTCCTTGCTCCTACTGTGATGGGGGGCAGTAGTGATGCCTTCCTGGAGGCTCCACATGCATCTTTTCAGAGGTCTTCTCCATTTCGAAAATGCAGACAACCTCCAATGCGCTCTGGACGGTTCCCCTCAGACCACCCCAGCACGCCTCGCTGTGTGGTGCTGCTGCTCACCAGTCGCTCTGGTAGACCCAAATCCAAAACAGAAGAAATTTGGAGAATTGGCACAAGGAAAACTTCTCATGAGAAAGGAAACTTAGGAAGGATTTGGGGTTTTTTGTTATTCCAACAAGCAATTTTTCAGTACACAAACATATGTGGATTGGTAGGTACATGGTCAAAAGAGCTGACTAGACATCGAGTTAGTCTCCAGAAAGTGGCAGATACTTGGAAATTTAAAACTAAACTGAACAAACCACTTCAGGATTCTTCATGGAATGAATTTTTCAGTTAACCAAGAGAGAAATCAGATTCCTAACAAATCTCTCACTTGGGCCATGGTGGCAGTGTTTTACATGTGTCCACACGTATGTGCCAAGCAGACTGACTGCATCCCCCCACCTGAAAAGGCCATTTTGCATTGAGAAAGCAAATTAAACTGAGACACTTACTTCCTCCTCTCTCTGACATGCTCCTCTTAAACTGTTCCCAGGCAGGTAAGGATGAAGATTTTCACACATCTCTGGCTGTGCATTATATGCTTCAGTGCACACGTGGTGTAGCAAATACTGCACAAGGAGCAGGGCATTACTCACAGCAAGTGACTTGTAAAACCACTTCCCAGCAGGAAGGACCCTTCCCACATAAATCTCAAACACATTGAGGCATCGCAGGATTCATCTGCGGAGCAAGCAGTGGGAAATGTGTTTGTGTTTACTGAACGTTCAATCTGACTGATTGTAAAACACACTCCGAGCCAGATTTTGTCCTGTGTAAACACCCAGTTCTGCCTAACATACTCTGATGACAGTGAAGTTGTGTGTGAAACAGCATTTTCAACACGGAAAAATTCCTAGAATATGCAGTGTGGGCTCTCCTGGCAAAAACCAAAACCCCTAGAACTGGGTTTTTAAAGCTTGGGCAAGAAACCCCTTGTAGATGGGATTCTTCCCTCTGTGCCAGTACACAACAGCTGAGATCACAGACAGGACCTGGCAGTACACGGATTACAGCACGCTGCTCTGTACAAAAAAAAAGTCCCTTCTATCAGCAGATAGCTGGCCAGTTGTCCCCCTTCCTCCAGCTGCAAACACACAACCGCGCTGCCAACACACGACGGCCATGCCGCAGTCAGGGGTGCAAAACATCCTGCACCCTGGACCACGGCAGGGCTCTGAGCAGCTCCTCTGAAAATCATGTCTGGCTAGAAATGGGCTCTTTCTCTATTTTTAAGGATGCTGGCATAATTTGAAGGCTAAATAAAAGCTTCCTTTATAATTTTCCTTGGAAGAGGTGGGATGTATTCAGCCCTCAGGAATATGTGCAGATGGTTACCCATGAGGCTTCTACACCCCAGAGTTTTCCTTGGTCAGGCAATTAGAGATGAGCCAGTGACCCTTGGAGATGAGTAGCATGGGAGAAGCAATACACTCACAGACAAATGGCAACGAGCAGTGCTAGACACTAAAAGGTCTGGGGTATAAAGCCAGCCAGGCTTTCCAGAGCAGAGGTTTTCTCATGCATGTCTTTCTTCCTGGTACTGTGGCAGCCCCAGTTGTTGCACACCTAGAAAAGTATCAGTCAAAGATTAGCCTGTGCATTTTAAGCTAATGAAATCGAGCAGCTAGAAACAAGCAGTACGTGACTATCCCCTCCTTAGAGACCACCAGCAAGAGTCCCGTGGGCCACAGCTTGTTAGACAAATAATGAGCTTTCATCTGATATATTGACTGATAATAGACAGAGAGGCGGGTGGTCCCCTGCAGAGTCTCGGAAATCCCTGGGAGGAGAGAGGTGAATCTTGCTAATGCTGCTGGCAACTGAGCGAGGAAGCCCTTTGCCCATGAAGGGAGGAAGGTCAAGGCTGGAATGCTTCAATCTGATTAAGGCTAAAACTGATTGCATGCTTTTAGGGGAAAAACAGAACAAAACAAACTTGGCAGGCAGATAAAAGGACTGGGGGGTGCATCATGTAAGCGTGAGTCACAGGAGGAAGCAGACAGGGCACTCCCTCCAGCAGCAGAGATGCCACAGGAACATAGCAATATTCTACGTTTCCACACAGTCTTCCAACCTCAGGAACCCAAAGGCATTTGATTTGGGCCAGAAACAAAGCAAACTCATCTGTGATGAAAGAACTGAAGTGATGACACAGAGATGGAATGGGGGATGCTTAGGAGAGGATCAGTGGACGGTGCTTTTGCAGACAGTCTTATGGTGTCTAAGATCCCAACACAAGTATAATCCACAACACGGAGTCATCGGCTTGGAAACAAACTTAGTGTTTATTCTAAGGAGGATGAAGGGCAAGGCATGCTGCAGCATGTCTTTATCAAAAGACTTCCCATCAGTACAGGATTTCATTAAAACAACGGCGACACACAACCTCCTCTCCCAATGAGAGGATGAGAGTTATATTCTTGTGACTGAACTGATCAACGAATACTACACAAGCAATGGTGAATAACCTGGGGGTTGTGCATGACAGGCTGATGCCATCCATGTGCCTACAAGAATAAGGCAAAGCAGCTTATTCTGGCAAACTTCTGGACATCAGTACTTCTGCCTGTTAGGGATCGATGGCATTTTTCTGGTATGCTTGCAAGAATGCTGCAACACAAGTCAGAGACTGGACCCAAAATTAGCAGAACTGTCACATATTCTCAGTTTTCCAGATACTGCATTTTTCCTGCTGTTATGTTTCTTCCCTCTCTGAGACCCATAAAGCAGCAGCTTTACAGTTTAGATGTGAATTTTCTCTAGCATCCTGCCTCCCTGGATATCACAACTAGTCGAGCTGCATTGGTTGATAACATCAGGCAGTAGGGCAGACTCCTAACCAAGCTGTCTCCACGTCGATATCTCTATAGAAATAATTACTAAAACACTTAAGAAAAACACAACACAAAAATCCAAGACAAACAGAAAAATTCTTACAGCAGAAACCTTCCTCCCTTTCCAGGGTTTAGCAATGGCTCAGCACCTTTTAAAAGAGTCAGACATGATGAGCTGTTGAATGCCCTTTGGGAGCCAAAGTTTCGTGTGAAAATGCATATGCTTGTCTGCTGTTACTCAACATCACCCAAACAGCTACGCGTGCGCCTAGAAAACGCCTTTCTGAGAGGACACGTGGATTACTCATGACCATCCTGGAGCCAGGAAGCCAGACGGACCTGGTGACAAAGTGATACTCCTTTTTGCAGCCCTTTTCTGATGTAAATAGAATTTTGTCAAACGGCTTATCTAAACCCTGTCCCAAGCCTGAAGACTGTCTCTCCCTACTTTTTCCCTGAGCAATAGAAAGGTCATCTCCTACAGAAGGTACTGACTGACCCTAACAGTGATTATGGTCAGTTTATTTTATTAACATCAGAGCGTTTGTTTGAAAAGCAGAGTATATAGCCTTGAGGGTAGGCTGCAAACAGGACTGTGCTATCTGAGAAAGAGGTTGTTATCTCCCTCTGCCCTGAGCCACGATGGGACAGCAAAGGGAGAAGCAAACAAACCGTAAATCCCAAGGAGAAAACAGACTTATAGCATATCTATGCATCGTCCCCTCACACAAAATCCTTGACAGTCTTCAAGGAAATGGTTTTAATTACCATGTTTTTTCCAGACACAATGTTTCTGGAATACCTTTTCCAAGACTCGAGTCATAAACCAATGGATCATGAATCACAACTGCTGAATGCTTGGAAACCATCGTGGTGGTCATGGACATTAGGGCACTGCAGACTTGATTAAATAAATCATCAGATCACCATTCCAATCCAACAAGCATTTTGCAAAGACTAAAGAAGATCTACAAATCAGGGGCAGGCTCTGTTCACCATGAGGGGAACTGACTGATGCCAAGGGGAAGCGAGCTAAGCTTATGCCTTAAGTGACTTTGGAGAAAACTGGCACCTTCGAAAAGAAACTTCTATGCTGATCTGATAGATTCACTACTACTGGGCCAGCATGAAGTCATTGCATTTACTTTCTGCAAGGAAGCAATGCTTGTAGAGAAAGAGAGGGAAGTGAAAAATATATCCATAGTTCTGCAATATAATTTCAGCTGGTCTGGAAAGTAAAGGAAAGGTCTTGCAAGGGGCACTACCTGCATGGGCTGCCAAGCTAGTTCAGGCCAAAGGTTCCTGTATCCCAGGAACCTTACCCCAGCAGTGGCCAGGGGTGGACACTTGTGGACAGAGCGTAAGGACATGGCAGGTACACAGTGACCCTCGCACACAGGGTACTGTCAGTGAAAGCAGCAGCTTACAGGCTTCCTGAATCAGGATTTGCCTCTGGACCACTGTGCTGAAAAGCGGACCTATCCTTCGGGAAGCTGTGTAATCCTTTCTGGAACACATTTATACAAGCTGCAATAAATAAGGGATTTGGGAGATTTTTAAGACATCAGTATATTGTTTTCACTAGAGTAGATGTGTGGCTGAGAAAGATCTACCACTAGGCTACATTACAGTTTTCAGAAGATGTGGGGGTTGCTGCAAAATACACCTGCATACACATTTAGACACCTGGAAGGCAAGAGCCATTGCAGCAGCACTGCAAACTTCCTCAGGTTCCTCCAACATTCGTTACGTTAAAACTCAAACCTATCTGAGTAAAATGGGGTTGGGTTTTCCCACCAAAATGCATCTTCTGAAATGAAGGCAGATGAAGCAGGGCAGGGAAGGGGGCCCACAACCCACCTTCTCATGCAGGACACTAAATGCACATCAGGTCTCAAGGGTGCTCTCTTGGTGGGCAGGATGAGTATGCCAACATGAGATGGACTGTGTTGATTTCACAGCGTAGCAACTGCCAGACAAGTTCTTAGCAAAATCCGACCCTGCAAATTCTGGAGGAGAGGTCCTTTTTCTGAAGAGCTTCTGACTGCTGCAGCTGAGGGTGACATACAGAACGAAAGCACACTGAAGAACTCACCGTCATGCACTTCCACCTTCAGTTTATCCAGCACTACTGAAGAAACATGTATTTCATTTGGAGAGGGTGTAATTGCAAATGTGACTCTTGCCCTACTCCAGCTCCCCAAGCTTTGATGAGCACTGTTACTAATTTGAGAGAGGAATTACTGGCTTTGAGAGAAGAGTAACACCAGTCTCCAGAATGACACCTCCAACACTGAAGCCAGGGGCATGTTAGGGACAGCGTCCCCTGTGGCTCAGGCTCTTGGTGCAGCTCCATCATCTCCTGTGGAGTTACACCAGGCTGACTTTGGCTCGTGCTTCAGCGAGTGAGGCCACATACCACTTGGACAATTGCCTCCATACATGATACACACCACAAGTCTCAGCCGGATTTGCTGCTTCTGAAATGAAAACACTTTGCTCGCTTTCCCCAGCCGTAGCTTGGTAGTCATTACTAAACACTTATCAACTAGACGGCCTTCATTTCCTGAGAGCCTGGACCTAATTACACCAGGAAACGCTCCGCTTTTTCTTCAGACACTGAGAAATGTTGGTTTCTGAGCCCTCCTCCTACGAAGTCAAACTTTGCTCTGATTAGTAGAGGGGAGGGGAGGGGAAAAAATGCAGCCAAATCTCAAAAGGCAAACTGCAGTGATTATTCACAGAGATGCCCTGGCTTCACTCTACATCATTAATAATAACAATAAAATGTCACAGCTATTCCATCTCCCCTCCCTCCCTTATTAATCTTAGCTGAGCCCTGCAAGGCCCCTGCAAAGAGGTATCATTTTCCCCAGCTTGCAGGTAAGGAGTCCGATGTCTCACAGCAAATCAGAACCAGATCCCGGGGTCGCCAGCTCCTAATGCCATTCCTTGGAGTGAAACAAGCCCCCTCAGCTCTGTTTCTTTATGAGGACATGTGATCAAGCGGTGGGATGAAGGAGCCTTTGCCAAACGCGCTGCACACAGAGCAGCACTTTCGAATCCCTCCTTTGTGCCATGGGGCCAGCTGGGATGTTGAGTTACAATCGCTTGCTTGTAACAGAGCTCAGAATATCACCATCAAATCAAACTGTTGGTTAACTAGTGTACAAAAAAAATGCTACAAATGCACAGTAATGGAGTGATAAAGTCCGTAGCACCAAATCACAAGATCTGCTGCTGCAGCAGCATTGGTTTTACCTTTTGAGCTGCCGCCCATCCTGGCAGGCGGCCAAGCAGCGGCTGCGGGTGCCGCATCCAGTGGGAGCCACCTACAGCAAACCTGCTTGGGGAAGAAAGGCCAGGAAGACTTGTGATAAGGGGCTGTGCTTCCTCTGACCAAGGTTTCCACACAGTCTCACTAATCCTATTGTCCTGGCTTGGGAAAGAGCCTACAGAAGGGCAGAGCAGAGCTGTGGGCCCTCCCAGTGCTGCAGTTTTCCCTTCACAAGAGTTGGTGGAACAGCATGGGTGGGATGTGTCAGCTCCCAGTTTGGCCAGTGCACGTGTGGCCAAAGGGGTGACCCAGGAGGAAGTGGGCACGTCTCTCCTTGAGAGCAACCAAGAGATGTGCCCTCTGCAAACGGCTCGTCAGCAGCACATCCTACATTTCTGACTCTGAGTTGCTTCACCTTTCTTCTTCCTCCCAGCCAAAAGCTGCAAATATGACACAGACCTATTACTGTGGGCAAGAGCAGCCCGCGGACTGGACTCCTGGGGACTGCTATAATCCAGAAGGGAAGTCAGAGCATCAGAACCAGCACTTGCCATTGATCTCTCCAGTGTTGGTGACCAGACACCAAACTGGAAGCACCAAACAGCCTGAATGAAACAGAGCTGAGTGTTTTTGTACCACCATCCTCCCTGGCCTCTCTCACAAACATGTTGCCAGTGATGCAGTTTATTTATAACCCACAGTACATAATGCACATGGCTTGGAGATTGCAAGCCTGTGCCTGTATTTCCTTGGCATGCTTGCCTGAACTTTCCGTGCAGATCCAGCACACCAGGGAAGTGCTGCAGGCTCAGGGTGCTTTGGCAAAGCACCTCTTACCCCTGACATGTATTAAATCCTGACCCTGCAGCTCTGCCATGCTCGTAGCAACTTCTGTGGCCCTTCAGCAGTGTGGGTCTTCCCATTTCAGGCCGGCAGACAGCACTTTTTGGAGCACAGTGCTTTGCAGAGGGGGAAGAGCTCAGCCCTTGGGCCGGGAAGCTGCTGAGCCCAGACACTGTGTCCCACACGGGCTGCTGCTCAGGCACAGGGACATCTGCAACAGTTGCTTGCAGAACAGGACTTCAGAGAGGAGACTTTTGTTCACCACTGGAACAAACACAGAGACAAAATACACTGCTATCTACCTCTGACCAGATAAACGCTTGGTCTGCACAGATTCCAGTACTGGAGGCAGATATGGATAGAGCCAGGCTAAATGCCAGCCACAACCTGGACAAACACATAAAATGTTCCGCTCCAACTTCTGACACCCTCGTGATCCTACTCGCTGGAAACCCTGTAGAGACACACTCCTCCACAACCTTCTTCACGTCAGGGGCTTAAAAGCATCCACAGTGGTAGATGACTTTCACGGGTCTCCTATCCAAGCGCTGGCTCCTCAGTTTCTCAGCTCTCACCGGTACTAGGAAGCAACATCCCAAAGGATGCGTGTGTCACTTGCAGGCACAATGCAGGTGTTTATTCCATTACGGCTTGCTTTGCTCTGCCTGACCGAGACAGGGAAAGCAGCTGCTTGGTGCAGCTCCAGTGAAGGATGGCAGCCCTCCGGAGAGGGAGCCCTGCCAGCAACTGTGGGATGAACAGCAGCCCGGAGCCTGCGGGGAGCCGGACATGAATATCGCGTGGCAGCGCACACGGGCGGTGGTGTCTCTCGCAGGGATGCTGGCAGGGATCCCCCCTGAGCACAGGCTGTATTACTCACAGCACCAACACGTTCTGCATCCCGGCTGCCGGCTGCAGCCCCACCACTGATGTCACCCTGGCAGGCTGAGAGACGTTACCCGCTGTCTGGGGCAAAACTGTTTTCTAGTATGCAAAAAATGAGAAGCTGTCTGCCCTCGCTGAGGACACGGCTGAAGTCATGCTCCTGCCAGAAGCCAGTGTTTTCTGAGCGCTTCAGAGGGGAGTCTGGGTTTCTGCTTTTAATTCCTGGCTCTGGTTCTGACTTACTGGGAATTCTCCTACCAGTCACTAAGCATCTTCATGACTCAGTTTCCCTGTTAAACTGGAGCACGAACCTTCTGGCCCTGGCTGCTGGGAGGCTGAATGACAGCATTTAAATACCTCGGATGACGTTTCAGGGCTTAAGACATTGCAAGATTTTTCTGTTGATCTTAAAATTATGCACCCGTCTCCTGTAAGAGCTCACTCAATCCTTACAAGTGGCTCTTTGTCACTCTTCCCATCCACACCCTGGTTCCTCTTTGAAAGGCAAATACCATAAAAGGCTGTTTATAGAGACTGAGATCTAGAAAGGAGAAGTCAAATAGGGTCAGGCTCACTACGACTTTGCTGCCCTGAGCTGAGGCCAGGGAGGGCTGGCTTCCCGCTCCCCCCGTGATCCACGGGGAACAGCAGCCCATTTGTCCGAGGAGCCTCCTACGTGGGTGGGTGTCTCCTGTCCCTTTGCAAAGAATCGTTTCATCTCCAGTGGAAATAGCTAAGACGGAAAAGGCGGAGAGTAAGAGAATTAGGAAAATAGCAAGCGTCCCTAATCAATCATGCTTGGACAGTGAGGGTTTTATGTGCACAAAGACCGCTTAAATTCTTTTTTGCATTTATCCACAAGAAAGAAAAAAAAATCTGGTGGCTGAGGAAATTGCCAGATGTTGATTCCCCCTTGCTTTCTGCAAATGTTTCCATTTTGTTGAAAACTCAATTTGCAAATCCAGGAACCCTCAAAAAAGAATTATTTTTTTTTTTTAGAAAATAAAACCTGCAAGCAGCTCCAATGACAGCACATGATGTGGATGAAGGCAGAGGAACCCTGCCATCTATCATCAGACTTCATGCTGCTAACTTTTCCCTGGCCTGGAGCAGCAGAACTGTACCGATGGCCCTCTCACTGTCTGGTACCAAGTCTGGGTTTTCCCTAGCACAGAGAAGAGAATGCTTAAAGAAACAGATATGTCAATGCAGGGATTTTTAAAAGAAAATACGGCTAACTATATTAATAAACCTTATTGGCAATGATCCTAATCATCATCTGGTTCACAAAGGTCCTTTAACTTGCTTAAAGATGATCCAGGGCCACAACTGAGAGGGGCAGAGACTGACACAGAAGCCACAGAAGGCAGCGAGGTAGCCAGGATGTAATGACACCCCATGGGACTCACCCCAAACGCCTGAGCAGAAACCACAAGTCCTAAGAAATACCCAGCCTGAGTAATCTGCAAAACCTAGAGCCTAACCAGTAGCTGTGGCCTCCCAAAAAAACCTAAACCTATGTTCTGGTCACAGCAGGCAATTGGCACGCCACAGACCATGCAGCGAACGGAGGGTTTCTCAGGCCCTGCACACCACCACGCACCGCTAACAACATCTCAGAGCTTCCCATGCTGCAGAGTGCAGGAGCTGCACCACTTCCCAACGTTTCTTTTCTGAACATAAACTTAGAGCCAGCTATTGATGGATTAAATATGGGAGGGGAGACCAAGTCACAAGTCTGTTGTCTCCTTTACTCACTTAGCCTCCTGGCACGTGCACCTGTTGCATTTAATTTTGCTTTAGTTTTTAAAAAGAATCACTTTGGACTTACTTCCACAAAGTCCTTCTGTTTGATTTAGTGCACAACAGCTGTTCATTTCAAGAAGCTGTTGGAAAAACATTCATCTGCTCCCAGCCCAGACTACTGTTAAAAAAGCAGAGTATACTTCTAAAATTAAAAAAAAAAAAAAGATGCTTTAAAAAGTACAAATATGAAGAATTTTTGACAAATGTGTTGTGGCTGTTGCTGAGGCTAATTCAAAACATAAATCACCGCAGGTGTAACTTCACTGGAAACATGCAGCTTTCCATCCAAAATAAATCTGGGCCACAGAATAAAACCTGCACAACCTAAATGGTGACTTGGTTGGCAAAGGGAGGCATGGGTAGACTTGCATAGCTAGCACCAGTATTGCATTCAGCCCTCCAGGTTATTATTTACAGATGCTTCCTATGATGAGAGCATCTCTCCCCTCTCGCTCTTCGGGAGCGCTTCCCTGGCGTAGGATGCTCCTGAGCCTCTCCCCGTGCCGGGAAGCGCAGCTCACCGAGCTGAAGCCGCTCCGCAAGCCCACACAGTGGGGAAGAGAGCACAGGTCTCAGTTGCACTGCAACAAGCCCAGCAAAGCGTGGCACAGCACGGCTCAGCCTGGAGCCTGTTTCGGGGCCCAGGACTGTACCTGCAAGCCCTCAAGGTCTGGCAGAGCATGCTCAGCTCACGCTGCCGGGCTGTGGCACAGGCACGCACAGCAGAAATATCCCAGGAATGACGCAAATATAAAAAAAAAAATGGTTTCCAGTGACAGAAGCAGAAAGCTCTCTGGCTGCCAGACCACAAACAAGCTGGAGATGTTTCCCTCCCTCATCCTACTTGACATAAGACCTGAGCCAAGCTTCTTCTTCAGCAGCTCTCCAATGGGTTTAGCATGAGACCGTCCATATGTCTGATTCCTGGTTGCACACAGACCTGTCCTTGCACTGGCAAAGTGAAAAAGCTCAGATTTAAGGGGCACTGGCAGCAGCAAAAGCACTGACTTGTGATGGGTCAGGAGGGATAACAGTGACCTCTGATTTTCCAGCAACCCCAGGCTGGATTTTACACCAGACCAACAACAGCAGCAGCAGCTTTTGACTCCTCTGGGAAAAACAGAGATGCTTTGAGTGAAGCACTGGGAAGCACCAGAGCCCCAGCTGAGCTTCTCAATCGCCTGCGCACCTCGGCTTGCCCAGGCATGCGGGCAGGATGGGGTGAGCTTCTCACTGCAGCTCGAGATTCAGACTTGCCTTCAGGCGTGGGCTGAGGGCTGCCCACCATGCCTGGATGCCTCAAACCAGGGCTGCAAGGCAATTGCTGTATCTTACTCCCATGCAATATCATGCACTCTTCTCTTGTGTCCAACACATCAGCTGGCTTGCAAGCACTTCTGGTCCCAGGCTATGCAGGGAAAGAGGTCAGACTTACATGCCCATTAACTTCACAGAAGAATAGTCCTCTTCATCAGCCCTCCCATGGAAAGGTTGTTACTTACGTATCTGATATCAGTGGTCCAAAGAGCCTGATCAGAGCAGGGCCTTCTGCCAGCTGGCCAGTGCAGCCACAAACACGTACAAGAAGGAGGGTAACTCCTCCCATGCCCAAGTCAACTGAAGGCTTTAAGAAGCCCTCAACCCAGAGAGCTCATGAATGAGGTTAAGGGAAGGTGCCAGAGACCAAGTCTGGAAGAGGAGGACAGTGAGGACAAGAGGGATACAATAAAGCTTAGGTTTTGGAAAGCAGATGGGCCCAAATCACACAAGGCTTTACGATCCCTCAAGCAGGAAATAAGTGATGACATACTGTCATGCTTCCGTGTCAACAGCTGACACAACGCAGCAGGATAATTTCACGGACTCCCACGTTATTTTAAAAGCTCTCCTCAAACTTTTGGAGCTAGGGCAGAGGAGCCTCAAGCCTTGCAGAGCAATGGCTCTGCAGAAGACCTGCTGCTGTGGGAGACCTCAGTCCCTTGGGAACCAGCCTGCACAGAGGAGCCGCAGCCAGCCCTGCCATCCACAGAAGGCATCTGGGCTTCACCACAGACGGCTGCTGACAAAGCACCAGCCTCCCTTCCCTTCCCCCCTCCAAGAAAACAGTACTCAGACCCAAAATGTGTTCAAAGGGTTCATTGTTGTCTGGCCGGCACATGCGATGCTTGAAGTTAGCCTGGAAGTCCTCAAGGTTGTGGACAAAGTTCTGCATGTCTCAAGCAGGCTACAGCACTTCTGAGAGTCTCCTTTATCCTTAAGAGGGGCTTTTTGTTTGCTTTTAACGTTATGCACCAGAAACAAAACATTCCTCCCTCCTGCTGCTCTCCCTCTCTTTCTTATCGAAAGCAGCCACTTGTATTTTCACCGACGCAATCGCCCGGCTGTTTTTCTAAGAGTCTGCATATTTACTTTCTCTGCTTTTTTTCAGCAGTGGGATGCAGGAGCCAAATCCTTGAGGACTGGCCCACAGGGTCCTGCCATGCTGGAAAACAAGAGGGATATTTCCAGGAAACCTTGGATTTCATAGCACTGCCAACTGGCACTGCATTTCTGCTTCCATCATTGGGTTCAGCACAAGGCACATACTCAGATATCAGCAGAAAGAACAAATCCCAGGTTCCTTATGAGCCTCATGGAAAGGCTACCTCTATTCAGCACAAATTCTGCAAAACCCATTCAATCTCTAAAGAACAGCTTTGTTTATAATCCGGTTTTGTTTGCCGGCTCATGATGTTAGAGACAAGCCTCTGCGTAGATGCGTCTCCCATGTGGTTTTGCTTTTTGGAGTGATCCTGCCTTTGGGAGAAGTTTGCTGGAGTTACCAAGTGACCACATACAACCCTCTGCCTTGAAAGCAACATATTAGGAAATGGTCTGGGCTCATACATCAGAGTAAGCATTTTTGCTCGTTAACCTCTTCATTTATTCACACCAGCAAAGCCTCCCCCCTGCTCCAGGTTAGTGCCTCCGTCCCCTGCAGGAAGCAGGTGCACACAAGCATCACCAGCAGGTCTGCTCTGAACCAGTCGCAGTGCTGCTGGCCAAAGCGGGAGGCAGGATCCCGGGCCACGGCCGTGACTCACTCTCCCGGCCCTGCCAAAGAAGTAGTTTTGGAGCGAGGAAGCAACAGAAAGACTTAAATTAGAAAGCTGGTGAAACAAAATGAAAGACAATCCTCCTCAGCTCTCCTTGCTTGGGTCCAGCGGGGAACAAGGGGAAAGTGTGTGCAAAGCATGAGAGGTGTCAGAGCACAACGTGGTGCTGTGCTGACACAGAGACGGGCTCTGGTCAAGCAACCTTTTCTTCTACATGAGTGAAACACCCTTTCCAGCATTTCACCACCTGCTCTAGTGGAGCAATGACCGTGTCCACGCTGCCGTTTGGCACACAGCATGCAAGCCGATGCATTGTACAGGCATGACAACATGCTTTATAGCGTCCTGCTAACCATGCTGGTGCTGGGCGGGTTTCCCTCACTACCCTCTGCCATGGAACATTCAAAGAAGTAAAACATGCCCCAAATATTTCCCGCACCACTACATATAAGGTTGAATGGTTTTGAGTCCACATACAGGTGCAGGAAAGCATCAAGACTTAGAACCACTACAGTCAATGGCAAATCTAGTGCTAAGTGGGGCTCAAAATACAACCACAGGTAAAATGGCCCAAAAAACAGATGCTCCAGGTTTGCCTATCCCTTCAAACCCACTCCCCAAGCCCTCTCTTAATTTGGCAGCTTAAATCCAGCTGTTTCTTACATACTGGCTACATAGCTAGCTGCTATGCTAGCCAGGCTGGCTGTCCCGCACCAGCACAGACACAGGCACCCAGAAGCAGACAGGGTGGTGCTCAGCCAACGGCTCTGCTCCCCTCCAGCTCGCACTTCTCCCTTCTTCAGCACAGGGACCCTCCCGAGAAAGAGATGGCTGCCTCTGAGCATCACCACAGACAGGCAGGGTCAGGAGGGTCCCTACACGCCTTCTGCCCTCTGTGCCCTCTGTTAACTTCACAGCTTACTTAGACAGTTACATCACATCTGCAGAGGGGGAGAGGGGAAATTTATAAGTTTCCCAAGGAGAAATCCATATTTCTCTTACTGTACTCTGAGCCTGAATGACCCTGACAAGACTCAACCATGCATTTAGCTGGCAAGAAGGGGTCGGAGGTATAGCAGATCAGTGTGAAGCACAGCCCACAAATACTGATGGAAGAAATCTGAAACTAGGACAAGTGCCCTGCCATAAATCACATTGCTGTGAAGAAAGCCAGAGGCATGGTGATGATGGTTCAGGCTGGCATCAGACTTGTAAGGTAATTTCCTGCTTTGTGTTGGTTTAAGGCAGACCCTATTTTTCTGGTCCCTCAGGTCAATGTCTGCTTAGGCAGATTAAATACATAATATGCTATTAATAAAGATTAGAAAAAAAATAAGAGTGCCAGTGACTTGGACTTACAACCATCACACTGCCCCAAGGGACCACTGTGCTAGGACCCACCCAGCCACGTCCACAGGCTCCGTGAGGACAGAGCTGAGAGCGGTACCTGAGGCTGCAGTCAGCACCGAGCATGATGCCACCCCACAGCAGCACAGCTGTGGTATGCACGATGCCAGGACACGTGCTGGTAAGCCCTAGGAGCTCTTCCAGCAGGACTTGGTCACATCAACTCAATGCCAGCAAGGACAGTGCACAGAGTAAGCTCAGCCCTGGTTGGGGAAGTGCTGTGTCTCCTCACCTGCGCCAGCTCCTGACATAAGTCCATAACTCCAGCATTTGCCAGTATAACTTCTAGTTTAACATGCAAAATAAACCACAACAGGCTAATTGTACCTCTAAGCATCAGCAGCCAGAAGTTCCAGCGCAGAACCTCTCCTATTAATTCTCCCAGCCATGTTTTAAGGTAAAATGCTGTCATTGGGACTGCTGGGAAATGGAGATGAGTCACTTGGTTTGAATCTGTGAGCCAAAGAGAAAGTGGGCTTGGCCATGGGAATAAGTCTGGACCAGCTCTGAGCTGATAAAGTAAGCAGACCCTTGCTTTTGAGGTTCACAGCCACTACAGGATACACATCCCAGAGCAGTTACAACCAAGGCAAAACTGACCCCTCTTCCTGTGCTTATGTCCCTGATCCAGGATGCTTCCTACAGGAAAATCCATTATATCCTGTCCCACACACACACTTTGCCCAAAAATCTCCTTTCCCAAGTTTCAGCCCACGGCTGAGATTTGATAGCCAAGTTAATAACCCGGGGAGGTGTCAGTTCAGAGCAATGAGAATGACAAAGTCAGGCTCACTTTTTCCCACAGCCCTCCATGCCTGGTAGGCAGGAATGGGAGGAGGATGCCATGCTGTGGCCTTTGCGAAATCCCACTGCATGACCAGCCAGGCAGGCTGGATCAGCTCCCAGGCAGGCAGGGCAGATATTGTCAAGGAAAGAATAGGTCTGATTAGGCCTTTCTACCACTAATAATATCAAAATAGCATATTGCTTTCACTGGCAGTCAAGCAGAAAATGAAATGGTGCAAAAAGGAGAAGCTGCAGGTGAAGTGGACTGGAATAATGTGGTGTCTGCAGGAATGACAGCCTTCAAGTGCCCTTAATACTTGACTTTTTCTCTTGCACATCGGGAGGTCTGTGAGGTACAAGTTATCAACTCCTACTCGCCACCCTGTGGGAATCCTCCCACGCTCCTGCCTTTGCATTGCTGGTAAATTGGCAAGTGTCTCCTCCAAGCTACAGCAAGCCCCTGGGAAACAGGAGCCGGATGGTCCTCTCGCCCACTCTGACGTGCTGGAGGAATAACATCCTCACTTTCCACCTCTGAGAGCCATTAAAGTGCACATTCTTCAGTGCAAAGGGGAGCAAAAATGCTTTTGGCTGGCATTTAACCCCAATAATGAATTGCGGCTCAAGATTCTGACCCGTAGGCTCTCAGCTCTTAAATCAAAACCTGCAGAGGACATCTCCTTGCTGCTACACAGAATGACAGCTTAGACTGCCAGACTTCGATGCCTTGGCTCTCCCGTGCTGGGTCCGTTGCACCCCACCTGCCCCACAGCCCGGACAGAGCCTGGGCTCTCTGGGGCAGGGAGGGTTTGGTAACATGCCCGCACACTGATTAACAAACTACAGCACTGACCTTTTGTGATTCCCTGCTGCTATGGCAGCAAAAATCAGTAAAAGCAGGAATACCAAAGAATTAATGGAAGCAACTTATTGGAACTCTCTAGAGTGTTCCTAAATTAGCTTCCCCCCACCCCCCTGCAGATCCTGTGCAAAACCCCGAGCACAGGATGGGAGAAAGCAGCACACATATGAGAGCACAGACCTAGCAGGTACCCTGCAGTGAGGGATAAGGGCACCGTAAATCTTCAGGATGATGTTCCCGGCTCGCAGCTTCCTGAAGGCATTAGAGCTCTTATCATCTAAACACACAAGAGTGCTCATACACAGCAGAAGGCATGTTGCCACAGCATGCAAACTGTGTACAATGTTCGTACAGACCTACATGCACTTATATAATGCATATATCATAACAAGGGCAAACTGTATGCCTGCAGTCAAAGCTAGGTGGAAAGGGTCAGTTTAGAGGTGGTGCGACGCACGTCAGCTCCAGAATTCAGAGAGCTGAATAGAGTCCAAAGGCACTTTTCCTTTTTCCTCTCCATGCTATCTCCTCCTCCATCACCCTTACCCCCAAGAAAGGCTGAATATAAATTGTTTGCTAATTCACAAGAATAACGGAACAAACTGGGCTGCAGCAGGGCTTAGTACACTCCTGAGCTCAGCTGCCCTTCAACCCAAAACTAGCACCAGCAGGGCTCAAGAAAGCGACTGGAAACACCCAGGTTGCCAGGCTCAAACCTCAGCCTGCTCAGAGCTCTGTTGAACCTGCAGCCCAGTGACCGACGCAGGGGCTGGGATGGTGTGAGAAGGCTCCGTGCATGAACAACGCGAATCTGCCAGCCTTCGCAGGAAGGAGGCTACAAAGGGCTAAAGGCAAGGACACTGGTGGCTGTGGGGGATGATGGAGTTGGCAAACCCCTGAGCTCTCCCCTTCTCTGGGATGCTAAGACCAGATGGCTTTTGCTGCTTTCAGTAGTCTGTGCAGAGAACAGATGCCGTTTCCATACACAAAACAAATTATTTCCTTGCTCTCAAGGAGACACTTCCCTCCCACACATCCATCTAGTTAATGTACATTTACAGCTCTTCAAGGGGAGGGAAAGACCAGGGACCCCTATCCCACCTTGGCTGCTCGACACTGCTTCCTAGGAGAAAACAGCCCCTTTGATGCTAGAGGGCAGCCCAGCAAAGCGGGCTCCCCTGGGAGGTGAAGGGCAGCAATCGGGGCAAGGATTTGGGTCGAACTGGCTGCTGGCAGCACTTCAATTGGCTGTGCCAAAGAGCAACAAAAAAAAAAAAAATTGGGGGCTGGGGAGTTAATGTCATTAAGTATCTGACAGCTGGAAAATGTGAGCAGCCATTGTTTGCAGCCCCCCTGCAGCTCCTCCTGCCAAACAAGTCTCCTGAAAGCAGCAGTAATAAAGCATAAAAGCCAAGACTGGAAATATTGACTCCCCTCTTGCTGCTCCCAAGGGAACCGGACAGCTCCGAGCTCACCCTGCCCCGGCTTGCGGGCCTATGGCTTCCCCGCGCCCCCCCCGTCCCCTGCCCTCGTCCCCCCTTGCTGCTTTGAGGCAGCAGCTCCGGGATTCGTGCCGAGAGGCCTGGGGAGGCCGCGGCAGGAGCTTTCTCATCTTTCACCCGTTCAGAGCAGCTGTGCTCCATCTCCGCACGCAGCACTGATATTGCTGCTGTCACCACAGGGGTGAGCAAACTGCTTCAAGCGTGGCTTCTGTCCCCACTGAGCTGCCGTGGGGAGGGATGGAGCAAGCCAGCTACACCCCACATCACCAAAAACTCAGAAACATTGCTCCTGCCCCTTCTCCCAGCTCCACTGACGGGAGGTGCTAGAGACCCTTGGAGCTGCTGCTCACCAGCTGAAACAAAACTGGTCCTCTGCAGCCTGAGAAATGACCCTTGCACTGCTGCTTCAGTGTGCATGAATATTTTAGCACTGGCTGCATGAAAAGAGAAAGAAATCCAGAGCTTATGACACATGCATCAGCTTCCACCAGCCAGCAGTGGTCAACAACTCCAGGAGTATCAACAGCTTATTTATCCCTTAACTTTCAGGCTGCCTTCCCTTCTAGTAGCTGAACCTGAGCCCACACCACATTCCCCATGCACAGGCTGGCCACCGACCTGCTCCCAGCAGCACCCTGAGCCTCTCCCAGCCGCAAACTGATCTGGCGCCAACCCGAGTGGGAGCATGCTGGAGAACACCGCAGGGAGGAACCTAGATCTGGGGAGAAGATTTGATGGTAATTTTTGGCTCTTTTCCTTTGAAGTTTCTAGAAAGAGCTCTTTGCTCAGCACCTCATCAGGTGATACAACTGCAACAGATCTACAGCAATAGCACAACATATACACACCCCCACGTATATGCAATAGCAGTAACTGAGATCCCAGAGACATTAATTTCTCACCGCTTCCCCTGCTGAGTCCCACACACTTCCGCAACAAACAGGAGGATTCTGATCAAGGCAATTCGCATGGGTATAAGCCATATTTTCCCTGGCATCTTCCTCACTGCATACTCACTAACTCCAAAAAGAGCACCAGACCACCTCACAGCAGCTTGTTTCAAAGCCTTTGTGCCTCCTTCCAGGCCAGCTGCCTTCCTCTCCCTTGCCTTTATCCAACTGGGAAACACACATTTAATTACATTCATTTATATTCAAACAGACCTACTGAAAAATAAGTGGATTAAAAGCTCGTCTGGAAAAATAATTAAACCCTATTGCAGCGCAGCGCAGCCTGCGTACTTGGGCTGCGATGTAATTCAGGCAATGGGAATTCTCCCCTGCAAGAGGCATTGGGAATTTAAAGTTGCAGAACAGCCAGCCCCGCTACCTGCGATGCACTTAGCAGATGGCAGAGAACCACAGCCTCATCCATCTACCTTTGATCTTATGTTCCAGTCCTTCCTTCCAAGTCTAAACAGCCATTTAACCACTGGAGAGGCTCAGTGCATTTCTGCAGATGGATCTAAACTGATCTCTGAGCTCACAAGGGTAGTAGCTGCATATATTCCATCTCCAGGCAGCAAAACAGCACACCCACTCATTTGTACCCTTACTTACTTCACTGTCATCCAAGACCCACATAGGGATATTCTGCCTGAACATGGCCTTTCCATCGCAGCAGATGGTTAACGCTATAAACGAGCTGGCTGGGAGCTGGCTACTGGGTTTGAACATCAACACCTTCCTGTTTGCGCTTCCCACCGGTGCGTGTCGCCAGGCCAGCGCTGCTCAGCCTCCAGCTTCCCAGGAGAGGACCCCTCCGCAGGCAGTGAAGAGACCAAGACTGTGCAAGCCTTTCCTACCTCTAGACTTCCAAGTCCAGTAGCGCAAGATAGTAAAATGCTACCAAAAAAACCCAAAAAGCAAACCAAACCAAACCAACCAACCAAACAAAAAATCCTATGAAATTAGAGCCAAAGAGTCAAAACAGTGAAGTGCCAGGCATGTCCACCCTGTGGATGCAGAGACTACACCTGACTGTACATAACATGCACTAATCACCTGGAAGCAGCGGGACTGCTCAGTCCAGACATCAAGGCAATGCAGCTGGGACAAAATAAGCACATTTCTAGGATGCTGTGCTGAAACAAATTAAGTTATGCCTGGAGTGTTTCTCAGCTGAGGGCACAGCAGTATGCAAACACAACCATACTCTTTTCAGACCCACGCAGGTAACTGCATGGTGCCACACTGCTCCACAGTGACTTGCTGGCCCAGGTGCTGGCTGCCACTGGACACCCACTTTCCTCCTGCTCAAAGCAACCAGGGGGATAGCTGGAAACAAACCTCCAGGACTTGTTAAGCCCAACGCCTTCCCTTCCAATCTATACCATACCAAGCTGCTGGCTCTCAGAGTTGGCTCTGTGTCAGGAAGAAAAGAAGGGACAAGAGAAAGAAAAAATTGTAACAGCTTTTGCAGCCCAGTGAAAAAGTTCAGCAACATTTGGCAGACCATTAAGACCTGCACAAAACCATTTTGCTCCAGGCTTCCTCTGAGCTTTCCCCCTCCCCGCTTTGCTTGCCTCCCTTCCCTAGCACAGCCACAATGGAGAGCTGGCATGCTCTTTCATTTAATTAAGCAACAGCAATTAGGCAACACATTTTTAAGCTGTTATCTCGCAGCCAAGCTTTCTGTTCCTTGGGAAAAGGCTGGCTTCAACATTAAACCAGCAGCTGTGTTCAAAGTGCCAAATCACTGGGTCAGAAAGAGGGAGCTTGATATATAAACACCCTTGTCACTGATTACCCTGTGCCTTTGAGTGAATTGCAGTGGCTTTGCTCCCTTAGAGCCTCGACTTCCTCAAGGGCAGGGCAAGCAGGCAGGGATGCTGCAAGAAGCAGGAGTTTGTCTGATGGTTAAACCAGAGCCCAGGAGACATAACTGGAAACAGCCTCACTGAATATTTAGTGTTGTACAAACCCAGCCACCAAAAGCCAGTTACATGGAGTGGTCCCTCTCAGTACGGGTTTAGAGGATTTACCCGTCTGTTCCACAGGCTCTGGGCTGACATTTATCACAGAAGATTGCATAGGAGAGAGGCGTTCTCTCCCAAGTCATTTGGAGCTGAATTCAGAGATTGCTGCCCCCTCCTCAGAAATTCCGCGGGAGGGACCTAGCAGATCAGGGGGAAGTGGAGGACTGTTGCAGTGGCAGGGAATTGCACCCAGCTTTCCTCCTTGCTCCAGCGGGAACCAGGGACTTCATGTGATCCACGTGGTGCTGAAAACGTTTCCAAAATCCCTGAGAAAAATGCTGAGCGACTCTCTCACAGACAGCATTCAGCAGCTGCAAAGTAAGCAATGCCTGGAGGATGGTGTCCGAGGCGCCACAGCTCTGGCTGTGATGCTCTGGGAAGCAGCACAGGTCCCCAGGCAGCACCACCGCTCTGTGCCTCCTCTCCATGCCTTTGGCTTTCACTGGGATGTAAGAGCAAGGCCATCTAATCTATGTATTCAGGGAAGTCGCAAGCAAAATTTAAAAAGGTCTCCTGTTTTTAAAAAAAGTAATGGCTGTTCCTCCTCTGCTTCAATAAGGGCGAAGGTTGCCAAGGACACCCAGTAAATCCATCACACACACATGCTCCACTTCTCTCTCAGCTGAATATTTACAGATTTCCGAAGTGCTGAACCTCTTCAAGCAATTCAGCTTCTGCTTTAATCTGTAATATCTATAGTGCTTCTGAGCTTTTCCTGCTGCTACCCTAAATTAATGAAGATCGGAAACCAGGCTTCATCCATAACCCTAAAGGTCAATCACATCATTTTGCTTCAACATGCCAAACAGGCATGAGGAAAACAAACATATGGAGTTTCCCAAAGGAAGATGAATGAAGAGCCCTGTCCCAAAGGAACGCAAAAGCCCTAAACTAAGAAGGATAACTTAAAATAGTTATTCTTGTCTGTCTAGATAGTGGCAACACATGCAATGCCTGGGTGCTAGCAAGATAGCCCAAGCTATGTGGGTTCTCTCTGTATTTCCAAAGGCTGGTAAAACATTCCTTGCTGTTTTGGGAGAATGCCACCATAAAAATTATGCATTCAAAATTAAATGCAGTTTTTCACATCTGAAGGGAGTTTGGTAGCCCCATGACAGCCCCAAGAGGCTTCTCCCCAGCCCAGTCCACAACACGTGTTATGCTGAGAGCACAGCTGCCAGGGCAGGAATCCCATCCAATGGAATGGGGAGGGCTTTACAGCCTGAAATTACTAAAAACACCAAATAGCAAGTTCCAGATTAAAAGTCACTTCACTGAATAGCCCTCATTCCACCAACGTGGGCAACAGCATGCACTGCATGTCCTGTGCTCCACAGGTTGCCCCATTTGGTACCCATCTGGTACTGCTCCTTGGGTTCAGTTCCCAAGGAGGCGATGGGCACTGGGAGCGTGGAGGACCTGCCTTAGCTCCGAGATGATGGTGTGCAGACTCCCAGCTATCCAGGGATGGGTGGGACATGCCCCACCATGTGCATTTCAAGGATCCAGTACCAGCAAGGCAAAGGCAGAGCCACATCTCCAGCTATGAGACCAGCTAGTTCTGCCCTTGCCACTCGTTCAGCTCAACAGGCTGTCACACTCCAAGGGAGATGTCAAAAGATCAAGTGAAGAGAAAAATACAGTCACCAAAAGTTCTACACATGAGTTATGCGGCTGGAGGACAAAGCACATCAAAATGAGCAATAGTGGTCTCAGGGGACTGCATACAGCTGGAAAGCTGAGTTTTCTTGCTCCTGCCAAGGCAGAAAAAAATCCAGCATCCCTTGGTAGCTTCCAAAAGAGTCTCTTTTTCTAACCATTCCCATTTCCATCTACGTGTGACCAGCAGGGAGAAGTGGCCGTGTGTCATCTCTCATGGCCCATAACCAGCACCCACTTCATTGCTCCAGACCCTATGCAGAGACTCAGATTGCAATCCCCACAAGCACTGCTCAGGCTCTTGGTGCAAGGTATGAAATCACGCTCCCAGTGAAAGCGGACTATGGATTTAAATTACATGTTCGCAAGCTGTGTTTTCCCAGCAGTTGAAATAATCAAATATAAAGAAGCACCATGAAAGCTTCTCCAGGGACCTCCCCTTCTAGCTAGCCTTCAGCTCTCAAAGTAACATCTCTCATTCCTAATTCATGTACTGCTTCATTGCCTTTAATAGCACTTTTCCCCAAATCTGCACTCTCTCTTCTGCCTAAAGCACTAATTTCCATTACCTCAAGAGGTATCAAATTCCAAACCTTTGCTGTAGCTTCAGGTTTTCACACTCCGGTTACAGACACCTCATTAACCTCCCCACATCTGGTCCAGGCTACAAGGTGTTTGTTCTGCGACACGCCAGAATCAGTCAGCACAACTGTCTGATTACATACAGGCTCCAAAATGTCTCATGCATAAAAAAAAGAAGAAATTAAGCAGATGGCCTGCGGAGCACTGAGATTTGCAATTTTCTTCCTGGAAAACTTCTGGTAACCCCAGTTCCAAAAATAATACTAGGAATAGCCCTCCATGTGGGAAGGAAGCATTTTCTAAAAACCTTTGATCTCTGTGTTCCAGAGGAGGGAACCGACACATTAATTAGAACATACTGCTGAATGGGATTGCTATCTCACACCATAGGGCAAAACCAAAGCGGGTATTTAAACGTTGGTGGCCAGCTCCTGATAGAAATTTACTGTGTTGGGTTTTTTTCCCCCAGGATCTTTTTTCAATTAACAAAGCAGGAACATATCAGTTCAACTCTTCCATAATCCTTACTATCATCTCTCCCCTAAATCACTGCTCGTCTCCTACTAAAAATTCTTTCCAACAGTTCTCACCCAGAACTTTATGCAGGTTTGTATCTGCCCTTTTTTAATAGGTATGTATTATGAGACTTTCCAAACATAATGAATTTATCTATGGCTACAAGCCTCATTTTACAAGTAAGGCACTGAGACACAGTGGAGCACAGGCGTGTGCTTGGTGAGAACTTTGGTGGTTTACATCCAAGGGATAAATCCAGGTAGTTGATACTCCAGCAGGACCCCAGAGTGGCCCAAAACTCCCCAGGCTAAATGCCACACCCACAAGTGCCCTCTTCCCACCTAGGTTTCATTGCAAGCCAGAATTTACAGGAAAATCACCCTCCAGACTAGACCTCCTGTATGCAGCCTCCTCTCCATGACTTGTCACCACTCTCACAGGACATCTATGGAGGACATCCATTCCTGTCCATCTCCTCCCCAAATCTTTACCGAATCAGTGTGAAGGGCCCTTGTCATCTAATCCCTCTTCGTGAGGAGGCTTCCTCATTTTGGAAACAGCATCTTCAAGTTATCCCTGGCCCCTTCTCCCCATACGCCAGCATCAGCAGAGCCAGGTCCCTGGACACAGGAGTACGTCGCAGAGCTCACGTCCTCTTACGGAACTGCCTCTGTCTGTAGAGGCCACAAGCTGACAGCACTTGTTTGGATTCCTTTCTTGGATCAAACCGTGCTTGAAATACTGGATTTTCTCCACTTCTTCCACTTTCCTTCTGTAACATGAAGCAATACTTTTTCCCCTATAAAAGCTGAAATTGGGAGCATACAACCTTAATTTCAAGGTATTTATAAATTTTGGCCCATGCAGTCTCAGCATCACCCTGCCAAGCATTACTTGCTGCTTGGAAGGCTGACAAAATGTGATCAGCCATAAACAAATGAACTTTAACTTCACTACAGGAAGGGAATGGAAGGGACAAGACAGGAGGAAAGGAGAGGAAAGGAGAGGAAAGGAGAGGAAAGGAGAGGAAAGGAGAGGAAAGGAGAGGTAAAAGTCTATACTTTTTAACTAGAACTCTTTCACTCTGGTAAAACCAAACGCAAACAGAATAAAAAGGGTATATGTAAAGCTGTTCAAAATCAATACTGCAAGATGGTAGATGTATTAAAAGCGAATGGTATCAGACACCTATCACTTTTGCTCTTTTGCAGTGGCGAAGGATGCTGACCCTGCTGCAGAGTGACAGCACACTTATGGACTGGTCTGCTATTGTCTCTCAGCAGTTTATGGTAAGTATGAAGCCAAGATGAGGGAAAGACAGGTTATCAGCTCTCTTTGGAGTCAGAGATAACAGAGTGAGGGGGGAAAGGTGGAAAACATATCTCCAGTTTTCTAAAGAGAGCTTATCTAAGAGCTGTAGCTCAAAGGAGCACATATTCTGTGTGGCTTTATCCATAGACATGATTGTAATAGAGATGCATGGGTTGAACTGCTTAGTGATGCTTACAGCTGAGAAGGGATTTAGGAAAGCTGAAAGTCAGCTACCTAATTCAGATAGTTGGAATTTGGCACAGCAATCTGACCTATATTAAGTTTCCATCCACTTGAGTACTACTTGGAGGAGATTCTTAACCACTGTTCTTGTGTCTTGCACTCCCAGTTTGTAAAACAAGTTAATTGACAAAGAATCTGAGTTACCTCAGAGGAGGAGAATGATGAGAGACTTCCTCTGTCTGGATCTGATAATTCATTAGCCAGTGGAGGGGAATTTGCTTGTAAGGGTGACCACAGGCAACTCAGTAAACCACTAAGGAACTCATTGTCTTCAACACTAGTTGCAGCTTCATGGTGCTGCATAGCTGGCTGTGCTATGACCTTATCCTTTTAACCAGCTCCATGCAAGGCAGGAGGCTCCCCAAATGGCATCTGCTTCCAGAGCAATACCCCGCAGCTCTGCCCCTGCTCTCTAGACCCCTCCTTATAAATTCAGCAGTGTTTTCCAATTTGATTGACAGGCAGGCAGCATCTAGCATCTCCTGTGTCTGCTGGCATAGCAGAGCACACACGGCCATTGCACTGCACACCATTAAGCAAGGGCTCAGCACCATGAACTCTCTTGCCCTGGGAATCGGAGAATCCCACTGCAACACTGAACAACAGGAAGTATTAAATCAGCATCTCCTCTGGAAAAATACCACAAGAAACCGCCCACGGGACTCTTCTGCTCTTGCTCTTTTGGCCCAGAATGCAACTTCCTCAGCAAATTAACCACCTCTCACAGGAAATGCTGCTTTTGTCCATCCTGTCACCTCCGAAACATCTGCTCATGCTGTCAGCATTCTCCAGTAGGCACCATGCCCCCTTGGTCTGTATCTGTGACAGGTCTCTCAGTAGGAAGAGCCCTTTCTACAATCTCCAGGAAAAAATACCTCTTTAGTCCAACATAGTTTTAACCCAGCCTTGGACTTACAAACACAGAGGATACACCTGCACTGCAAATAATTTGATTCCTGCAGAAATGTAAGTGCTAGAACAACTTGAAGAATGTGGGCTGCTCTTGCAAACAGCGTTATCTCACAATAGCATCAGTCTTAACAGTCCTACGGCAGGACACAAGCAGCTAGAAATGCAAAGTCTGCACTTTGGGAAAAGTGAACACAAGCTAAACAGAGTCCAGCAGAGTGGTGGAAAAGAAAAAAAAAAAAAAAAAAAAAAAGAGAGAGAAAACAGCTCTGTAAGGTCTGACCCAGGAGGAAGGACTGAAAGCAGGGGTTTTCTCAAGACAGAAGTGAAAAAACAGAGAGGGGAGCTGAAAACAGCCTTCAAATATATAAAAGGCTGATATATAAAAAAAGAAAGGTGATGAATAGTTCTCTGTATTTATTAGGGTCTATCCACTGGCTTAGTTTGTAGTGTGCAAAAATGTTTATCTAGCTATCACGGAAAAAAATCCCAACTTCAAGGACAGGCAATCCCAGGGACATTTTCCTTTGGGAATTTGGGATTTTCCTTCTCAGGAGAAGTTTTTAAAGTGCCTCCCCACCCAACATTTGCACGAATCTATGACTTTGCAGAATTAATTTCAATTTCTAAAAGATCTTAAACACTTTTAGTTCAGAAAATTTCCCAGGACATACCATTTGCCCTAGTTCTCAATGAATCATTGCAATTGCTAACTGCCCTTACTATTAGAAATATGCGTCTTATTTGTGCTCTGAACTTGCCCGGTTCCAGGTCCCAGCAGACCCTGTTGCGGGTTTGTCAGGTGGAGGGCAGAGCCTTCTCCTGGTATTTTGATTTTCCCACACTGTCCTGTGACCCCTCCACCCCACTAACCTCTCCATCCTGCCTCCTTCCCCCACACAAATATTAATACAGCACAGAAATCTATATGTCAATCATCTGCATGAAAGGACAATTTAAATAGCACCACCTACACAGTGGCACCGCCCCCTTTTTGTTGAGGAGTTGACTGAGTCATCAATAAATAAATACATTGCAATGAGGGGCAGCAAGAGGAAGGAGGAGGTGACAATTTCAGACCAAAGGCAAGGTTGCAAGTCTTCACGCAGAGCATCATTACACTTTGAGGGAGCAGTGGATGCAAAACCTTTATGAAAGTTCAAACAAATTCGTAGAGGGAAGAATCCAGTGGAGGCTTTTACAGGCACAGACACCAATGTCGGATCTAGCCTGCCCCACAGCCACCAGTTCTGGAGGCTAGGCGAGCATTTGAGGCAAGTGTCACAACATTTTCGCTGTTCTTCTGTCCTTCCCTGCGTGCCCAGTGCTGGCCATTCTTAGGGACCTTTATTCTAACTGGATACAGCTGCTCTTGTCCCAGTTGCCAAAAAACAAAAACAAACCTCCCCCCTCCCACCAAACCATTAATCATCTGTTTTCTAGTGCACACAATGTTACTAAGAGTAACAACAGCAACAACAAAAAGCCTGGGACAAACAGGTTTTCTCACTTGAAAATCCAAATGTGATTTCTGCACTGCACATCCATAGTCTGTCATTGCAAGGAGCTTCAAAGGAGCAGAATTGCAGAGAAGAGTTTATGTCACATCTGGTATGGGGCTCAAGTTTATCTGGAAGGGAACTTAATTGAAACAGAAAAATCCTAATTAAGACTGGAATCCCTAACAACCTTCCTAGCACCCAAACAGGGAATTCCAGGTGGGAAACTGCTTCTCTTCCAACTTTGCCTCCTCCTGAAACCAGAAGTCAAAGGCGCCCTGTGTTGGCCAGGCAGCACATCACCTCTGATTTCATGCTGCTCCTTGGCACCTTACTGAACCCAACAGTATAGACCCGGGAAAGACGTAGATGAAAATAAGTTGCTTGACTGATGTCATGGGTATCTTTGAAAACACAGGAGCAGAAAATCAATCTGTAGTGCAAGATCAGTGCATCAAGCACAGGCAGGCAGCCACTCGTGCACCACTGCCTTCATCAGCCTTCTCCTCGGCTGGTACCTCAAGCTGCAGCCTAATTTACTGCTCTCCCTAGAGCACCCATAGAGCCTCTGTTTCCTCACGCTGGGACATTTCAGCTAAAGCATCTATTGCGTGAGAAGCATCAACAAGTCACTTGATGAAATTCAGATTAGCACTTCACACCTTTTAGGATAAAAATAACCAAAGGAAACTGGGATTCATCCCAAAATACACTAGACAATTCACATTAATCAGGGGATGATATACCTGCCTCCTTTCCAATCCTTCAACTCCTCATCTCCAGCAAGATAAATGGCAAAGAAAACAAACCAACACCCTCTACATTTTTCTTCTGCGAGGATCCAGTTTCCATGAGACTAGTCTGCCTTTGCTGTGAGCTGGAAAATAAACCAGAGCTCTGCTCTTTCTCTAGGGCCAAGATGAAGAGGCTGTGTACAACCAAGAATGAAAAAACCCATGACTGCCTACACTTTCCAGGCTGCATTCCAGGCTGGTTGCTTATAACTGAAGTTGTGAAAGAAGTATAGCAACTCTCTTCCCGGAAGCAATCTCTTTTGGACAAATGTCACAATATAGGCATGTTCTAGCATCTTCCCCATCTGCCTTTCTGAATCAGCACCACAGTAACTTCCCAGTCCAGCAAGGTTTCCCAGCTCCAGGTGCCACAGCAGCCAGCATCACAGCCCGAAACATTACAGCCAGAAAGAGTCCTGACTCCCCGAGGCTGAAGCAAGAAGGCAATCTGCTCTCCAAGAGGCCAACACCAGCGTTTGCCTCTGGAACTTCAGTGTGAGGTTCACGGCAGCTGTCAGTGCTCAGGGCTTCTGAAAACTTACTTAGTTGCTCTCCTACGGGATGAGATGCCAAGCTGCAGGCTCCTGGTTTCAAAATGATGTGACCAAATGGTTCTCTGTGAGGGTTTCGTCCATTCTGCAACTTTCCAAAGCCACGTTGTTATTTCTGCTCCGACATGGTCAGTGTCGCTTCCGTTGACACAGTGCCAGTACAGCAATTCCCATATATCCCGGTGAGGGGCTAAGAGTTGGGAGCAGTTCCCAGATTCTACACATTGCAGGGCTTCAGGTGAAGAGCTCCTGAAGCTATAGGATCAACCATGCTTCCTGCATGGAAAACACATAAAAATCCAGGTCCTTTCTCTGCTCTTTCCCTGAAGGATGAATCAAGTCGCTTAAATTCTATTTTTGGCTGAAACCACAATGACCAACTGGGAGGTCTGCAAGGGTGGAAAAACCTGGGAAGTCTGAGATGCAACCTACATCATCTCTGGGCTGCATCTGCTTGACTCAGCAAGCTGTAAGGGGGGAAGACCAGCATCTGTGGTAACCAAGAGCCTCCTCCTCTCCTTGCAAAAATGTGCAGTTGTGGCACAGCCAGATTCTTAGCAAGCAGTGTATTCGGAGGTGAAAGGGAGGTGAAATAAAAATACTTTCCTTATCTAGCAGATTACAGCATGACTTTCTCAGCAGGGAGTGTGAAATGTCAGCTGGCTCAGGGAAGCAGCTCTGGCTTTTATAGTAAAACGGTTTCATTGCCCTGTCTACTGCATATCACACTTGAGACAGCCAGAGAGGGACTTGGTGGCAATGTCGACATCCACTGAAAGACGTGGCAAACATCCATCTTGGGAATATTCAGGAAAGACCAAGAACTCTTTCCCCCTTACACCCCACTTGTGAATTTGGCTAGGTCTAACCAGAAGCACAGGGTGAAACCAAGTGGCTGTTGTTGAGCCCCACAACAAGTTTAGATCAAACATTCACAGCTTGCTAATGAAGAGACAGTTCTTGCCCGCTTGCCAACACTCACAGTTCAGCCCAATCTCCACGGTGCGGTAGAAGCCTTCTTCCTTCTGCAGTTATCTGCAATGAAAACGTGTAGCGCAAAACCTCCTACCTGCACATGAGTTTGAATAGCTGTACCTACATGACTGAAATTAATTTAAAAATGAAGAAAGAGGGATGGACTTCAGGTCACTGAAGAAACCCATACTGTCTGGAGCAGGGCACAGAGCAGCCCTGCCGGTCCATTTGCCATTGCTACCCTTCTGTCATACATTGCTTTTTTTTTTTTTTTTGCATTTTCTACTGGGGCCTTTTAGTCTTCTGTGGCAAAGCACATGATCAAACTTCTAGCCTCTTCATATCTTTTCATTTTATTGGGGTGGTGGGTGTCTGATGCTCGGCAGATTCTGCCCACAGTTACAAACTGGGAACAGGGAAATCTCGTTCCTCCTTTCACCTTGCTGAACTTGTACACTCTCCGTAATTTATCTACCACATCAGTGCAAGCACTGCAGGCTCTTTGAGATGAAAGTCCATCAACTCCAGAAGCTTGTACGCCTTTTACTGGCTCTGAGCATCCCATCTGCTAGCACAGAGCAGAACCGCACACTGGCTCTGTGCAGATTACACATGAAAAAATCATTAGCTGGAGGAAAAAAAAGCCATCACCACTGTGAAAGAGGAAAGCTGTTAGAGGAGCTTTGTGTGTTTATTTGCTCAGCTAAGGTAAGCTTCTTGCCTTGGACCCCCCACAGCACAGACAGAAGTAACAGCTTTTCTTTCTCAGGATGGAGAAGGCTTCTCTTTTTTTTTTTTTTTCATACTCCAACAACCTTGTATTGGATAACATCAGTCACTTCTGTCTGATTGCTACCTTGCTGCTTAAGCAACAAATAATGTGATTAATGAACGTCTGAGGGAGAAAACAGGTTTTACTAAACATAAAACACCAGCTAAGCACTATGAGCTTTTCTTAACTTTCCTAAAAATGAAGAGCAGCTGCCTGGCACCAATTCCCCCAGCAGCAGTTTACTGCAGCATTTGGAGCAGCTCTGGATGCTTCCGAAAATAGGCATGATCTTGTGCCAGAGAAAATAATCCCTTAATTTTATAGGTGTATGAATAAAAAAAAAAAATGAAAATGAGAGTGTCTGGGGAGACACATATAACGCATTGCCTGGTGTCTGAAAAGGCCTTTTCCTTTGCCTCTCTCCAAGCATCAGCAAGTGGAACAGATTTAGACTGAGAATTCAGGGGGTTCAGATCAAAAACCTTTTCACTTGATGTTCCGTTCAGATTTCAGTTGTTTGGGGTCAGGCCACTCAACAAAAAAAAAAAGGGAAAAAAAGGCAAAAATTAAAATCTTTCCCAATACTAAAGAGTCCTAGCGGTATTCCACAGCAAGAAAAAATCCTCAGCACCTCCATGTATTGGCTGCTGGCAGAGGTTTGCCTAAAATTTTTAAGAGGAGATTTTAGGCTCTCTACTTAGCAGTGGCATACGCTATCACTGTTTCCTAGTGTGAAACCAGACAGAACAAAAAGCTGGGCAAAAAAATACATTTTTTTGTTTCTGGGTAGCTCTTACGGTCTACGTTACCAGCAGGAGGAGTCAGGTTGGAAGCAACCTTGATGGGGCTTGGTGTTGAACATGGGAAAGGGATGGTCCCACCAAGGAGGACATGTGCCATTCTGGGGAGGGCTGAAGTGTCTCTGCTGGGAAATCCGCACCCAGGAGAAGGAGTGATAGAGAAATCTTGTGACTGCCCGCACCACGATTCCCTGCTAACCCAGTGGTGAATCACTGAAACAACACATAAGCCTCTGGAACAACTTCTAGAGAGAAAGTGGGGAAAGGTCCCACCAGAGCACAACATGAAGCTCTGGAGGTATTTAAAGCATGGAAAATACCAAGAATGGCCCATGAAATGGCAGCTGTTTGGGACTGGTCTTTTATAAGCTACTCTAAAGAAAGCACTGAATACCCTACTTAGGTTGAAAATTATACAGGACATCTTCCATATTTAGTGCAGAGTTGCATAGTGGTAGCCAGAAGACAAGACACATTCATACTCCATCTTTAGCACGACTGCCACCCAGATCCATATGTGATCTTGGCCTTCTACCCTGTATTTAAACCACAATAAGCTGTGCTCTGCATTCAAGGAAAAAGGAAAAAAAAAATGAATCCAGACCTTTGTGGAGGAGGTTTCAGTGAAAAGGCTGGCTGCTTTTCTGTGGTTACTGAGGTAATGAAACTTCAATAAGGGCTTACACAATGTCAGAGTGGAAGAAATTCTAAGCATCTACTAGAAAGGTTTTAAGTTACTCAAAAGCCTTACTGATAGGATTTCAGAGCCAGCTACTCTATTCGGACACTAATGTGCAAGCGAACACGTCTTTCAAAACCACATGCGGCCAGGCTATTCATACTCCCAGTCTTGTTCCCTGCCATTCATAAGTAGGAGAGTGAAGCAGCAGGGCAAATCAAATAAATGACTTCATTCCTCCTGGGATATGAGCAAATGCGAACAAAGAAGCAAACATTTAGAAATTCAGGATGCCATATTTTTGCCAAGTTTTCTTCCAGTGGGGAGCTCCGAAGGATTCAAGGAATACAACTCCTGTCTTCTTTCCTAAAGCTCTGCAGCCATGAGTGGACATGAGTGTGTATGTGCAAGCAAGCTCTGAGACGTCCCAAATCCACAAGACCCCCTGGCACAGCTCTGCGGAAGACATCACAGAGCAGTTTAATATACTAACGCTTGTGTAATTGGATACAGACATATGTCTCGGGTAAAGCAGAGTTTGGGCCACTACATCACATGTCAGGTAAGTGTATCTCTTTTGCTAAAGCAAAGGCCAAAAGCTCCTGGAAATCCTCACTTTGTAGTAGAAAGGGTGTTTATGAACAGGCTAAGATGCTCCCAATTGCTAACCTGGCAGCCATCAAAAGACCAGTCAGTTCTGTTGCAAATTTTCTTCTGTAATAATACATGTAACTGTAGTTCAGAAAAGAAATGTGTCTGTGCTTGCTGCTGAAGACCAATGCCCTACAACAGAAATGTTATATTATAAATATGAAATCTTCTAGCGGGATCTAGACAAAAAAAATTATCGAATTTTGGACATGCTTCAGTGATGGGAAAACCTGACACACTCCCTGAGAGCAACCCTGGCTAAACCTCTCCGGCTACCTGGCCTGGAGGACCTGTCCCTCCTGGGGGAAGGACCAAATCCCCCGTGTGACAGCGCTGGCTTTGCCAGACCTGGCACACAGGCTTTACGGGGGTGGAAGCAAAGCTATACGGCCTTCAAACCTGTGACGCAAACAAGATAATACCTGACAAGTTAAAAGACACAAACAACAGCTGTTTGCTTTGTGCAGGGTCGAGACCCTGCGAGATATTACCATCAGCTCCCTCTTTCCCAGCCACAGCAGAGCCTCCCTGGCTGCTTCAGTCCCAGCACGAACTCTTGCTCCAGTTTTCTGCACAAAGATGTTAAAATCCAAACTTTTTGCAAGTTCCTCCTTTCAAAACAAACCAAACCCATCACTACTCATCCTCCTCAAAACTTGCAACAGGTGAGTGCCCCGCAACATGACCCCATGACCTCCTCCCGTTTGGCACAGGAGTCCGCCAAGCACATTTGATGCTGTGACTTGTTTCCCCTGATTCCTCTGCCATTTCTGTTCCCTGCCCCACTTTTCTCACTTACATTTCTCTTTTGACTCTCCCATGGGAGGAAGACAAACTGAAACATGCTCCAGAGCTGAAATTACAGTTCACTCCATGGATTTGAAGCTAAGCAGAATATCGACTTTCAAAAAAACTCCCAATGGATGTTGAAATAATTATTTTTCCAGCAGTGATGGTTTTTTTTCTTTTAAAGCAAAGCAATATGAAAAATAGATAAAGTCTCTCTGCAAAGGGAGAGTCACTCTCAGTAACTCTCCTCAAGCAGCACAGCTGCCGACAGGACGAGCTGTCAGCCCTGCTCAGCCCCATGACTGGTTGGGCTATGAAGATGGGTCTGACTCTCCTTGCACTACCTCATGCTGATTGTACGGTTTTGCTGATGAGGTTCAGCAGGAAGAAATACAGAGGTGTGCACAACAGATTCCCAGGGGAATTTGTGGTGTGATGATGGGATGGGATTTATGGCATGGTGTGGTGATGTGCCAGAGGGATGGGATTGGGTTCAGGACATTGAGGACCTCCACTTCACCTTTCATCCGCAGCCAGATGTGTCCTGCTCTGTGAAACGAAAGCTGTTGCCTCTGCACAAGGCAGCTGGCTTTCCAGATTCAGTCCAGGTCCCCACCAGAAAGTGTTTGTAACTCAGGAACCACTCCAAAAAAAACCCTTGGGTCACATTTCCTACAGTGATCCTATCAGGCTTTAAAGGGCCCAAACAAGGAGAACCATTATTCTGCAGCCTGGTAATAATTTAGAGCTCCCACTCATCTGAGATGCTCAATTTCCCCCAGATCCCAGGGATGTCATCAGGTTTTGAGGGCCCTTTAAACAGCAGCAACAGCAGCTCAGGGAAAAACATCTGGAATAAAATATACTGAAGGTCCCAAAGTCAAAAAGATCTCTGCAAAGGTAATAAGGAATACCTGACCACAAATGTTTGCTATATGGAGTCCTGTGCCGCTGAAACACAGACGCTGTACTGCTCCCTGTGAAGGAGCTTTAACAAACTGTCGTGTCTGAGGCCGACCTGTCCTGGATCCGCATGGCTGTCATGTATGTCTCCCCTTTCATACGTAGGACAGTTATGACTGTCCATACTGCTGTATGACCGATTTCCACTGAGAGGACAGTTAGTTCATGCTCTGCTAATAAGCCAGACAGCACTACGGACTCTGAGCAAGCCACTTCCATAATTGGGCTTTTTTCTTGCAGTACAGGACATCTTTAATTAATCTGCTACTGTTTACACGTGCTATTCCCATCAGAGCTCACTCGCAGCGCACAGACATCATGCAGCAGATCTGACGCTCTCCAAACATGTGATGTCAGTTCTGTCTTACAATGCCGAGTACCTGGTGTGTAATTACTGCACGTCAAACTCATGCCACTGATGGGCAAATCAGGGCATGGAGTGCTGGGCTGGACCAAACCCAGCCATTTCTGTCCTGCCTCACAAACTGTTGCTGGTAGCCACAGCAGCACTCATCTGGGTCACACAATCCCAAATAAAACACAGTTGTGACCATCAGGTTGTTGCTATGTATAAGCACGAGGTCTGCCAGATCACACCTGAGTGCTGTAAGGAATAAAAACCCAACACACAATGCAGTTGTGCTTTAGTAAGTCATCAGGCATCAACCTGAGCCATTAGAACTGATGTAAGTAAGTCCACAGCAAGTATAGGTACCAACTTAGCTAACTCTTTTTCTTTCTGCATAAGCTAAGTCACACTCCCTTCCATTTATACTAACAACCTCCAGTGCTTTCAGATTAAAGGACAGATATACCTATGCCATTACACAGCCTGAAAATGCAAGTTTTATTGCTAATATCATCAGATTTCAAATCCAGACACCTGTGAGGACACTCTGCTAAATCCATCACCAACTTACAGTGCAGTCTGGCAGTCAGAGCAGTTGTCCTCAGGCTGGACCAAGAACAAAGTGTGCAACTCAGGAGGCTCCAAACCCTGCTATTTTCAGCAGCATTTGGTACATACCTCTGCCTGAAATTCCCTAGCGCTGACATCCTTCTGTTGTCACCAGTCACTGGTGGGACAGTCTCTGCTTGCACTGAGCAGCATCCTGGCTCTGAAACAAGAGATAGCTGAGCACTGCTTTACGACTCCTAAGGCTAAGCAAAAGCAGATCTAGTTCTCCATGCTCAGGACTGCTAAAGCACTAAGTATATATAAGAGCAGAGGACAAAGCTTGCTGGAACTTAAAAAGGAGAGTATAGCACAGCCTAAATCTACTACAGTTTTGCAACAGGAGAATCTACTACGATAACCTCTAAAAGGCCTGACGGTTGTCCTGGCACATCAGAAACGCTATGAAAAGAGAAGCAGCTTCTCCCTTTCTTGTCTTTCTCCAAACTCTACCTTTCCTACCCCAGGCCTCAAGAGCAAACAGAGCAAAATTAAATATGGTTGAGAGCTCAGCTGTCTGGGTTTAGCTCTCCTCCCTCAATAGTAGAGGATAACCTCCAAACTTGGCATTAAGTAGCTTAAATCAGATGGAGAATGAAGTGGTTCATATAATGCACTATTGACCCACTGCACCATGGCACCTAGAAGCACTGATAGCTACACCAGCATACTGCTTCATTGGCACAGTAATCCTGATCACTTCCCAAAGACTTCTTTCTAGGCTTGAGTACATTCTTACCCCAGTGAAATAATCCCTTACTCAAGGGGCCAAGCGTTGCTGATGCTTACACCTGAGCAGTCCCTCCTGTCTCGGGTGTGCAGCACAGGCAAACACCAGTAGGGTTCTTCTGTTCATCACCCCAGCTCCAAGCACATCTGTGCCCGTGAGACAAGCCTATGATGCACACCTAGAGCATGGATGAGCACAACTGCCAATCCTACTTAGCAGGACTTTACTATTCAGCACAGGCTGGCTGCAATACCAAAGCAACCCCAAAGAGCAGCACAGAAGATCCCTAAGGACCTGGAGCCCTTGCTGAGCATGGCTCCACTGCCTGACTCCGCTGACAATTCCACTTGGGAGCTGAACTGTAACATCCACCATGTAAAATAACAGCAAAGGAACAGGAATGTAAACAATAAGCCTGAAGCATGCAAACTTTTCCTATCTAATACTTCTCAAAAGCATCATGAAGGACAGTATGGTTTCTACATTGCATTTTCCAAGATAACTGAGCGTACTGATTACTGGCAGGTCAGTGACAGCTTTAAGTGCTGTAACTTTCAAAGAAAAAGTCCAGGCAAATGATTATGCAGGTCAATCTACCTGGCTTGGTTTGATTCCAAAAATATTAGAGGCTAAAAATGGTTTATTTAGGAGTCTATAATCTAGCTAGATTTCACAGCAAGGATCCAAAAATAGATTTGGAAAACAGAAGTACACTGATTAAAATAACAGTGATTTGGAGTTAAAAACACTGCTGCAGAAAGCCTTGTGCTACAGTGCAAAAGTCATTTTCCAGGGACTGTTTGGTTGAACATCTAAAACCCAAACAGTAATCAGGCTGGAATGAGTCCCCCAAGATGGGGAAATCTCTTTTGTTAAGCTCAGACCTGAGCTTGGGAACATTCAAAGAATCATAGAATAGTTCAACTCCCAGAGCTTCAGCTGTCCCACTGGAGAGGCCAGCTGCCGAAACTGAAACTCTGCTGCACATCCCATGCAGCTGGGGAGCTACCAGCTTTGTCCTCCCCAAACCACTGCCTTGCAGAGCTGCCTCCCCCAGGCACCTCCTCTCAGGCTGCTCCCTGCAGCCTTCCCATCATCCAGGCTTGAACTACCCACTTGGGCACTGGGGAACAACCAGGCACCGATGTCACATATTGTGCCTTAGTTACACCCCAGTCATTGAGGCTAGGGTCATGAGACCCTAATGCAGCATTAAAGTACTGAGTGTGTACAGGATCTGCCCCTTTATACGGTGGTGAGTCAGGTCTAGGGATGCTCAGGTCACAGCAAGAAAGATTCAGCCAGTTTGGGTGGTGGAGAGCAAACCTGAGCAGCAGGCAGGATGGCCGGGAAAGCACAACACACAGAGACAGAAGCGGCAGGAGAGCGCGAGGATGGTGCTGACGGGAGCCAGAGGTGCAACACCTTCAGCTCCCCCATGAAGGCGAAATTGCTGCATGAAGCCTGCCCGAGCCAGGCTTCAGCTGTAACCTGACTGAAGGCTACAGGCCAGGCATAGACATTACCTGGGGTAGGAGTTCTGCAGCAAACAATAGCTGCCTAGAGCTGAATAACTGCCCAGTGGATGCACACGCGCATAAAACAGGGCACTGTTGGTCTGCCACAGCAGCCGGGCCAAGGGGGCTGCAGGATGCACAGGCAGCTCAGACACAGGCAATTTGGAGAGGCAAAGCTGTATGGGCACTGCTGGAGCTGATCACCTTCTGTAAAGAGGGGTGAGAGCCTGAGGATGTCCTTCGCATCCTTAGAACATGCAGACCACACTCTCAGAGAGCTACCAGAAGCTTGCAGCACAGCCTGGGCTGTACAGAAGGGACACACAGTTGACAGCTGCTGAGTGGACAAACTCTGCTTCCTAAAGCAGCGCACTGCTGTTTTATTTGATATTTGCCTGCCTTATAAAAGGATCCAGTCGGAAATCAAGTTTTATTAGCAGTACCCTAGTGAGCCAAGGTGGCTGGCTGGAGGAAGAGACAAGCTCAAACAGGCAGTCACAGCCAGCGAGTCCACGACTGACCCCGGAGTCAGCGCTCCAGGGTCAGAGGCAGCAGAGCCACCAGCATCTGGACACCAGGATGCCACACTTATGTTCAAGGAAACGGAGTGAGACTGCCAACTAACGGATGAGGGGAACTACCAGCTGCCAAAAGACATTAGCATTTAAAGCAAAGGGAACAGAAATGACCAAACATGAGAGCACTTCAACTCTTGCCATGCTGTCCACTTGAGAAAGCTGTGCTTGCTGTCAGGTGTCCTGGTCCACACCCACACCAGTGGTGCTGGCACTGGGGGCTGTATTTCGGCCCATTCATCCCCCAGCTGGACCCATTTGGAGACAACCTGGGGGACTTAACCCCTTCTGCACCACGCCAACCAGCCTCAGGGCTGCACAGAGCTGTGTGAAATGGGTACCCCCTGCCTGCCCCGGGGTGGAAGTGCTGGAGCACTCCCTGCGAGGCTGCAAACCAGCTTCCCCAGCAGCCCACAATGGGGATTTGCAGTCGCTGCAGCACCCTGAAGTGCCTACGCCCAGGGTGCTGACTCTGCAGCACGGTAATTCATAGCACAAGATGCACCAGCACCACTCGCTGCAGCAAACCCTGCCCCAACCTCCTGCTCTCAGCAGGACAGATCAGCAGGACTCGGGAACACCACCAAGCAATAAAAGCCTTTCCCAAAAGCAACGTGAGTCCCCTCTAAACAAATGGCCCTCCCTCACCCACCTCCAGATCAGTGCATCTCACAACTCTTGTTTAACAGCCTGCAAACCCCTCCCCGGGATCAGTGCTGGCCACATGTGAGACAACTCCTGTCCATTCTCAGCCCCTGCGACACAGAGACCAGCAGTCCTGGCAGGTAGGATGCTTTGCAAGACACCTGAAAGGGACATATGTGAGGTGAACTCTCTGAAAATAACGGTTTTTAACTAGGTCTAGCTTCCTTAAAATAGAATGAGGTTTAATAGAGTCCTTTAAAAAAAGCAATCCTTTATCACCTACCTACACATCTCCAAGATTATCCCTAGAAAGACTCTCAAGAACAAAATTATATGTTTTGTTCAATGAAACATCTCAGGAATATCAGTGCCTAAAAAAATCCACTTATTACACAGCTCTATAAGTAAGAAAAATGGGCATAAGACACAACACATTTTCCTCCTCATCACTAAAATATTTTGCTCAATCACAGATTCTTTGGATGAGGCTGGCAGCCCTGGACAGGGAAGTGTTTTCCAGCAGCAGCACTGTGCAACATACCACAAGTCAGTGCTCTTCCTTTCAGACTATTTCAATGAAACTTCGCAGTTTCTCATCTGCTTCCAAAGAGACAGAGTAACTCAGGTCACAGATGCCCCAGAATATATATAAGCCTTAGAACAGGCAGTGCCTTGGCAAAAACCACTTTAAAAACAGAGGTTTCTAAGCAAGGGAACCAACAGACTCTGCTTCAGTTTCTGGGCAGTCACAGCAACACCTTCAGCAAATATTTTGAAGGATACTTTCCAAGCTCTTTCTCTCTGTACCACACTGATCTTTTCTGGGAAGGGATACGGCTGGCTCCGTCTTCAAAAGAAGTTGCACCCACAGCCCTGGGCTATGAACTTCAGCACATCTCCCCATCACACCCTCGGGAGTCCAGCCCTGACCTCAAAGAGCCGTGGGTTTAGGCAGTGCCCTACCTGCAATACTCTCACACAGGATTTGCCCACCCTTTGTTTTTACAGCAAAGGTGCAGGCAGAAGGCTCTCCGGATTGAAGTGTTCCTGCCTCTAACCTTGACAGGACACAGCATGGTCTCAGGCTCATCTTTCTGCAGGCACACGATGTGAGATCAAGGCCACCACTGCAGCTGGTTTGGAAAAAACATGGTGAAAAACAGCATGTTGGTATCTAACAACCATTTTTGTGATTTTTCTGATTTTTTTTGTTTAAATTCCATTGCAAAATCCCCACGTGCTGGGAGGGAGAGGAGCACGTGCAAGACCAGGGGTGACTTTGCACCAAAGAGGAGCAGAGGACCTGGCAAAGTGTCTCCATGCAAAGGAAGGAGTGATGCCGCTTGGCAAAGTGGCAAGCAAAGGTTTGGCTTTGCCAGGGTAGAAACCCACCAGCCTCGTGCAGGTTAGCAAGCAACCACATTATCATCAATTGCCCTTTATTGCAGCCACAGCTATTCTCGATGGCCGTGTCGTGTCCAACCCCACTTACACCAGCTCTAATGCTGCGGTACCCGCACTCACAATGCTAGAAATAGCTTGGACACAAACTTGCCAGGGAGCGACTGCACACAGCGTGGTATCGCCCTGAACAAACCCAGTGATGGGAGAGAAGCAGCAGAGCACCTTGCACTGCTCCCTGGAGCCAATAGCATCCCCAAAACATCCTTCTGATCTGCTACCAAATTTTAACTCCATTCCCTAAGTATCCAATTTCCTATAGTGGAAACAAGATTTTTTTAAAGGTGCAAATGTGAGTTTGGCTTTGGACCTAAACCCCAGTTTTCAAGCACTGAACGCATCTCCCGTAGGAGCCCCTGTCATGCAGCACGTTCAGGGAAACTGTTCACTGCACAAATCTGATGTTAGGGCCTTGGCATGAAGCTCTTGGGACAGAGGTACAGTTTGGTGGTGCAGACAGTCCATTTCTGACGTCACTTCATGTTCTGCTCCTTCACGTGTTTTCTGCCACCTCCCAGATGTTCCCCCCAACCTTAATAAAAACTTTAGTGCTACAAAGACAGAAATTTCTCCTGCCCATGGCTACCCCACATTTAAAACCTCCTGGGTGCCCTGTGCCCCTGGTGCTAACGACATTCTCAAGCTCTCTCGCAAGCTCTGCCTGACCTGAGAACCAGCATCAGGGCAGGGAGCAGAGGGCGGTGGCAGCTGCCACCAGACCACCTCTCAATGGCCAGCCTGTCACCTCCGCGCTGCGAGGGGACACGTTCCTCGGCATGACAGCATGGTCAGCATGCTGTCCCGCACCCTATCTGCTTCCCATCTCAGCATGAGCACAGACTCAGCCTTTCATCCAATCCTGAAAGAACATGTTTTTCTCCTCTTTTTTTTTTTAAGTGAACAAGAAGCTACAAGTGAGTATTTGGCCTTCACAACTGATGGGCTGCAGCCAAACTCTGCCATATGTTCCAGCTAATACACGTGGGCTTTGCTTCCCATCCAAGAAAGGTAAAAAAGGACATTTATGAGCCGGGATTCAGCAGGAGCATGTGGGAAGGAAGGGGTGGGGAGGGGATGCTATTTTTGTTGCTGTAATTATTCGGTGGCCAAATCCCTGACCCCTGACGTCAGCTCTGGAGGGCCTGTTTAACTGACCAGTTGTCATGGAAAGGAGGACTGGCTGGGAGGCACAGGCTGATGAGGAGCAGCTCTTTGCTGCCTGAACCCACACACAGGCAGACCCCCTGCCTTCATTAGTCATCACCAGCTCACAGCCAAGAAATAAAAATGTCTGTACCTTACTGCCGATACATTGGCTGGAAATAAAAGCATCCAGGGAACTTTGCGCCCTCCTTCCTGCCATCGGTTACTGTTAGAAAGCACAGGCCAAATCCTGATCTCAGTTTGCCCAGTGTAAAGGCAGAGAAACTCCACGGCCCTCAGCTGGGTCACCCTGGGTTCACATCAATGTATCCAAACTCAGCCCAGCCTCGGTCCAGATTAGACACATGGAAATATGCCATGTGCAGAGTACAGGGGTCCCTACTCCTCGGGAACAAACCCAATCACAATGACTAATTCATACCACCTCTAACGGAAAAAACTAAGATAAATAACTCCTGAATCCCTTGCTCCAGATGTCAAGCACTGCCTCGAGCCCAGAGTCCTGCTAGGAGGTTGGCAGCAAATGGCTCAGTTACTGACACGATGGTTTCTCATTACTGCCCACACCATCTACAATGAAATCACCAGTTGTATGAGGAAATAGGAATAATCCTTGTTGAAACCACAGGCACTGCTAGTGAGCGCTGGGCATAAGTTTGCTTAGCAGGGCTAAATTGCATGGCTCATTCACATGCAGTTCATTATCAGCTGCCATTAGTTATTCCTGTGGCCAAGGACAACAAAAGCACTCGGCAGAAGCCAGAGCAGAGCTCGCTAGGATGTATGGATGAGAATTAACAGGCAGTGCAAAAAGCCATTTAACAAATCCCAGTGCAACGCAGCACATGGACAGGGCAGTTCAGCAGCAAGGCTCCGCCAAGGAGCAGCCAGCAGAGCAAGCTGTCGTGAGATGAGTGATGAGCAAAGTGCAAAAACCCACAGGAAACTAAGGAGTTAAAAGAACAGGGAAGGGGCAGGTTCCCAGGTTAGAGCACAGCAGCAGGAGCCTGTTCTTCAAAGCCAATGAGCTCTCTTGTGCTACCTGTGCCCAGTTTTTCCCGAGTTGGGATGTTAACCTAGCTCATGCATTGGGATGCCTTTAGATTAAAACCTCAAAAGATCCAGTGAAACTCTGTGAGTTACAGTACTGTCTTCTCCATCATCCAAGCCGCGGCACCAGGGACTACCAAGAAATAAGAAGAATCCAGGGTTACCTTTTTTTCTCAAAAAGATGAGAAATTTTGCAGGCTGGGACCTGCCACCAGTATATTTTGGAGCCCTGGCATGACTGCATATCTATGAGGTGAGAAAGAGGAACTTTGCAAAACAAAAAAGTAGCCCTGGCCATCAAATGGCTGATTACTAGCCTGTATGACATGAGCTTAGTGGGTCTAAGACCAGTTTCTACCAACTGATTGTGTCCTGATTCACAGTGGTGCTGAGCAGGGCTGTACTAATTTACTATCAGTTGAAATGATGTGGAAATCTGCAAACATCATAGTTTTGCTCTTGGACTTGCTCTATTAAAAAAAAAAAAACCAACAAAAAAACCAAAAAAAACCCCCAAAAACCCAAAAAACACAAAAAACAAAAAACAGCAGAAAGTCACTACAACCATCTAGTCTAACCATCTAGTCTAGTATAGCACCAGCACAGAGTCAAGTCCAAAAAGTCAAGACTGAGTCTCCTCTGAAGACAGTGAGGTAGTCCAGTGTAATTCTCAGTACATATTGGTTTCAACTGCTAGCTCGCCTTCATCACAAAAAACATGTGCATTTGCTAGTGTCAATATTAAACCATTGGGTCACTTCTTTCCCTCCCTGATAATACTTTCAACTCAAAATTAAACATTTCAGAAACATTTTATTTGAAGTGGTCGGCAAGAACAGGGGCAGTTGGGTCAGTGTCCCAGGTTTAGGGCAGGATATTTAGTCCTGCACTAAACCTGGGACACTGACCCAACTATCGAGACTCAGAGTTTTCCATCCCATAAACTGAGTTTATTTTTGTCTACATAATTTTAACTTTCTGAGCACTAACATTTACCCTCTGGTGAAAACTAGGAATGCTCTCTCAGAAAATCTAAATAAAGAGACGTTCCAAGAGATTAGTTCTGGGATCTATTTATTTATCCAGTATCTGAGTAATACCAATTCTCAAGATTAAAGATAAATAAACACCGCTAATAGCAATAATCCAAATAATAATGATTACCTGACAGTTCTACTATAGGTCTTTGTCTGGGATGTGTCATATAAATCCTATGAAAACAAGACCCACTGGCCAGGCAGACCTCACAGGACAGGTGGTGGCTGTGGTGAGAAATAGCCTCAGTAGGCTGCTCCTGCAAAGACTTTTTATTAGCATGATTTTGCATGTTACTCTGTGTCACTACCCATGAGCCGCCGTAAGTGAAATCACCACCTTTCCCCCACAGGCTGCAGTTCACCCCAGGACAGGACACTATTATCTGCTTAAATCCATGCAGCATTACAGCATGAAGGAAAATGGAACAAAACGTTCATGGAAAGTATCAGCCCTTAAGTGAAACAAACAAAATTCCCAAAGCAACTACACTGGTGTGAATCCAGAGTTACTCTGTGATCCCTAGGTAGGTAATCCAGATGTCTGTCAAGGAGACAAAAGACTCTGGCCCAGTGCAACAGCACAGAGATGGGCAGCAGCAAGTAGTTACTCGAGGTGGAAAGAATTTGGTGGAGATGTCTTAACAACCATCCTGAGGCTTGCTACAGGCACTGAGAGACAGACGCCCAAGTGTCGCTGGCGGTAAGGCTCACATAAGCACTGACAGAATGATCAGTCCAGGGTGGTTAGAGGCCTGGGTTTATATACATGAGTCTCCTCCCTTGAGTTTGGATTCCCATAAATAGGGAGTTTTCAAAGGCAGAACTGGTGTAGGGCAATAATCCGTATCACAAAGGTTTCTGCGAGTTTGGGCTCCCACTCTGTTCCCTTTTTTTTCTCTCCTATGGTCTTTTATCAAGTTATTATTGTGTCTATATTGCATTTCAGAAATCTTGGTAGTGTGGGTGGGCAGGAGAGCATGGTACAACCCAAGGACATGGTCCCAGCGGTGCCTCCAGCCCTGCCCCATCAGCTGCAGCATGGAAGACCCGGCAGAGAAGATAACAGCACAAAGTCAAGGTTCTCCCCAAACAAGACCACTAGAAAGATTAAGCTGCCTGTATAAAGTTTGTATGACCAGAAAAATATTTTTTTAAAAAGAAGCAACTTTAAAGAACAAATAAACAGCCTCTTCTACAATATGAAAAACCTAAACATTGTTGGTTTACACTTGCAACACATGAAATCCTGATGATAATGGAACTGAAGCGCAACTCAGACATGGCAAGGGGGAACTCAAGACAAAGACAGAATAAGCAAGACTGAGTTGGACTCTTGCATCTTTTGTTCTTACAATCTCACATTAGTAAGAAAGGAGCAATTTCCTATGCAATGGAGACTTGTTTTATTAATTGTTTTAAATGCAAGCACAGAGTAAAGGGATAAAAGAGTAAAAGTAAAAGGCCTTTCCTCATCTAGATCCAAGTCCGGTGGTTACAGACAACGTATGTACGATTCCTGCCGTGCTTCACTGATGTGCAGCTGGGCACTCATGCAAGTAGGAAGATGAAACCATTACGAGTCAGCATTTACAAAAGGGGAGCAAGTGCTCAGGAGCAGCACACCAATATATAGAGAAAATGAAAACTAGCTATAGTGATCACGCAGCAAACAGGCCAGGGAATGCTGTGGCTCGGAACAGGATGAGACGAGGGAAAGAGACCTTGAGGAGTGGGTTAGCAAGGTAGAAAAGAGGCAAGACCTGGTTTTGTAACTGATACAGCAATCAGCTTTCCCAGGCTACTTGTTATTTTTGGACCAGACTGATTTGCAGGAATCAGCACCAGGACTGGAAGCAATGCTCTGTCACAGGGTTCATGGCAGACCATCCGCAGCAAGCTCCAACATGGCTACTGAGTCAGCAGCTCGTGGCCAGCAAAGGCTCACATGGTGTACATCGTTTCCTTCTTCTCCACTCGCTCTCACAGCTAGAAAACCCCCAAAAAGCAGGGGTTAGAAACATCATGGCCTGCAGGCTAGGTTTCAACAGAAAAAAGATGACGAAGGCAGCAAAACAAGGAGGATGTGATTAATAAAGTATTTAAGACGACAAAGAGATCCTCTACACACCCACCTGCCAAGCCGAGAAGGTATTTCACTGGCAAGACCAAGCAGCCAGCACAGAGCAGAGAGTCACCAGCCTAAGGCAAATTGCCCTCCTGCCCATGGGACGTGACATCAGAAATCCACTGAAGGACCTTTGCTCTGTGGGCTGGGGAGCACACTACATGCACTACAAGAGTTAAATCCCATGTTCTCATCACCTTCTCTGTTTCCACATCTTCTCAAAACCCATTCCACTCTAACTGCCTCAGCTAGCTGTACCCAGTACATTTCTAAACTACCTGAAAACATCAGCTGTCCTAGGAAAAGGAGGAGTCTTCCTGCTACAATACATATTTAGAAGCTGCAAAGACGACTTGTGAGCACATTTGGACTTGGGCTGCTCATTCAAAGCAATTTGTCTACAGTCTCTGTAGAGACTGCAATCAACCTCAGAGGCCTGATCCAGAGCCTGAAGCCCACAGAAACCTTCAGCTGAATCCACGAGCTGTCCCAGTCCTGCAGTGCACCACAGTCTCCCCTCACGTCACGCTAGAGTCACCAAAACCACTCAGATCACAACTGTGAAACAGAACAGTGGTCTTCAGAAGACCACTGTTTCTATTTCAGAAAAGTACAGAGAAAAAAATAAAATTAGGAAATAATTTAGGGAACTGATAGGATGACATGGATTTAGAGGCTGATGGGACACGTTCTTACAGAGGGATACCATCAGTATTTAACCTAACCACATCATCACCTCTGTGCACCTCTACTGTGCTCTGTGCAGGAGTATCTATCATCTCAAGCATCTGCTCAGAAGCAGGAGCAACGCAGCTCAGGGCAGCTGCTGCTACAGTCCAGTATGCAGCAAAGAAAATCCCAAACCTCCAATTCTAACATCAGTTTTCCACCAATTCACTGCAGAGACTAATTCATGTCACCACAACTGGGCCGCGCTGTGCTGGCACTTGCTCTGCAGTGGGAGACCGGAGGCAGTGGGAGACCCCAGCCTGGCCCCAGGGTGCACAGGGCGGCTCCGCTGCCCCAAAAGCAGTGGAGACACACGGTGCTGGCCAACATTTGGCCTGTGCATCTGTCCAGCACGACTAAAAGCCTTTGCTTTTCATGCCCCACAGGAGTGTTGCAAGGATTAGCTCATGTTTATTCAGCACCATTTTTCAAAGCACTGAGCAAGAGCCAAACCCTTCAATTTTTTTTATCCATTTCTTGCTCTGTCACTCCCTCCCGAAGGGATGTGTTTCTCCCCTCCTGAGAAACAAACAAGCGCGAGGTCAGCAGGAGTGGGAGGTGGGAAGCACATTCCAGGCTGCTCCTCCTCTCTCAAACCACAACTGCCACCAACCTCTGCGGTCCGTCCAGCCCGGCACCCCACGCAAGTGCCCAGCATCCAGGCCTCCCCACGCAGCCCGGGGAGGGGCCAGACAGGATACACAGCAGGATGTTTAACCTCATCTCATTTCCCTTTCGGTTTCAAGGAGCAAAACAAGGGGGTCAAACAGCCACCCCTGGAGCCGTGCACGCTGCCCACACGCCCACAGCAAGGCAGGGGGGGTCTGCACAAGCCCCGCTTTACAGCTCCCCTTCTCAGACGAAAAGCTGAGCGGACGCTGCAGCCAAGGTCTCCCTGAAGGGTGCGTGTGCCCATGCATCCCAGCCCTCAGGGAACATGCCAAAGCCTTGGCACTCAGCCTTGGCACAAGGGGATGGTTCACATCCGAGTGTATGTAAGTGCTAGACATTAGACCTCATGTTTTGTGCAAGTGCAGGCAAATCCAATGTAGGGCATTTTCTTCTGCGCACAGACTTGTTGAGCCAGATCAAAAGAGCAATCCCAGGAACAGAGCTCACTGCAGGCAGCAGCAGGGTGAGGATGTGGACAAACCACCACAGGTTGCTCTGTGGGACAAAGCTGATCAGAGTGCTGCTTACAAACCCCAGGAGCATCAGAAAGGGTTAAAGAAAAAGGTATTAAAAACGTAAACAGCTCTATTCAAAGAGTACCTTCCCTTGGCTATAGTGCCCGAAACCTGGGCGTCCTTGCAGATAGCAAGAACATCCGCTACTCCATCAGAGAGCAGGCAAATCGAAGCGTTAGCATGAATATGAAATCTCCAGATGTTGCAAAAGCAAATTAAGATGGGTCACATGTAACAAAAAAAGATGATTGTTTTCACCACATTGCTTTGATAAGTTTACAATGCATTTGTAAATGAGGAAAATAAAAACCTCAGACGTAGCAGAAGCAGAAATGGGTGAACAGACCATATTCCCAAATCATCTGGACTTTTGTGTATCAATTTTACTGAAATGGAAGACAAAAAACCCATTCCATAATTCCGAGGAAAGCTTTTCAATGAGCTTGGTGTGAGCAAACCTTTGTGACCCTGGGAAAGGCTTTGAATTCAGAAGAAGAAATCACTTTATTTTTTAGCATGGCAAATTTAGTGTCTCTTCCCACAGATGGTGACATTACACAGAGCGTCTTTCAGGGTCAGGACTGCAGGAAAATTCTGCCAGCTTCACTGGGATCACATACGAGCCAAATTATAGTCCCAGTTCACTCCCAAGATTTCTTTCAGGAACTCTATGCAGCACATGGACACTGGAGTTTAAGCCAATGTAGTTCTAGTCCCTGACTTGTAAAAATGACATTAAAGCAATGACAGAAAAGGAAGAATAGAAAAAGCAACACAGCTATGATTTTCCAAAATGTTTTAAAATGCAGTAGCTGATTTTTCCTCCTTGTTCTGCTGCTGTGTAGGCACTGCACCACAGGCACTGGCACTGCCTAGGACAGATGTTTGCTTCTCCAACTGGAAATGGATTTCAGTAGAATCACCCTCTCCATGCTCCTCTGTGCAGGTCTTCACCTATTAAGTTGCCTACAGCAACTAAAAGGTTATGAATGTGCTCTAATAAAGCAGAAATCCAGAGGGAAATGTTCCAGAAATGTTTTAAACATTCAGCTTGGCATGAAATAAGATTCCCACAGTTTCTGTCCTTACTAGTCATGAACAAGAAGACTTACTACAGGTAACTGGCTTGACAGAGCACAAGTCTTGAACTAAAAGAAAAATACCATTAACTATCCTGGCGTGGGTTGTTTTAGTTTGTTGGTGGGGTGGGTTTTTTTTTTTTGTATGTGGTTTTTTTTTTCTTCTTCTTTTTGGCAAGGAAGTTCAAAGAATAACACCATTTTCCTCAGGGAAGGTAACAGCTACAACGCAGAAGTTATTGAGAGAAGAGGATGATACTCAAGGTGTCAGTGGCTGCTAAACAGTGACTGTACAGTGTTATGTGAAGTATTTCATATCACACAACAGGCTAAAGACCATCAGATCCCAGCAGCAGAGGTTATATACCTCCCAGCTTCGCGCACACTCCCAGCTCCTGGAACACAGCATCAGTTCAGTTTGTCTGAAAAGGAAACACCTCTGGCAGAGGGCATTGGGATGTTACTGGAGGGGGGAAAGGCTCTGGGGGCTTTTCTCTGCAAACTCTCCACCAAAGACAGATCATTTTCAGAATGATACTATGTTACACTAAAAGACAAACAAAAACATCCCTCCCCGAAAACAAAAAACAAACCAGGAAAAGCACATGTAAGCCAAGGCTGGACAGAGTCCGAGTTGTCATCCGGGATGCTCCGTGTCGGGAACAGGCCATGACCACTGACCGTACACATCAGTGAGAATGGAGGGGGGGACCATACCTGGGCGGCTTGAGAGATGGACAGGGGGGACCACAGCTGGGAGGTTTCGGGAGGATGGCAGAGAGGATAAGCTTTGGGAGTGGGGAGGTTGGGAGGGACGGGGCGGGGGCAGCCCTGCCGGGGGGGCGGGCGGTGCCTACCTGGATGTAGGCGCGCTGCAGGTAGCTGTAGGGCACCCTGCGCTGGAAGTCGGCGCGCACCTCCTCGGCGGCGCGGTGGCGGGAGACGGCTCCCAGCCGCGGTTCCTCGCATCGCCGCACGCAGCCGGCGCGCCGCAGCACAGAGCCGAAGAAGGGCAGGTCGCCGCCGGCGCCCGGACCCGGCGCCGCCAACCGCACCTGCCCGCGGCAGCGCCGGCGGCACCGCAAGCGGGCGGCCCGCAGCTCCCGCCGGCTGCGCAGCGCCCGCTCCAGGCACCGCGCCGCGCCCGCGAAGTCGCCGCCGTAGTACGCCTCCACGCCGCTGGCGTACAGCGCGTCGAAGGGCTCCAGCGGGCCGCCTTCCCCCGCGCACCCGCCGCCCGCCCGGCACGCCGCCGGCAGCAGCAGCGGCAGCAGCAGCAGTGCCCTCCAGGGCCGGCTCCCGGGTGCCATGCCCGCCGCACCGGCCGGCCGTGCGATGGAGAACGGTGCGGTGGCGTCCGGGCACCGTCCGGCGGGGCTCGGGGCGATAGGGTCCGGAGGAGGGCGGCAGTAGGAGGAGGTGCGGTAGGGTCCGGGGTCCGCGCAGTGGGGTCCGGGGATCCGTGCAACGAGAGCCGGGCACCGTACAATGGATGTCGGTGTAGCGGGATCCGGGGGGGTCCGTGCAGTGGGGCGCGGTGCGGCAGAGCCTGGGGGTCCGTGCAGCGGATCTCGGTGCAGCGGGGTCGGTGCGAGGGGCTCCGCTGCGGCTCTGTCCTAGACAGCGGCGGGGCCGCGGCGCGGCTCCCTGCACGCCCGGCCCTGTGCCGCCCTCCCGCCCCGCCGGCACCTCTTAAAGGGCCCCGCGCCGCCGGCCCGGCCCGGCCCTGCCCCGCCCGCCCCGCCCCGCCCGGCCCCGGCCCCGGCCCCGGCCCCGGCCCCGGCCCCGGCCCCGGCCCCGGCCCCGGCCCCGGCCCCCCCGCAGCGAGGTGGTGGCCCGGAGGCGGGGGTGCAACCACCGGCCGGGCGCCGCTCGGAGCATCTCCGCTCCGCGGCTCGCCCCGTGTCTGCAGGGATTTTTAAATGACCTCGTGAAATTTAAATTGCCCCGGAGTGATTTAAAGGGCAGCAGCAGCCTTTCCTCCCTCTTTTCCCTTCCGTGCCCCACGCCTCCTCCTGCTTCCCCACATCCCCACGGCTGGCGGCGTTGCTCGCAGGATGCTTTTGTTGCCCCTCTGTGAGGCTGTTGCTTGGAGCCGTTTTTCGCTGGGTTCTCCACCCCTAGTCCGTCTTGCCCCGACAGCCTCCCGCCGCTGGGAATTCTGCAAATAAATCATCTGGGATGGGCACAGTCAGTGGCTGGTGAAGCCTTTTCAGCGCCCAGCTGCATGTTTGTCTCGCTTCCTCCAAGGTTTCTCTCTTCCAATGCTGCAAAGCCAAAAATTTTACTCATTTTTTTTCATCAATTTTAAGGCATTCTTGTGACGAGACATTTGGCAATGCAGCCTAGTGACACACACAAAAAAAATCTTAGTTGGCATTTTAAATAATCTCAGTGTTGAACACCTGTCAGCAAGAAGTTTTTCATATGAATACACTTAATTTGGCTGAAATCAGCTGTTCCTGAGTGAGAGGGAATGGGCAAATCCTGGATCCCATTAGATGCTTTACTGTAAGCTGTTCTGGACTCGAGTACTCCAAGGTCTGTGCGTACAGCACTGTGCTCAGTAGGGTCTCTCACCAGGGATTGTGGCCTTAGTTATTTCAGACACTTCAGGAACATCTCTAGAGCTGTTGGCTATCTTTTCGTAGACTAAAATAGCTGCAAATGTGAAATGCTTGAAACCCATCTGGTCCAGATTTTGTTATTGCATCAAGCCAGATGTTCCTCATGGTCATGCTGGGTTTTCCCCTCTGCTGCTCTAGTGGCTTTGATCAAATTGTGCCTCATTTATGCTGCTGCGCCCAGGATCAGAAACAGGGCTCAACACCCTCTCTTTGGGCAAGTGATCACATTATGGAGTCTGGTTTACAATAGTTTCACATAATGGAAGTTTTTTCCCACATGGCTGGAGATTTACTAGAGTTCTTGGTGAAGAGCTTTCCTATCTGGCAAAGATTTCATAACAATCTTCCTTGTTGCTTTCTTGCAAATTGGCACAAAATGTTTTAAAGGTTTGGGTGTCCCTCCATCCTTCTGCCTTGCCAGACTGGCATGCTGGGGATGGTTCTCACAACGGAGGAACCAAACAGACTGAAGGGAGATCTCCAGTGGGAGAGGTACATGCTGTAACCACTTGCCTATGCGATATGAGTTCTCAGGTCCAGATAAAGATTTTTGCAAGGCAAGGGTTATCAGCACTCCTGGGGAGCATAGGCGACGCTAGGAGAGGGCTACTTCAACCTTCTCAAGGGTCACTTGAGGATTTGCTGCCTAGATAAAAGTCAGAGCTGCCACTAGTGACTGCACAAGTTTAGAGTGGAAGTCAGGGCTGCCGCAAACCACAGTGATAAAGCACCCAGCTCCTTGGGTGCACTTTCTGAAGGATGCACCTCAGATGATCTATTTGCAGAAGTACTGTATGTAATTCTGTATTGTTTCCAAGTCAGTGACATCTCTGCGCGTGCAATGATAACATTGAGGCCCTGCGTAGAAAGGAATGCAGAAAGTACAGGAATGACTGGAGAGTGAATGAAGTAAAACAAAATGTTTTATTTCAGACAGCTGCATTTTCTGATCCAGATGTTTCTTTCATTAAAAATCCTTTTTGAAACAGTAAAGAAAAGGTTCTTAGTCCTGACACCCTGCAGCCCAATTCCGCTGCACTTCCTCCAGGGGTTTCTCTGTAGGCACTCACTCACTCTGGGACCAGACTGCCACTACCCCGCTTTGCAGTCCTCCTGCCTAGGGTCATGCTTGCTTTGTTCACAAAAGTCTGTGCTTTCCCTCACCTTGATGCTTCATTGCTACCTAATTGCAGCAAAGAGCTCAAAAAGAGTTGCCGTGTACAAGGCACTCAATCATCACGTACGAGGCGTCTCTGGGTCATTCCAGTGCAGTTGCGTGAGCAACCACCCTTCTTTTTATGCCCCTGCTTACTGCCTAAATGAAAAGGCAACCACCAGATGGAAGGAAGTTTGCTGGTCCTCTGATTGGGGGTCTTGTTCTTGCAGAAGATCTGAACCATAACAATTCAGCAACGCAGCTGCTACAGCCAACAGCATGGTAAGCAAGTTGGGCTTGCCTTATTAGAGCTGGAAAGGAGCTGGGTTATAAGCCTTGCATGTATAAAGGCAGGATTTCACGCAGCAGAGCAGTTACTAGTTTAGGATGTTACAACTCTGAATCAAGCCCCAAGATGCCTGAGATATCCCTCATACCTCTAATGAAAGGAATAATTCTAAAAATGTAACAACTCAGCCCGTGTTCAGATGTTGATCCTGGCCCCTGTGCAGTTGTTTTGAAAGAGCTTTTCCTACGTAAATAGGTTCATCTGAAGCTTTTTTTTTTCCTTGAGGAAAACTCTGATATGTGGGTCAAACCACTGATGATTTGGCAACAAGATAAGAGTAAATTTTAGAATGCCTTTCAAAATGGCTTTTCAACATGCACTTTACAAGCAGGCCTAAGTTTCAAGCCCTCTCTGTTTCATTTGTAGGCTTGCCTTCGTATTTAATTCATGGACAAACTTTATAATTCCCAAATCAAACACAGGTGACCTCTTCAGCCTTGTACCTTCGTGAGAGAGACAGCTTTGAATCAGATGGAAAAGTACAACATGCCCTCAACTGAAGGGCCTTGCTTCTTGGTCATGTACCAAAGTACAGGTTTATTGAATGTATCAAAACCATGACTGAAGTACTTCATGATTTAGATCTGAATCCAGACCTGAATTCTGCAGAATGCCTCCATCTACCCATCACCTTTTTTATTTGAGGAGGGGGGGAGTGACTGTGAATGTCAGTAGATGACAGGAGATGAATACCAAACAAATAGATGTGCTGCAATAATAACTCTTTGTCACATTTTGGGACTCTCCTTCTAGGAAAAATCCATCATCAGAGTCACATAAAACTAGTCTAGGATCAGGAGGGATGAAAGGATGAGTGACCAAGGAGGAATTTTCTCTGTAAATTATTATTCTTGTTATAGCAAGATGTAGCACATTGCAACAGAGCAGGATATGGATGGAGAGAATCCAAGGTGCATGCTGGGGATGCCACCCCATCCACTCCAGGTTGTACTTTGTGTTTCTTTGCTGCTGACTTTACAAATCTGCTTCCCCACAGCTGTTTCACTCTACATTTGAGCCTGTCTCTGACACATTGCTCCGGATGGGTCGCTGATGACTTGAGGTCAGCCCAGGTGAACAGGAGGTCTTTAATTTTTCTTCCTAAATCTTTTCATTTTTACTTCATTCTAGCAATATTTTTGTAGGCTCAGGACCTGAGAGCAGCTGACTGTATCGTTTTCTCCCAAACAGACATCTGTCCTGTGATCAAACGCTGTATGTTCTTCCATAGCCTGCAATCGCAAGAACCTGGGATGTCCTCTGTCCTAGCAGGCCTCTATCCTGACATTTCTCCAAGGTATGTCCATCTCATATCTTGCTGATGACAGCCTCTTTTCTTATGACTTCCTCTTGACATCTGCAGAGACATTACCTCTGCAGATGGACTGCAAAATGATTGCCAGCAAAGCTTTGCTTACAATGTTGCTGTAAGTGCATCACCCACTTGTGTATTGTTCCTCACACACGCTGTCAAGGTCATCTCATATCCTCCTTTGCAGCATCCAGTAAAGTCAACTTGGCCCAGGCAAAAGGCACGTGCTTGTCCACATCTCTCTCTGCTACACTCCATTATTAATACCAGCCTCAACAGCTCATTCTTTTCTTTGTCCAGGTCTGGCCTGTCTCTCTGCTTCGTTTCATGGGACTTATTGTATCTTTGCCTGTTTTGGACAAAGTTTTGTGCTCTAGAATTTGCCATTGCTTCTCTTCTGCAGTACAAACCAAAAGTAACACCCCAAAGCCATCTCTGCAATGATCCCTCCATTGTGCCTCTCAAGGCTTTGAACATGTGCTTTAGCTTGCTGGCACTTTGTGATACACAGAAACCCCCATGTTGGATCTGTTGTAAAACCCTTAATACAAGAGCATAGACAAGGAGAGCACAAGGCTTGCTGTTGACACTCAGCAGTGAAATACAATCATATAAATCACATAAGCAGAGGATTCATGTGTCTTCCCATGTGTAGGCAACAGTATAACCTTATTCAATTTCAAGTGCCTGTACACTTTGCTTACTTGGAAACTTGGACTGCACTTTACTGCCATTATAAATTAAAAACCAATAAAAATAAAGTTCAAAAAGTACAAAATACACAACCACAGGCACACTGGTGTCTTGGAAGGGTTGGCCACATGCCTGTATCTTTGAGCTTGGGTTTAAAATACCTCCATGGCCTATATTTTTTAAGATGACAACAATTAATAACACTAAGGAATTATTATATTGTGCTCTACATAGCACTTTTCCTACACTGACAGCACAAAAAGTTTTACATATTTAGAGAGAGTTGCTGTTATGGAACAGGAAGGTACCTATAAATGATATAAACTGAGAAAATTTAATCATAGACTCATATGACACAGTTGTTTTCAATGCATAGTCTAGAGTTAATGAGACGTGTGAATGGTTTCATTGTGTAACAGTCTGAACTTCAGCTGTAAGCTGTGGCAGTTTCAGTTTCAGAGGGTGAACAGGGTCCAATTCATGGCTGCTGTAATTGGACCGAAGTTGGTGACATTGCCAAAATGATGGGTCAAGTGTAGAGCGTGTGCACGGACAGCCAAAGTCTGGCTGTAGCTCTAGGAGGTCCCATACACAGTGAATGGATGGGGGTGGGACAGGCTAGATGAAGTGCCCCGTTTGAGTAAGGTTTGAAGAACATGAAATTCATCTGGGGGGGTAGAGCCACAGGTGACGCTTCTCTCTGACATGACTACGGTACCTTGCGGTGGTGGTGTGTGAAGGGAGAAGAAAGACAGGGGATGGGGGAGACATAAATAGCATACCTCCTCTTCTGCCGAAAATTAGGTGGTTGGTGGAGATGAGTGTGTGGATGGAGTGGCCCAGGCTCCCATGCGGCTGGCGTGGATGTTTGTCGACTCACCACCTCTCCAGGGAAGAGCTCCCCATGAAAACCATGACCATGAAAACCTTTGGGGTAAACATCTGGTGGATTTGACTCCCAGGTTTCCTTGTGCTGGCAGCTCTGCTGCCTGCAACGGCGCTGTTCACGCTGACAGTGTGAGGGCTGAGCTGCTGTTGAGCAACATGGGAGAATCACAGTTTGTGAAAATGAGATGTGGCCACCAAAGTGGGACAATACGGAAGATATTCAAGGACCCCTCAAAAGCCATCTGAAGCAGTTTGTATCTTTTAATGAAAATGTCAAATGCACCCCCATTAAAATCAATATAACTACCCCCAAATCCAGTGTGGCTATATTTTCTTCTGCATGACCTCATGCTTATTTTTCCTACACATTAACTCATAATCTGGGCACACTGACGCATTTATTATTTTTGTTGTTCCCTTTATCAATTCTTGTCTGGTCTCAAAATATCATTCAGCACTTAGAAAAACATTTAAAAATAAGATTATGTGAAAGCCACGGGGCTGCTGAGTCAGCTCAGGTAGATGCTGCATCCCACCCCAAAACATAACCTGCAAACAGCAAGGTTTTATCCACAGACCTTTCTCCCTGAGTTGCCCAGCAGTGAGAGACTGGGTCTCCAAGAGTAAATATTTCCTTTCTCTGCAGAGCTCTCCACGTGAGCCAGACCCCAACTATTGTGGGAAGAAAGAAGGAAACGTCAGGCAGAGGGAAGAGGCCCCCTAGGAGGGCAACCCGATGGGAGAGAGAGGAGAGGTGTCGCAGGGGGAAACCCAGCATCCTGCCTGTGAAATCAGAGGAGGGGAGAGACCTGCAGGGGAAGCCCAAGAGGCAGAGATAGTCCACTGAGGAAATTAAAAACAAATTTGGCAATGGTAGGACATGCGCTGCAGAGGAGCTCCCTGGAGGAGGCACGGCTGAGTGCCAGTGGTGATAACCGGGAGCAGCCCTTGGCGGGACTATGGCAAACACTGGCGGCTCTCGCTGCCAGAGCCATGGCAGAGGCAGAGGGGGAGGCTCTCGTGTTGCCAATCTTTCCCAATTTTAATTTTTATCATCCAGTGAAGAGGCGGAGGGCTGAAAGACTATAAAAGACATTGAGTTCACTTCTTTCACAAATATCAGGTTCCCTGTGGCTCCCCTTTCACAGTCCATCTTTCTTGTACATTAATGCAGTTCTGACTAATCCGACCAAAAGGCGTAAATCAACATCCACAGCCATCTGCAACACAAGGGAAACTGGGAGAAATGGTGTGCAGTTAAGTATAAGTCAGTATAGCTCTGTACCTGCTCCCTGATCTCCTCAAAGACCTGCCTTGCTTAAAAGTCAAAAATCTTCATGAGGGTGAAGTGGTGTTGGGGCAGATCATGGACACACTGTGCATGCAGAGGTAGAGGCCCAGAGGTGGTTAAAACTAAATATACGCCAAAGTGCATTTGGCAGAATCATTTTTACTGCAAGGTGCTAGGTTTATATGGCAGTAGTTTTCATCCTAGAGAATCCTAAAATGCTCTGCTAATGCTATACACATAAAACTCACTTCGCTACAGCTGCTAGGCAGACAGGTTGCTGGCACGCTGCTTCCCACCCAGATGTGGGAAGGGAATAACCAAACCAGGACATCTCAGGAAAATCCTGTCTTAAGGGAAATTACCCCTGGGAAAGGAAGCAGAACTTGAATTCTTAACATTTCATGTAATACGCAGACCTCTGGGGGTCCTGGTCTCTCCTCACAGATGTAATTCTGGAGGCAGAGCACTGAAGCCAACTGTGTGGCCCTGGGGGAAAATGAGAGGAAAAAACAAGATTTCAGCATTGGACTGTGAGCGTGCAACAGATCAAGCTTTGATTCACCTGGGAGTGGGTCCATAGCAGCTACTCTGCGTTGCTTGGTACTAGCTTGGTAAGACACAGCAGCGGGGGTGCCTCCTGGCTCCCAGCCCACGAGAAACTTCCCAACACTTGATCAGCCCCAACCGAGAAGCCTGGCCAAAGGGAATCAGGAGATTGAGGGCCTGCGGCCAGCCGGGGTGTGCAGGAGATTGCACCATCATTCCTCCTCTCAGCCCATCCTTTTTACCTGTATCAATAACTGGGGAAAGCTGGACACTGCACAGGTACTATGCAGGGCCCTTCCTGCTGGAGGAAGGTCTGGGAGGGCTGGAAGGGGTGAGTGGAGGAAGGAGGCTGGAATGGTGGCTGAATAACACCATTATTTGCAGAGCTGCTGCAGGCCAGTGGAAAACATTCAGTTTGGGAACAATTCTGCCAATCTAAGCAATGACATGTTCCCTCATTCCCTTTTCTTTTTCCTTTGCTTCCCCCACGGCCAATTTTTAGGCTTCATTAAAGCTGAAGTAAAGCTGGACGAATTCCCCTGCAGCAGCGTATTTACTCTGGTTTTACAGTGGTGTAACTTACAGAAAAGTTGGGTATTGAAACTGTGGGATATGGTGGAGCAGTGGTGTAAGGATGCAGAATGACTCCAGTTTGCTCAAGATCAACACTGCAACCTGCGAGATCAGAATCTGCCTTGAGCTCCCCTGTGCCACCCTCTGCTTCCCTTCTAAGGGATGCGAAGCGCCAGGGACGCCAGCTGCATGCCAGCTGGCGGTGGCACTGCAGAGGGTGACTATCATCAGCTGGGGAACATATGGCAAGAGCAGCAAATCCAGATGGTGATAATGAAATGGAGAGGAGCAAATATCCTGTCTCATTGAAGTGTTCCCTATAATTAGAGAAATTGCAGAAGAGAAACATTGCTGAAGAATGGGAAGGGAAATTGCCTCTATGTTCCCTGTGGTGTAGTGCTCGGTGAAAGCTGATGTTGCTGTGATTAGCGGCTGTTTCTCCAAGGGGAGCAGAAGGTTTTGGAGGGAGCAGATCCCCAACACACAAGGTACCGGGCACCCAGGCAAGGAGGCAAACAGCCTGAAATCACTCAGGACAGAAGAACCAGCTCTCCTGACTCCTCCCTGAGACCTTGCATGGGGACGCCCTTTCCTAGGTCAAGCACTGAAGGCAAGCACCCCAGCAGAGAGGGTGTCACTGGCACAGGCTGTTCACTACAGCTTCAGCAGTTTCTCCAGGGCCTTTTTTGGCTGAGGATGGATTGGGGGGGAACAGATCTCAGCCTCAGTGTAATCACTAAAAATAGTCCCTAGTGTGCATTCGCTCCCTCTCTCCTAGATTGCATTACCTTTGGGACTTGTCCAAGAAATTATTTAGGAGGGTAGCCAAGAGGAGAAGATTTCTGAATACAGTAGCAAGGACTCTGTTTTCCTTAATTTTCTAGTTTCTGTAATATAGCTTCTAGTGAAAAATAAGTAAGCCACAGACAGTGCTGCTTTTGTATCTGCTCCTTGCATCGAAGATCTCAGCTGTTAGAAATTAGAGTGCGGTTACTTCTTTGACCCCTGTAATTCCTGCAGGGAACAGTGATCTGGTCTCACAAGCATCCCCCTGGCCAAGCCTTCAGGACTAGGAGTGAAATTTGCTCAGTATGCCAGGCCAAGGGTGCTTTTTGAAGTATATGCTCAGAGAAGGAGAGCTAAAAGCTTCAGCAACCTTTTGCTGTGTTAATCCGTCATACTCTGACAAGTGGATGGCTCAAATGGGCTGGATCCTTTACGGAAGGAGAAGGGAGGTTTCTCATGAGAAGTAGGATTTTAATGGCAAGAGAGATATGTGAAAGCTTTAATCTTTGTGCCAGAGTGTGTTTCTGTTTAAGAAGATTCTGACCTTATTATTTGTCAGGAAAGATTGCTGTGAACCTTTCTTTGCAACTGGCCGGACTGTATATTTATTTCTTTAAACAGCCTCCGTTGTTATAAGCCAGGAGGGTCACTGAGCAGCAACTGCTGAAGAGGCTGGCGGGCGCCCCAAAGCAAGGTCATCAGAGCATTTCCAAGCAGGGTGTAGGGCATTTCCAAGTGATTAGCAGCCAGCTGGGTGGAGGAGCAGTCCTAAAATGCATCTCAGAAGGTCCTTGGCCGCAGAGGGATGCTGATCTGGGGGTGCCTTGTGCCAATAGGGCTAATACTGTTATGAATGACTACAAGCTTCTGAAACAACGCATGCTTGGAAAGGTTGAGTTTGGTGTTTTTTGAAACAGGCTGCACGAACAGTCTTGGAGAGTGTGTTTCCTCACTGGCTCACAGCAGTAATCATGGGCAGCATTTCCACCATGTTTTTTGCCATCCTGTGCTTCAGGGCCTCAGTTCAGCTGTCACCTGAAAAGGCAGAATTGAGCCTTTATTCATCGGTGGTGCCCCTGCTGCCCTACCAACAGCAACACTGATGGTGCAAATCGCTGCATATAGGCAAAATATAAAGCTCAGGCTTCATTGTGGCATCTCCCACTGGAACAGCCAGCAGAAATCCTTTTCTGCCAAGAGTAAGTGGGATGTGAGAACAAGAGGGGGTTTGTCCCCCATGTTGGGCTCAGACCTCTTCTTGCCACTTTAGTCACGACAGAACTTGAAATCTCTTCTCTATGGCAGTCCCTGAGGGGGCAGGGCAGAGCATCTTTATGGCCAGGAGATCTTTCGGATGGAGCTCCAGGCAAGCTTTTGAAGCTCAAGACTCAAATTGAGGCGAGACACATGACAGCGCGCTTCTGAAGGACCAGGGCTCTTACTTCCCTGCTAGCATCAGTCTCCATGGGATGCGAGTGCTCACTGTGGCACGGGCAGACTCCAAAATCCTCCTCTGCCACTATGGAAGAAGCAGGCAAGGCAACAAGAGGCTACTCCAAGGGCTCAGCAATGCTCTCAGCCCTTGGATAGAAGTAGCAGAAGAGCCATTCAGAAGGCAGGAGGACAGCACAGCCTCCAAAATTTTCTGAATGCCAGTGTAGAAAATACCATCAAATGCCTGAGCCCTGGGGCAGAGCGGGTAAGGAGGCAAATCACTACATCAGATGGAATCCTTCAGCATTTCACGCAACCGGGCAAGGCTCTAAAAGTGACAGAGCCCAAAGAGAACAGAAATCATGGACAATGGAGTATGTGATCAAACCTATGCCCCTTTGGAAGCCTTAAAGAGTAGTCGGTCTTCTGTTTTGCAGACAGCAATGTACCTTGGGACAAATTATGCTGATACGTTACAGGATTTTCAAGCGCATCTTGTGCTAATTTTCCAAACTTCTGGGAAAAGGAGAGCATATGGGGGATTTTGTACCTAGTTAATTTTATGGAGTGCATTGAGTAAGGGTGGATTTATTTTCTGAGCTAGACATCATTTCAAACATTGCTTTGTGTTTCTTCATTGGGGACGCAGGGTACTGTTTTATTGCCTTGTGTAAATTGCTTGTTGTTTTATTGAAGCATAAAAACACTTGGCAAAGCTACAGTGTCCCATTATCTTTCAATTGGGTGAGCAATAATTCCTTAAACAAACACAAAACCTTATTAAACTCTCAAATACCTAGAAATCAAAACAACTTAAGAACAGGGACGTCCTATACGCTGCAGGTAATGAAGAAATGAATGTGCTTTTTAACTATTGAACACAATTAAATATGGAAAACCACCTTGAAAGCTAAAATAAAAGAAAGTCTGATGTTAGCATTGCCTGCTCCTTGTTTTTCTTTCTGCTTCCGTCTCTGCCTATAAGCATGCCACATTGCTGATTATTAGTGCTGACCAAATCCCAAGGAACTGCTGATACTTCTGCTTCCAGACAAGTTTGCAGATATTAATCCTGTAGGGAGAGATGGTGAAGGAAAGGCTGGCAGAGCTTCTTGTGTTCGCTCAGCCCTTGGACAGGGATGCATGCCAGTGCTGGACTCTGCACTGGGGCTGTTGCTGGTGCCTCTTCACACACACATGGGATGGAGACCAAGTCAACAGCTAGCCCCCTTCTGCAGCATTTGTGCTTCGTGAAAGCTGACCTCATCTCAGACAAACCTCAGCACATTCATCACCAGGAATTTGTGAGTCATCCCTGGGAAACTTTTCTCCCTCTGCACTAACCATCTGAGCAGAACAGCTCATACTGCATTGGCCAGAGCTTGGCTGCCAGGTAGGGTTTCAGGGGATTTTCTCTGACTCGCCATGAAAGCAGCTCGCCGATCAGGATTCTACATATCAGTGGCACATGGAGAGGCTGTGCCCACAGCTTTTTCTTCAACCCCTCTCTCCCCAAAGGGCAGCAACCTGCTAAAGATGCAAGAGTCAGTCCCTAGATCAGGTGGGATGGCTCATGAACAGCACAGCAACAAGAGACAGAGCCTAAGGAGAGAAGACAGCAAAATCCAGCTGCGATGACAGTGCTGAGGGGTGCCATTGACATCAGGGTCAGTGCCAGCGAGCAACAAGCAAGGGCATCTCCCCAAGTCTGTTGTTTCGGTGAGCCACTGTCAACTCCTCAGCTGCTTAAAAACTGCCACCAGCTTTGGCTCTTGTCCTCAGCATGGCACAAGCTGGAGGTTACATGGGAGTGAAGAAGCCTGTTTTGAGCATCGCTCCACAGAAATGAGGAGTCAGTAAGATCTACCAGAAGCCTAGTGCCCCAGCTGAAATGAGAGGCTGCACTGATTTTTCAAGCTCATGATGGTCCGGTTGACAGGAACACCAAAGGTCTGTGACCCTCTTCCTCTCTCATAAATTGAGGCAGGTCTCTGCAGGGCATTAACCATGGCTTTTCAGAGGCCCCAGAGGCCCCCTGCCCTAAGAACAGAAGATGTAGATGGAGACTGAAGAAGGACCTATGTAAAAGCATACTTCAGCTCCGGGACAAACTGAGCATCAGATTGACAGGAAGAGATGAACAAGCAAGTAGAGAACCCGAGGCAAAATAACACCACCCATGTAACAGCAGGGGAGATCTCAAATCACACAGCCCATCTGCTGGTGCTAGATTTTCCCTAATTGATGCTGTATCCATTACACAGAGTCTTTGTACTTCCATGAGGGGAAACACTGCCTGCTAAAGGAGCCCATGGGAGGTGTTTGGTTTTCCAGGGGGGCTTGAGCTAGCATGTTTATTTTAAGAGAAACTCTTCAATATTTGAAGCCATCCCCATGGGCATCTGCAGAGAGGGCCTGCTTAGTCAGTTGACTTCCCCAAATTTAGCATTTAGGAAAAAGGAGACTAATTCCTACTCTCAGGTGGGATGATGGTGTGGAAGGAGTTTGGGCAGCTGGAGGAAATGGCAGTAACGGGGTTAAGAATTCTCATAAATCATCTGTGAATGTTTGGATGCTGTGTTTTATGCTTATGCCAACATGCTCACTTTCTGGGCCAAACATCACTGATTTTGTTGGAGTTTCCCCAATGAGGCTTGGCCAGGAGAAAATGGGATCTTTTTTCTTTAACTGTGTGTCCACTTTTTTATCACAAAACATCACAACAACTCATTCTTCCCTGCGCTGCACTCCCAGCTTTGCACACACACAAACATTTCTGTGTGAATAGTGAGTTTCTGTGCTCAAGAAAGCATCACTTAAGGTTTGCATGTGTCCAGTCTAAAAGCTATGTCAAGGCTGAGTTCCTTCTGCCCTGAACGCAGAGCAGGGTTAATGCATAAGTGGGCAGAATTAGCCCCAAATACAAGGGAAATCAGCTACTGGTACGAGGAATGCTTCATCTCTCTGCAGTGGTTTGGCCACGGAGGTTTCTGCTGCACTTAGCACAGCAAAACTAGAAACTGAGACATTTCAGTGACATTCAGCAATCTGACACTGAGACAATAAATCCTCACATTTGGGAACTAAGATGCTGACTCTCCTCATATCAAAAGCAAAGTGCCTGGGCAGGCACCCATGAATACAGACCGCCCTCTTCTACCCCCATGCCTCCAACCATCCTATTTGTCTTATATGTATCTTAGCTATTTTTTTCTCCTTTATCCAAACAGCTTGGAGAGAAAAGATCAAGGTGTCCCTTCCCTAAACATATTTTGAGCCAGATTTTTATCATGTATCAGTGCTACCTATTTATTTCAAAGACATTTCTGCTGATTTCTAGCACAGTCTGTAAGGTCAGTGAAGCACAGAGCCGAGATCAGGTCCCCAGGGAGCCACTTCTCCCTGAAGGGCTGAGAGTTGGTAAGGGATAACCAGCACCGCCCAGTACCAAATGATCTCTCACAGCAACAGGTGCATGTGAGAAAATTCAGACAGAAATCTCTAGCCACATGTAATATTTCAGTGACTCTCAGGTTAAATATAGTAATCCTGCTACCACAAGACAAGAAACAGGCAGCTATGTTGGTTTACACCAGCTATGGAGCTGGTCCAAGCATTAGATGTATAGGTTAATCATGAACCTCATCACAAGATCAGGAAGCAACATAATCTATTATATGCACACAAATTTTTAGAATATATATGTGTTATGGCAACACTCAGGACTTGTGCAAAGTACTGTACAAATGCAGAATAAAAAAACCCACTCCCTTCTCCCAGGATCTCACAACATAAAAACAGAAAGCAGCTAGACACAAAGTAGATAAAAAAGAATCCTATGATGCCTAAAAAAACTCCCACCAGCATTCATCTGATTTACTCACCACATCGATGGGCACCCATTTCCTTGTGTCTGCAGGCAGGTCTAGTTTCACAGGACAACTGCTAGCTGGTGAGAGCAGGTATTTTGGCTGAGAGCCTTGCGTAGGGACTGGCCTCGGGGTGTTATTTAAATGCACAGACTAGGGACACTGAAAGGTGCAGAGCAAAATCTTTTTAGGAATACTTTTAGGATGAGACCTAACTTATTAGTATAACCATCAGATGTCAAGTCTTAAACAAGTGATTTTCTGTGAGGTTTTACCACAAAAGGAAACAAAGATCTTCCAGGCTCTCTGAGGACAAATAAAGCTGCTGCAATGGGGCTGACTAGATTAGTAGCTGCTACCTGAGGGCTGCTGCTCTCTGTGCTACACCTGCTGTGATTAGGCAGTCTGGCATGAGCTGGGAAGAGGAAGATCATGGTTATATGGAAAAGTCTGCTATGTGCATCTGAGCTGGCAGAGAGCACAGACTCAGGGCCAGGTCTCTGCACAAGCCTCTTACCTCTCTGGAGCCACATTTCTAGAACTCTGGTAATGTTTGAGCAGCACTTTCAAGGCTGCAGGTGCGACATATGTGCTAAATGCTGCTTCTAATTGGAAGCCACTAGGTGTGATATTGCCTGCATTTGTGCCAAAAAGCATAGGGGTTTGCATGACTTCCACACTAACCTATAAATCAGCCCAGGCTCTTTGGGAGATTAATGTTAACTTACTCAAAACTTGGCCTGCCTTTGGAGAAGGTGGGTGGAAGGTTTGCAATCCAGAGTCATGGGCTCATGATGACAAACAAACCAAGGGAAACCTCCCCCTTCCCATCGCCCCACCCAGTCTGAGTAATGGGGAAGGGTCCCAGCCTCCAGCTCCCTTCCCTCTCCTTGGTCCCAACCTGGCACCTCAGGGTGGGGTGAGAGAAATGAACCCCACAGTGAGTTATAAATTAGGTGGTTTTGACATTCATCTGGTACACTAGAAAGCTGAAGAGACATCAAGGTTGAGCCTGGCCACGTTTCTGAAAGAGGCATAGGACCTCAAAGATCTACAGCATTAATGCAAGCCTGAGAGAGGTCAAAGAGCTGGGGATACTGAAGGCAAACTACAAATAAATGGCTTTACCATGTCATGCAAGGAAGTTCTTAAATTGGCTAAGCAAAATGAAGGATAATTTTTCTCCGTCGCACAGTAATCCAAAAGCCTGGGAGTAATTTGTTATGAAAATAAGCATAATGTTGTGCAAAGGTGGCTTCTTTGTGGGAGAGACCTAGTTGGGGCTCTCACAAGGAGAGGAGAAACAGAATGGAGACCCCACTTTGCAGACACACACCTAGAGTGGATTTTTAGGGTGAATATAGTAATGGAAGAATAATGGGGCTATTACATCTCCAGACAAGCAAATATTTTCAGGAGGCATAAGCAAAAATTTTGACTGTGTATATTCACTGAATTGATCAATAGGCCAAGGCCAACTGTATGAGGTTCAACAAGGCTCAGTGCCGGGTCCTGCTCTTCGGTCACAACAACCCCAGGCAACACTACAGGATTGGGCAAGAGTGGCTGGAAAGCTGCCTGGTGGAAAAGGACCTGGGGATGTTGGTCAACAGCCAGCTGAATATGAGCCAGCAGTGTGCCCAGATGGCCAAGATGGCCAATGGCTTGTATCAAAAATAATGTGGCCACCAGGACTAAGGAAGTGATTGTCCCCTTGTACTCGGCACTGGTGAGGCCACACCTTGAATACTCTGTTCAGTTTTAGGCCCCTCACTACAAGAAGGACATTGAGATGCTGGAGCGTGTCCAGAGAAGGGCAACAAAGCTGGTGAAGGGTCTGGAGAACAAGTCTTATGAGGAGCGTCTGAGGGAGCTGGGGTTGTTTAGTTTGGAGAAGAGGAGGCTGAGGGCAGATGTTATCACTCTCTACAACTACCTGAAAGGAGGTTGTAGCCAGGTGGGGGTCGGTCTCTTCTGCCCAGTAGCAAGTGATAGGACAAGAGGAAATGGCCTCAAGTTGCACCAGGGGAAGTTTAGGTTGGATATTAGGAAAAAGTCCTTCACCGAAAGGGTAGTCAGGCACTGGAACAGGCTGCCCAGGGAAGTGGTTGAGTCTCCATCCCTGGAGGTATTTAAAAGATGGGTAGACGTGGTGCTTGAGGACATGGTTTAGTGGTGGACTTGGCAGTGTTAGGTTAACGGTTGGACTTGATGATCTTAAAGGTCTTTTCCAACCTAAACAATTCTATGATTCTATGAATTAAAAAAGGAAAACATTATGAGACTGTGACAGTTGTACTGCCTAACACTCTGAAATTAGGTGGTATCAGAGCTAAGGCTGCTTTATTTTGCTTCTTGCTGTACCCATGAGATGAATGCACTACGGGAGGCCTCCAGGGCATATTGTTCATTATTTACTCTTTCTGCCTCCTTCCCCCTCAGCATTGTGGTTTGCTCAGACCACAGAGTAGATGTTCATGTCATATGAACTAATTTTGTGTTTTGTATTCTCCTCATTCTTCAGCAGGCAGCTTCAGGTCTTATTCAGTGCAAGCATTTAAATATTGCTCTGAGGATACAAATTCACTTTAAGCTTTTCTCTGACTGTTTTATGCTGTCCTGAAATGCTGCTCTGCCATTCGTTAATTTCTTTGCACAAGAAGGAAATACTGTTAGCTGTATAAAATTAATCCACACAAAATGAAGATGAAATATAGCAACAAATTTTGGTGTGTCTGCTGAGGCATCAATATGCTGATTTTTCAGGGTGTGGTGTATTTAATATATCTAGGACACAATTTCTATTAACATCAGCCACATCAGTGAGCATCCACAAGCACCATCATCCTCAGAAAGTTCTACCAGAAGGTTTTCAGACACATGTAACTCAGCTAGTTTTGGGAACGCAGCAAACCTCGCACTCAAGGTGGGCACCTCCTGTCAAACCTCCAGTCTTGGGCAGCACTTAGTTTTCTCAACAAACCAGACACAAGAATGCTCAACTACATGTGTCCCAATTCTTAGCTACAAAGAATAAGACAATTATAGCTGAAAATTTCCAAAAACACAGAAATGCCTGAGGAGGACAGACCACATTGAAACCTTTAGCTCAGAGTGTTTCACAGAGTCATAGAGGAAGGTCTTCTGCTGGGAGGTGCTGCCCAGAAGTGCAAGTGAGCACCCAGCTCGTGCTCTGTGCCTATGGTGCCTACAGGGGCAACGCCGGAGCAGTCACTGGGGCCAAGCCCACGGAGGGATGGGGTCCTGCGTCATGGCTAAGCTCTGGCATCCCTCCCAAGCCAGATGTTCCTGCACTGCTGCTCCGTGCTGAGACAGAGCCTTGATGAGCATGGCTAAACCTCATTAAAAGCAGCATGAGTAGGAGGTGGCAGTGGAGGCCTTGTACAGCCTCTGTATTCTTCTCCTCTGATGCTGAACAAAAGCCCGGATGGATTATTTTCAATATCAACAACTATTTACTGGTCTGGGATGGACTCTGCAGGATTGCAGCACAAACTTTGTTGTCACAGCATCCAGTCCCTGCTCCAGTGAATAATGAAAGAGCAACAGCCAGAAAGAGGGAGAAAAAATGCAGCGTAGCCGAAGTTGGTGTGCAGCACGCTGAGCCAGGGCCACCGCTCCTGGCAGGGGCTGTGGTAGTGTGGCCCCGTGCCCAGCTACTGTATGATGGGAGATGCACAAAAGATTGTGCTGGGCCGAGGCCTTGGCATGGATTTAGAGGGGCTGTAGGACTGGACATGCCATTTTCTCCCGAAATGTAAAACAACTTCTGGCCATTTTTACTCATTTGAAATAGCAAGTGTTTGAGTGCTGGGCAAATTCCAGGTCTGATAGCATCATTACGCCTAGTTAAATGGTCATGGTGGTTTTTAATTAAACTCATAATTCTTTTTGATTGCCCTCTCCAGGCTTTTGTGCAACATCACCAGACACTAATAGACAAGTATGAGATGGGATGTAAAGAACTCCGAGATCCCTGTGGCCATGCTGTAATTGCCATTGCTATGGTACCTTTTACAGCCAGGTTAACTGTTACTAAATCATTTGCACAGCAGATGTTGGCTATTCTGACTGCAAGCAGGTGCATCTGCCAGGATGGTTAGTCCTCTGCAATGAAATCTGAAGGATGATGGCTCCAGAGCAAGGGCAATAAGCTGTTAGGCGTCCTGCTTGGACTGTCCTTGCTCTGGCTTGCCTAGAAATATAGAGAAAAGATAGCAAAAAATTAAACTGGTGGGTAGGTATGTGTATGAATCTCAGACCCATTGATGGCACTTAAGTCCAGAAATACAGAGGTTCAGCACAGTTTCGTGCATAGTATGCATCTTCGTTACCCAGGGTCAACGCTGGGTTGGTTGGGCCCATCTCATGATCCACTCAGTCACCAGCTTTACTTCTGAGACTGCCCTCAAGCAGCCAGGTTCATCATTATTCCCTGGGCAAGGGGACCTGCCACGTGGCACAAGATTGAAGCCATCAGGCTCATTTTGCAGAGCAAGCACTTGACTGCTTCCTGATGGTCTTGCACAATGGTTCCCTCGGAGGTGCCTCAGGACAGGCATCTCAGGACACCATAAGCACAGAGCACTTGAGATAGCTCTTCCCATTCCCCATCCTGGATAGATTACAAGTAATCTAACGAATGTCCAGGCATTGTGGGGTTCATGGCACCACTTTCTAAAAGAAGCCTATTTGATGCATGGTACATTTGGGGTTGTGGAAAAATTTATGAAGTGTGCTGTGCTTGACAGCTTTTTCCAGGAGGGCTTTGAGTTGATTTTCTTCCAAGAGTCTGCATTCAGTTATAGTTTGGAATATGTGATCTCATAGTGTTTGTATTTATACCTCTCACAAAACCATTTTTACAGTATCAGTGTCTATAGGTTACTGTGAGGCACTAAGTGAAGTCATTGTAAGGTCACTCACAGGATACTCCCTCCTACGTGGAGCACATCAGTTTGGCTGCAGGATAGCTACAGCTGAAGTTACTTTCTGTAGCTACAAACTGAAGAAATACAAGCATGGGATATTAAAGTGATGAAATAACACAATAAAAAAGGAAAACATGCTACAGGGAAAACACCCCCCTGGCTGGGGGCAGTTTTGATTTGATAATGGAAGGGGGCTTTTCCATCACCTATTCCTGCATTAGGAAAGCATGCAATTCCCTGAGCAAGAAGCTCGAAGGGCTGTTTCTTTCATGACTTCTTTAAAGAGCCCCTGATGTCTCACAAATGAACAAAATTTCCATACCAAGATATTTCTGTATCTCGTCCAATATTCCTAAGCTCTCCTGGGAATATCCCCCCCATGACTCAGGTGACACCCTTGTTACCTATCAGTGTAACAGGAGGAGGCAAATCAGCTTCACGCAATACAAAAGGTTTGGCTCTTGCATGAAGGGCTCTTCTTCCCTCTTCTCAACCCATTTTCAGAGGGAAAAAAGTAACCTCCTTATTGGAGGAAGGGAAAGCATGGCACAACAGACCAAAAGAAGAAAAGGTGCAGCAAAGGTTTGAATCTCAGCCTTTGACTCTGAGGTTGCAGCCTTCCCTGGGTAGTTGAGGAGGAGACACAGGCTCCGTGAGTCCGACATGTGAGCTGGTCAAATGGCAATATCCACAATGTGGGAAAGAAGCACCCCATGGGGAGTGTGGATCTCCTGGAAATCTGCACCTCAAAGGTCCTCCTGAAACGAGCTCGGCTGCCTACACAGCTGCATGGGTGGGACTTGGACCTTGCTGTGCCATAGGAGTGTGATAAACATGGGCCTTTGGGGTAGTTTGCTGGATAAACTCTTTGCTCAGAACAGAAATACCAGCTTGTCTGACCCGGGCTGCATGTTCCCGTAACAAACTGGGGTTAAGAAACACCCTGATTCCCAAACCAGTCAGTGCTCTAAGGTGACTCACAATGCTCTGAATGCCCAGAGCTTTTAAGAAAAAAATTTCCTTTTTTTTCTCTTTTTCCTGCATTCAGGACTTTTTTTTTTTTTGCATGAAAGACACCTAAGTGATAACACAAGCATTTCCAGAGCTCACTGCTGCTGATTATTTTATCCAGTGGAAAACCTAAGCCCTCCTTTACTCATTAAGACAGTCAAATTTATTCTGCCAAATAGCTCAGAGGCATTCCAGCACCCACTGGAAGCGGCGGTAGCTTTCCCACTGACTTCAATGGGCACAAAATATTTCCAAGACTGGAAACCCCAAATTACCTGCATCTGTTCTGCACATTTCTAGAGCCTTCCAACTATTAACAAGACCATCATGTTGCAAGAATAAGTACAGCTATGTGAAACACTAGTGAGGTTGTGTGTCTTGGTCTAAGTCCTGGACTACTCCAGTTGACTGGAATACTGCCATAAATAAATCAGGATTTGGCCTCAAGTGTGCTGAAAACTAAGGCCAGGTTCTTCAGCGTGCTGCATGTGCAAGGAGCAGCTCTTGACTTGGGGTGCGTGGGAGGGTATTATTCAGTGTTATGATTTCTATAGCTGCACGGGGAGTTTGAATGCTTCCCACCCACCTTGTCCTCAGCCACGTGGCTATGATGGGTGCAGGGGGAGAAGGAGGATACAGCACTCTGTAAACTGGAGCAGTGAGGGTGGCTTCCCCTCTCTCCTTGGAATGAGGATTAGGCTGAGAAGGAGAGTATAGGAGTATTATAGAGAGAGTACAGGAGTATATCGGGAGTATTTGGGGAGGTGCTGGAGGACATTGAGGGTAGCAAGCAAGCAAGGGGTCTGTATTACAGAAGAAATTTGGGATGCAGTGAGATGCAGTAATTGTGGGGGGCATGGCAGGAAAATGAACCACTGGAGAGAAGTTATGGTCTCCCCGGTCTTTCTCTTCCCTAACTCCTGCCCCAGCTCCTTGTCTCCCCACCCTGCTGCCCTCCTCCCAGCTCTTTCTCTGGGGCTGGAGTGCAATCGAGGATTGCTGAAAACTGATGCTAGAGCAGAGGAGGGACAAGGATGGCCAAGAGGAAGGTGTGAGGGTTGTGCTGGGTGCCGGCAAACCCAAGGGGACACAGAAAACCTAGGGTGTCGCAGGCAGGAGATGACCACGAGGGAGACGTCCCCACTCCTAGGTGTGGGGGTGCTTGCCCAGGTTCCCATCCTGGGAGAATTTAGGGCTCTAAACTAAAAGATAAAAAAAACCCAGCCCATGGTAGGAAGTCTCTCCCTTTCCCTTCCCATGCACTTGTCCCACCCAGCACTGCCCCATCCTGCCAGAGTGGTAACATGCCCAGGAGACATGCTGCTGCCCCTCGCAGCCCCCTGCCCTCTGGTACCTCATCCACTCCCACAGAAATGTAGCAGTGCCTAGGTGCTGAATTCATCCCCTCTTGGAGGAGTAAGATGACTCCTTGCTGCCTGGGAAGCGTCTCACTTTAATAGGGAAATATAAAAAGGAAAATTAATTTGGTGGAAGGATAAGGATTAAGTTTGCATAATTCTTGCATAACAGAGCTAGATGCTGTATAAGGCAAACAAAAACCAAAGAAAAAAGGAGTGATAGCACAGGGGAGGGAGACAGGGGTTGACCCATCCTATTTCAACATCTGAAGCTACAGCTGGCAGCCTCTCGAAAAGGCCAGTCAGCATTTTGGGGACAAAGCTGCCTGGCTGTACCAAGGAGGCAGAAAACATGCTTTGAGACCAAAGTCACGCCTTTTACTGACAAGTGTCAGCTCAAGGGGATTAGCAGGATACAATGCCTCCCTTCTGATTCACTCACCGGCCTTTCATTCCCTGCAAGGCGGGTGAGCAGCCGCCCCTGCATTCAAGCGGGGAAGAAAGGGGCAATGGCAGGAAGGTCAGAACCAGCTGGCTTGTAGGCAAATTCCTCCCTCCTTCCTCCGCACGATCACTCGGCTAGAGGCTGGGTAACAAACGCCGGGACTCAGCAGAACAAAGACTGGCTGTAAGCAGCACGCCCGGGGTTGTTTGGGATACGGTGGGCTTTGGGGACTCTGGGCTTCTTGTAGCTGAGGGCACAGGGCTCTGCATGGCAGAATTTTGGGCCGAGGACCCGGTAACCGGGGCAATAGCTTCTGCTCCCCTCGCAACGATCAATCCTTGCTGCATCAGCGCCGTAAGGAAGAGGTGCCAAGATCATACCACCATCTACCGGCCTTTCCTCGCCGCACAGCTGCTGCAGCAGTGCTGGCAGGTCCCTCTGCAGCCTGCCTCAGCCCTGCTAGCTGCCTCTCCTTAGGCACCCTCCTGCCTCCTTGGCAATGCCAAGAAAGCCTCCCTACCAACTGTGCAAAGGTGTCCCAGGGCTGGTAAGCAGCTCCACATCCCTAAGGTTTCTCAGAGACAGAGATCCTCTTGACTCTGCTGGCTTTCCCAGCCGTGTGCAACAGCCGCTTTACCATCGCGTGGTACCTTCCCAATTGCCCTCTTGTAGTTTTGAAGCAATCAAGGCATGCTCTGCTCCAGACTGTACTGCTTGGATTTGCCATGTGTGAAAGTGTAAGTGGATTGATGCTATTTATGTGCTTCCTGCCACCTTACTCAGTATGGAGAGATTGCAAACCTGCAGGTGAAGCCAGGCCAACAGCAGCCCAGCTGTGCCAAGAAAGGCACTGGGCTTGGTCCAGAGACCTGAAATCTCACACATCAGTCTCTGCATCAAACAAATGAGCTGATGAAAGAACCATGCTTGACTGCTAAAAACAACGAACAGGATCGTGGCAGTTTATTTCACACAGACTGGTCACATCAGCCCTGACAAGGTCATATACACAGAAGGTTGCAAAAACGCTTCTGGGAGTCTTAATGAGAGTAGTCTGCTTTACGGCCTCAAATTAAGTGAACATAGCTTGCCTGCGTGGAAGGCAGTAATATTAACATTGCATTTCAGATGTCTACAGCACTTTGCAGTGATTAACTAGTTAATACCCATAACACCTCTAAGCAACTTTTGCTGAGGCATCATTATTCCCGATTTTACATATCACAGGAGGTGGGATTTCTCCAAGCCTAAACTTCAGAGCCAGCAGTTCCCAGACTCTGGGTTGGTTGTCAGTCTAACTGTCTCTGCTGCCGTCTTCTCCAGATGGATGCATGAGCAAGGGCTGTGCACATAGGCACAAGAGATGAGGTGCAAAGTGCTCACCTGGCTGACAGGAGGGACCACGCTCATCTTGTCTTAGGTTAATGGGATCAACACACATCCTATGAGCAGCCCAGCCTGAATGCTTTGCTTTGAAGAGAGCTGGAAGCCTGATGAACTGACCATCTCTGGCTCATTTTGTCAGCTTTATTTTCATGTACCAAGGAAAACTGTTGAGTTAAAAGCCTTGTAGGTCAGTGCTCCTGTTTATCTTGTAATCTTGTACAGCAACAGCTGCCACCATGAAATCTAACTTGACAGTGAGTCAGCCCTGGGCTGAGGAGCCTCTTTCTTCCTGGGCAGTTTTTCCACAGTCTGCTCCAGTATCTTGGCATTCTCACCTGTGGGGAGTCTGCCAAGCACTGCCCACCGACATCTCAGAGCAGGTGCCTTCCACAACACACAGCAAAATGGACATGAATTGCACATGCAAGTCCCACACTAGGTTTTGTAGGATTGCTGTTAAAAAGCTTTGCCTTGCTGCTATTAATAAGACATGACCTCCTCAGTCATGGCTGCTCCCAGGATGTTGGTTTTAGTTGCAGATGAGGATGTTTAAAGTCTTCCCAATCCTCATATCCCCTCCTTGTAGAGTGCTAATCTGATAATACATGGCCTGGGTCAATGCAGTAACCAAATGGCTGTGGTTTCAAAGGTGTGCAGAGCCACCACCACAACTATTGCAGCCACCAAAGCAGCAATGAGAGTTGCTCCAGTCTTTGGAGGATGCAGGCTCTCCCTTTGACCGTTAGCAGGCAAAGGGACCGACCACAGCCCCGCACAGAGCTAGGAGCAGGCTGCCACAGTCCCCTGCCTGTCCTGAGGAGCACTGAGTGAAGAGGGACACCACGATGAAATGTTGTTATAGGCTCTGGCTTAACTGTTGATGGACTTTGCACTGAGGCCAAATACACCTTGCTGCCTGCTCCAGCGACAGTTGCACGTGGCAGGGGGTAACATGGGCAGATGGGGACAGGAACATCTGCATGCTCCTTCGACGACCTTCCCAGGACTTGCTGCCTATGGCTTTGTGGTCCTGTTTCTCCACAGAAACCCAGCAGCAAGCAGAACAACTGCTAGAAAGTTTAAAAATGTGGATGTCAGCAAATGGTTCACATCACACTAGGATCCTGTGTCCCAGCAGGGACTGGAGCTAAAGATAACGGCCACACACCCTTCTTCTCCTCATAGCTAGAGGATGAATTTTTCCTCAGTGTCCCAGTGAAATCCTGTCTTGAGGGAAGATCTGAAGGAGGATAAAAAGGATCTTACAGACTGGTTCAAAGAGTTTGGAGGACAAAGCGTGAGAACACACCGCGTGGTGGGGCAGACAGTGGCACAGCCAGGTGGAGCAGCACCCTGGTGTTGCAATGAAGGGCAGGAACCTGATGGAAAGGGCCAGACAGCAACGGTTTGTGTAAGCCCAGCATGACCAACACAGCCTGGATGGAAATTCAGGCTGCGGGGAGCTGAGCTCTGCGCAGGCACAGCCTTGGCTGAGCACCTGCAGATGGAGCTGCGAGAGCGGCTCCAGCGCAGCGGCAGGCAGCGGGCTGCAGGCAGCACCCACCCTGCCTGCAAAGGACGGGTGGGTGAGGGGTGAGGTAGGCAGGGATGGAGGGGAGCACATTGACCCTCACCTGGCCTCAGACTTTGGCACAAGAAGGCCAGGGCTCACCAGGCTGGGAATCAGTCTTTGTGTTTGGAGGAATCCAGCAATGCTTTGCGAGCTGTTTCGTAAATAGGGTGGGAGAGAAATCCCAGAGATGGTGAGAAAATTCCCTCACAACAGCACAAGTACCCAAACCAACAGCCACTAACCCAAATGTCAGGATATTTGCTTAGAAAAAAGGCTGAAACTCATGTTCTGCGCAGTTTAAGGCAGGGAGTGGGCCCACCACCACAAGGAGCTGTAGGGGCAGCCTTCACGTTGCCAGGCTTTTCAATTAGCATAAATATTCAAGATTCACTGACCCAGAAAGACTGACCCTGTCCCCAGGGTCTGGCTACAGGAGATCCTGCTAGACTCTCCTTAGATTTCTGTCTTTTTCTGCAAAACCGTGTTCCCAAACTGTAGAAATTTTCCCAAGAGAAAAACCTAAACACCACCTATCACCATGAAACACTCCGCGAAGTTTTCCAGTTTTGTGGAAAATCGTCACCATAAGCCTTCCTCCTGCACAGCCCCCTCCGGAGCAGCAGCTAGGGCAGTGCCCCCCACAGCTGTACCACACCCTAGGGAAGATGCGGGGTTCCCCATGCATCATCCCTTCCAGCCTCACATCCCTTCCCTACACAAGGCCAGCTGCTCCAGGCACTTTGGGGTGCTCCAGCAGCTTCTGCCAAGCGCTTCCGCAGCGGAGTGCAGTTCTCCGGCGGCTCAGCTGGCTGCACTCTCAGCTCCGCTTTGGAAACGAGAGTGCTTGAAGCGGAAACTCATCTCAGAACCGTCCAGGAGCAGCAGGTTCCTGCATTCTTGGCAAAGGAAAAAAAAAAAGTCAGCAAGTGAGCAGAGGCAATGGTGGTGTCAGCAGAGGTGGGGATGTTCAGCTTTAGCTACCTGTGTGTCAGCCCTGGGGGTGTAACATCAGGGTGCTACAGTCTCTGCAGAGTGCTCTGCTGGCTGGTAAAACAGCCTCTCTAAGCCATTGCACCCAGAAAACAGCTCATCCCTATGCACCCCTCCAGGGTCAGGCACTGGCCCCATTTCACCTGAAAAATGTCTTTTTATTGCTCTTATTTAGTGTGAGAGCAGCCAGGAAGGGTGGGGGTGTACAAAGAGGTGGTCTGCTGGTGAGAGAAATACTCAGTAATACAGAATGTACCCACAGCCCAGCTCATTTCTCTGCCAAGCTCCCTGCAGCCCCCCAAGCCCGTTTCCTCACTGGCAGTGGCAGGGTCCTGCTCCCCATGAGATGCGAGCCCTACCCATGGGTTCATTTCCCCAGCTCAACTGCTCCAAAGTGACCCCGCTCTCCGGGAAGGGGCTGCAGGATCCAACTATCCGGGAGGCCAAACAAGGAAAGCCTTTCTTGGCAAGGGAGAAAAAGGACCTGGGAGGCCCCCTCAGCCCAGGTGACCCATCTGACCCCCATTGCAAACAGCTATAAATCCTCCCGCTTCCCCACCACAGCATTCCCGGGTTCTCCCCCTCTCCCTGGAGCTGGGCCTGGCTCTGCAAAGCACGTCAGTGCTGGCCGGCATTGGAAGGTAAATACACAGCTGGCTGACTTCTTTATCAGAGGATTTTTCTGGCTGACTTTAACCAGCGCATAGCAGAGCTGAGGACAAGCTGGCTGTTTGGCTCTGCCAGGCTCCCTGCAGGACCGGTTCACCCAGACCCCGTTATCCGGCTTCATCAAGGCTAGGTCCCTGCTAGGAGCCCCGGGGGGGCGGGGAGCCCGGCACCAGGCATTCTCATCCCGCTGCCATCAGCCGGGACTCACCCTATCTCTCTGCATTTGCTGAGTTAGCAGCAAGTGGTGCATTTCCACCGGGCACAGAAGGATGGAGTGTCAGGGCTGGCTCCTGCATACCCCACAGATAGGATACCTGCTCAGCAAGTCTGTAGAGAAGGATTAACTTGATAGAGATTAGCTGAATCTCCATATCTGTCCTCAGAGCCTCTCATGCCTCTGTCCATTTGTGGCAGAAAGCTGGGAAACAATCTGCCACATTTCCCTTCCTCTGCTGTTTCTTCCCCCAGCTCCATCCCATCACCCCCACAAGGCTGCTCCCAGTGTCCGCACATTCTGCTGTCACCTCACCCTCACCCTACACCTTCACCAGCCTCTCCTCCCCAGCCAAGCTCCCAAGCACTCCTTCCTCTCCTAAATCCCCCCTTCAGCACAGCCTGTCCTGCATCCTCCCTTCCAGGATCACCCCCCTCCCCATCCCAACCCCTTTCTTGCTGGCTTGGTTCTCCCTCAAGATAAGCCTGCCCAGGAGATATGAGTATCCATCCGCTCCCCACACAGGGAAAAGCCCTCTGGCAGGGTTGTTACCTTGGCCCCCTGCCACGCAGCATCACAGCTCTGGTTAGCCCAGGGCAGGGGGAGCCCATAGGCGTCTCTGCCAGAGGCCAGGGCAGTCCAGAAGCTCCCAAGCATTCTGCATGCAATTTATCATAGTTCACAGGTGCCCATACCGTGGAAACTTGGTGTTTTCTATAAGTGACTGCTAATTGTTACCACGAGGCTTACCCATAGTAATGGCACAAATAGGCTGCAGTCCCCATGAATCACACCTGGTGCAGATCTCAGCTCCTCCTCAGGTGGAGAAACAAAACAAACAGCTGAGATCGCGTGGATAAGGGTGACACAAACTTGTTCATGCTTCAAGGTGCCAAGGGATCACCCATGCAGGAGGCAGGGTGCTGGTTTGCGGGTGCTGCCCCGCATTGCAGCTTCTGCCCCGTCCCGGCATTCACAGCACAAGCTGCCGGCAGGGAGGCTGCAGCATCCTGCCGCGGTCTGGGTTTCGGGGGCCATCAGCAGAGGACACATGTGGCAGTGCAGGGTGTGGGTGACACCCTGTGAAGGCAGGGGAGTGGTGGCAAGGCAGTTTCCAGGCAGAAGGGCTGTGACCCATGCAGTGCTCAGGTGGTATGTCAGGCAGGTCCGGTGAATCATGCCTTCCTACCAGTTTCTCCCCATCGATTATGAAAGGAGCCGAGATGGCTGCTGCAGATACCGGTGTGTGTGTGTACCCCTCGGGCTGACTGCCACTGCCGTGGGCCCTACTCTGCAGCAGCAGCCACCCACAAGGTGACCCATCACCCTATACTGACGCACCAGCACCATAGAGGCCCAGGCCACTGAGGATTTGCAGCCCTTGGGATAGCGACCTAAGATCTCTAAGATGTTTTTAAGAAGTTTCTGGCACTTTGGTTAAGCAATGTCAGAGTTTGCAGTGCAAACAGCACAGAGGGACCGCTTCCTCTGGAGCTCCTGCTCCGGGGAGCCAGAAGCTGCTAAAACTCACCAAACTTCCACCATCACCTTTTTTATTCCAGCTCAGTCCTTAAGGCTTAACTGCCCCATGCCTAGCTGCATCCCACCCAACTTTCTGAGATTCAACAATATTATCCTTGGGAGCGTTAAACTCAAATACATAAGAGAGTCACATGTAGTTAACCTAAATAACAAGCTGAGGGCTTCCAAGAGATACTTCCTCACCAGCCCAGCCCAGCTACCCAAGATGTGTGCCTCTGAGTGATTGCACCGGGTAGCATCAGGATATTTGCCATCATCTTCAAACCTTTCTATTAAACCATCTTCTGGGGCCGCAATGGCTCATCATGGTCCTGTGTTTTAAATGGATGTAAACAGTCTTGGCTCCTGTACCTCTTTACCCTTGTGCAGTGCCTGCATTCGAGCTGGTGCACTCTGATGCTCAGATACCCCCCCACCTGATTTTTTTTTCCTGCTTCAGAAGCCATCAGTTTCCACTGGCAGAATATCCCCCTGGTTTTAGGCAGGACCTGTGGTAAGAATTATTGTTTAGAGTGTGCCAGCTCTCTCAGTTGCTCCACACTTCAGTCAGGAATGCCCTTTTTTTTCTTTTTTATTTCAGGAATGTTATAAGTAAATTCACAGCTGAACAACAGTGGGAATGGAAACCCTCAGAGCTGAGGGCTGCCGATGTTACAGGTACGGTAATTCCAAACTGATCCTCCTTTGTGCTGATAACAGGGCTGGCTATTGTTTTCCTGAAGTCCACATGTCTGAAAACACCGCAGGCGTAGATAATTGCAGTGAGCATGTGCTTTTGAATCTGTTTCTAAAACACGCCTGGGATTTAAGCTTTTTTAAAATCATGACCCCGATTCTGCTTTTTTCAAACTCAAAAGCAAAAATTCCCTTGGCTTGAAATGAAGAAGGCTTTAGCTCTTAAATACCACTTATAAAGGGGCAAATATGCCCCTCTCTTTTTTCTTTCTTGTGATGAAGGAACAAAGCCTGAAAGGTTTCAGTGTTTCCCCAGCTTCTTTCTTTTTTTTTTTTCCCCCTTGGATTTTATTTCCTTTTTTAGCTGTAGAAAGTCAGATTTTACCTGAAGTGACTGGATAATTTGAAACTCTACCGCTTTCGCTATTTTACTCTGATGACGATGCTCATTTAGGTTAAGCTTTGTCTTTGGCTATAGTATAGGGTTTTCTTTTAGCTTTTGGTTGGGCACTTGGCTCACGATGGCCACCCTTTCATCCTTTCATGTTGTGCCACTGGGCAGCCAAGTCTGCAAACTTCATACAGCTAAAGAAAGAAAATGAGTGAGGGATAGCCTAATGAGCAGGATGCTTCCATAAGCTAATTTCTGGTGAAAACCAAGGTACCTTTTGGCCTCTTTGTTATCTAACAGGGTAATAGAGGTTTGGGGACCATTTGCTTGGTCTCTGAATCTTCATTTTACTTGTGTTGGATGTGAGCTGTTGCTCTGTAGTCCCTTCATCATTGATACATCATCAAAGCACATGACACACAATGGAAAATGGGAAAAATCCTGAATATATTACTCTCCAGTTAAATATTTTTAGGATAGGACACAAGAAAGGAAAAAAAATGCTCTATGCCCCTATGCCCTTCTTCCCCATCTCCTCTTACACCCAAGAAGATTTTGGCCTGGCCAAGATATGACGTGCTCATGGTTATGTCGTCATGGAGCTGGCTCAGCCGGGACAAACGTGAAGTTGTAAACATGTTGTTACTCAGGGCCTAATTCCTCTTGGTGTAACATGGCTGCACAGTTGATGTTTGTGTCGTGGATCCTTCAGCTCCCCATGTCCCAGCTTAGAGGGATCATAATTACATCTCACCTTACCGATCTTTTTGGCTTGCCTGCCTTGAATTGCTGCCACAGACCTGCTCGACTTGTTTGGCTGCTGCTTATTATTCAGCACAAGCCCCCACCCACTGCCCTTTCATGTACATTCATGTTTGTGTCTAAAACCCACAAAGGGACATTTTTTGAGGGGGAAGGTGACGAGCGTTGGCTGCTAACTGGACCCCCGGCTCCCTGGACTCCTGGGGCCAGTCGTGGGGCAGGGGTGAGTTGTGTGCTCAGTTCAGCACACAGAGCAAGGACAAAACAGTGGCTGGCTCAGTAAGAGTGAGTCACTCCATTTCAAAATACGGAAAATTTAATGAGACGCTTCCTGAAACTTGGGTTTTGCTCCCACAAAGCACAGGAGCAAATGCAAACCAGAATAAAGCAAGAAGCTAAGGCGAGGGTGTAGATAGATAGACTCAGAGACGGAGCCCGGTCCCTTCCTGCTCCCCCTCCCTGTAACTCCAAAGTGGGTATAACGCAGGCAGGTGCAGGAAGCACTGATGGAAACAACCTCTCTGGGTGAAACTTTGCTCTCTCCAATGGTGCCAGCTCCTATCTAATGTGGAAAACTTGGTCTCACGCTGGCCCTTTGAGCAACATGGCTCTGACACTAGCAGTGAGAATCCCCTCACTGAACAGAGGGCTGCTTTTTGACTCTAGGCTTGATCCTACCTGTTGCAAAAGGACTTTCTATGTGTAGAGGAACATGCTAAGGGTTAAGAATGATGCAGGAGATTTCAGACTGCTCTGATTCTGCGTGAAGAAATGGCTGCGCAGCTCCACAAGCAGCAATGAAATGGAGGAGGCTCTTGCAGCAGGCATCCTGCTGCCTTAGACTGTATTTGGTGTTGCTCTTTAGACAATGACCCCAGCCTAAGGCAGCAGTTAAGCTTGCTCTCAAATCCATAAATCCTAGAGTGACTCCTTCATCCAGTGTCTGATTCACCTGAGTCTGAAGTCACACCGTGATTTAAGAGGTGCTCCTCAGTGAAGCTGAATGGGAGAGTTGGGCTGAGTCAGCCACCGAGATTGCTGATCGACTGGTCTCAGCTGGTGGGAATGGGCCAGACTCCCAGGCCATAGTTCCTCACTCGAGGGTGTCCGTGTACCTATCAGGATCCCAAGCTTTCACCAAGCTGTGCCAAGGTGCCCAAGAGCTGAGGCCCTGCAAAGGAGCAGCTCAAGCTGGATGCCCTAAAGGAGAACTCACGGGCGTTTCCCCAGCCTCTTCCCCTGGTGTGCTCAAAGCTGAAAATAGGGCCAGCTTGAGCAAAGGCAGCCTGTACAGGTGCTAGCAGTAGGGGTGTCCATGTGAGAGGTGGAAGATTTAATTCATGTTCCTGCTCTGGTCAGTTTGGAGGCTGCAAACATCCTCTGAAGGGAGTGCCCTAACCTAGGGCTGGTGGCTGTTCTGGGTGGCTCCCTGTCCTTCACTCTGGTCAAGGTGTGCCTGGGTGTGAAAACACTCATCAGGAAAGATGGGACTCAGAGAAGGCTCCTGTGCTCCTGGTGAGTCAGTCTTGCTCTGGACATCTGAGTCACTCAATATCTGTCCCCAAAGGCTCAGCTCCAGCAGGTGTGATCCTTCCATTCCCGCCCCCTGCCCGTGCTGCTGAGCCAACGTTGTCGCAGGAAAACGGCTCTGGGGCTTCTCTTTGGGTGGCCGGGTACAGGCGTACGAGGGGAGTGGGGATCATTAAGGTTTCATCAGACTTCTGAGACACTGGTATTGGAACAAGCCTGAGCATGACTGAGCGAGGCAGTTGGGACAGCAAATTCCAGGGGAGGAGAAACTGCTGCACAGGAACAAAGGAAGTTTGTCTGAGGGCAGAAACACAAAGAAAAGTCCTCGTTGTTGCAGCTCTAAGAGAGAGATGAAACTGTTTCTAAAGTTAGGCGAAGCTCCCTGCCTCCCAGCCATCCCTCATTTGTCACCCAAATTACATTGAGTCCTGGGGCATCACCTACGTTTATTAAACTGAGATATTTGCATCCGAAAAGAGTCATTAAAAAAAAAAGGTTCAGGCAATGCTACTGATCTTGTTCACCTGACCTCCTTTAAGATTACTGTCGGACTTTAGATTTTATTTACACTCCTCTGGCATTTGATTCCAGCAGAGTTATACCTACCGTGCCGCAGTGTAACTGAGCTGATAATCAGATTTATCGATGCAAAGAATATACTTCCCTGAGTCGTGCCAGCAAGGAGTTGTGGCAGAGGCAGATGCGGGAAGCCTTCCTCCACCTGGACTCTGCTGCCAGCTCAGCCTGGCGCTGTGACCAGGCAGTGTGCCCTGCCTGCTCCCGCTGAAACTGCCTCTGACCTTAACGGAAAAGGGGAGAGTCTTTCTGGATGACTCACAACATTGAATATTATGTTGGGAAATGAGCAGTTTAGATCAGTAAACTAGCTTGCTTTCGTTTTCCAGAGTGACTGTTCTGTTGGATGGGGATCAGGGAGGCAAAGGGTGTTTTGTTTATCCAAAAGGAGAAAGGGCTTAGTCCAAGTTTTGGTGGCTGATGAGAGTCCAGAGTCGGTAGGTGAAGATTGCCCTCAGGGCACTTCCAGATCTGAAAATCTGATTACATTTTCAAATAGTAACAGTCTGGAGAGATTGGGATCATTTCTGGATTTGAACTGGTGTGAGCACCCAAATGAAGCAGGGGCTCACCACTAGTATTGTCAGAAGCTTGTCAACCACATTTAGGACATTTTTAGCTCACAACTCGAGCTTTCTATTCAATCAGCTGCAGTCAGGAGTTTCTATCATCAGAACCAAGCGAGACCCTTTCCTAATGGGGTCCAATATACCCCTTCCTGTACAAGCGTAAGAAAAGGTAGACGTGTTACATCTTTGATCTACTGCGTGCTTAATTAAATCTAGATAAAAGCTGGCTGTAGCTTGTTAGTGTTTACTGAATGGTAGCTATGGACCAGATCTAGTTTGAATACAGACCTCAACCAGATGAGAAAAGGGATATGATGACAAAGGTAGCTGTAATAGCAAGATAAAGGAAAACCTCTTCCCTTCCTGTGTTGTTACAACAAACAAATGGACTTAACCTTTTTCCCAGTGGGAACCCCATATAAAAATAACAGAAATTGCCCCACAAATGGCAGCAGTCCCAAGCTTTCATTACTCTTATGGTGCTGCTAGAAGCCTTTTTCAAGCAGATGCTGTGATCTTCTCTAACGTTCCGGCATTCGCCCTTGCAAAGTTAGTCCAGTGTGCATATGTCACCTACACGTGTGCGTATGTCACCTGCACGTGTGCACACTTGCACAAATACACTTTTAGACCTGCAGGTCCTAGAATGGATACCCATTCTCTGCTCTGCTGAGTAGTTAAACTTCATCCTGCTGGAAGGCTGCCTGTGTTGGGCTGTGCTATATTACACTGACACACATGCGCAGCGTTTCCAAAAGGCAGAATTATCCTGGGAGTCTAACTTCACCAGTCAGCTTAAAATTTGACTGATCATCTGTAACAGAATCTCGCTAACTGGTTTTCACAGATGAGTAAGAAGAGATACTGCTGCTTTTTTTAATTGCTACCATCAAGCTTAATTGGATGTTCAAGCTGAATGAGCGTAAGTATACAGAGGCGGGTGTGGGAATGTGTCCCAGATTGCACCCACCACATTCTTCTGGTCTTCTCTGGAAGTAGATATCATCATTATAGTAACCATTCTTAGCCATCCCACAGGTTTTGGGCTGGATGGAGCCCAGAGCTTCCCTTCCCCACCTGCCCTGGTCAACCAGGGATAATATGTGGGAAGCTGACATTGCCCCCACCCTGTTCCTCTGGTCTGAGCATACAGCAGCCTCCGCAAGCTTGAGTTTGCTGCCTTTTGCCAGAATTAAAACCATATGAGAAACATCTACCAGGAGAAAAGAAATCTCTGACACGGAAGAGATTGCACTGCAGAGGGGGCTCCGAGGAGCATGGGGAGGGAGGGAGACGGTGCTGAGTTAGCGGTGTTGGGAGCAGACCCATGTGCCATGCTTGCGGGGAGGGACACCTTGTCGCATCCCGGGCTGGGTGTTATGGCACGTCCATCAGCAAGTGCACTGGTGGTCTCCACAAATATGTGTGCCCACCTATACTGAGAAGAAAAACACTGCTACAAACACTGACAGAGACACCCTTTCATAGGAACTCACCTCAATTGCTCTTGAGGAAAAGGCACGACTCTGAGAGGAACTCTTCCGGTCTCGATTAGCTGCCTTGTGAGTTGTTTTGCAGATGAATTCCAGGAGGAGAAGGAAGAGTGTTTGTTTAGCTTTTATCAGCATTTCTTCTGAACTTCTTTCAGTTCTACACAAAAATGAAAACTCAAATGTCCTGCAAGAATCTCCCATGGGAAGTCATGGATGTTGTAATCACTGCTTTTAGCTCCTATTTGCCCAGGAGATGGGAATCAAAATCACCCATGTCACAGGGGAGCTGCAAACAAGCCTTTCTCTAAATCTCTTCATGGAAATACTCGCACTGCTTTACTTGCACATCTCCCCTCGGCAGGAAGGGAGCAGGGCATGCCCTGCACTTCATGTAATCTGCAGCTATGCTGTAAGAAATGCTTAACTGACCAAAACAGGGATGGGATTGTGGTCAGTCCTGGGACCCTATGTACTTTATTTGTCCTGTCATTACCATAGGTATCCTTTCTTTAAAATCAGTAGGAACAGCCAAATTGCATCCTGAAGGGGAGTCCAGGTGCTGCAATTCCCAGTGTAGGCTCAGGGACATTGAAGGCAATACTGCCTGCTTCACCAGAGTTATTACTACGCTTAGGTCATGCATGAGCAAGTTGATTTAAGTGTATATGTTTGGTTCTGTCCCACCTTAATACATTATTTATTTTTTCAAGCTCTGAGCTGTTTGTACAGCACTTGGCAACAACTAAACTGAAGGCACTGCTCAGAGGGTCTGGGGAATGATATCATTTCTATAATACTGAAGGAATTGGGGTTAGCAGAGCACCAATGGAAACCTCTGCCAGCTCGTGTGCAGAGTGTATCACTGCTTCTTTCACACAGCGCAGATTTCATTATCCAGGTGAATAATAGGAGGAAAGGGAGGGCTAACTTCTGAAACCCAGGACATAGATAAGCAAGTTTGCCAATATTAGGAGAGGGTAAGCTGGCTTAGTGCAGGTACTTTACGAATCAGCCTGAATTCCCTCCAAAGCCCTTGTGTTTTTGGGTCTGAGCAGACAAAGCAATGCAATCCTTCAAGTGTTCCCAGTGTTGACACACTCTGCTGAGCTCCGTGTATGCCAAGATAAAAAGAGGCAGCCTGCACTACTCCATTATTCAGTGCTAGACAACTTGATTGTGATGGAAACAAACTACACTTTTGCAATATTGACATTGTGATCTACAGTAACAAACAAGTTATAAAAGGCCTGTCACATTTTGAACTACTGCTATGGCTGTAATTAATGCTTTTAACTCGATCTGAAACACCTGATCTGTCGTCTTTGGAGAAAGGTTCATGCAAAGTGCAATCCTGTAAGAGCAATTTTCATCTGCTCTTAACTTGCGTCATGATGTCATCACCTTTCAAAGCTGGCCTGAGCCTGGTTCTGGGGAAAAATTGTAAGGAAATTCCTATCAAAGCATGGTCTTGTGGTGATAAGAGCTGCTCTGCATCAGGACTAATTCATGCCTTCAGCAGAAGTAGGTGTGTACAAGGAAAGCTTGGTCATTTCTCTGCAGCATAAAACACCAGACAAGAGCCTTACTTATTTTATGTTCCAGTTTCTGAGAAATTCTGCAGAAAGCCTGGGAGCTTTGCTGGCCTGCCATGCCCCAGTGGTTCACGAGTGCCAAAAGCATGGTCCTACCCCACTGCTCTGCTTTTCTCTCCCACCTATGAGGTGAAGACTCTCAGCCCTGCTCCCTGACTTCTGCTGGTCTGACCACCACATGAAAAACTAAGCAGAGAACTATTTGCTCATCTCAGTGTGCTTCAGAGATGGCAAAAAGAAGGAGGCAAGAGCACACAGCCAGCAAGGATGGAGCAAGGGAGACCTCCCCCTTTCCAGGGCAGCTTGAGGACAAAGTGGTCCATGTTTATCCTGTGCCTGCACCCAGAGCCGGATAACTCATCACAGCTGGTCAGTCCCAAACCAACACACACAGAGCTCCCCAAGTGCATGGTGGATTTGTGGAGGAGAAGGAAGGTTAGAGCACCAGCACAGATGACAGGGCACTTAAATTCAAAGCCTCATAGATCTGTAGGCACTTCCCTTGATTTCAGGGATTTAAGGTTCAGGGCTATAGTTTGCTTGCTGCCCATCTGTAAGCAGAATGAACACACTGTCCTAACCCACCAGCCTTCTCTGAGGATGATGAAGACTTTAGGTGTGCAGATAAAACTGTGAAGAACCATGTAAGTCCTGTGGAGATAAACACCCACTCTGGAGTTGGCTTGAATTTCAGACAAGTACTTTCTCTATCTGAGGGGCTTAGTCCTGCAGACTTACCCTGCCACGTGAAGCAGACAGCCTGGAGCAGACCCATGAGCTCAAGTGCTGCATAGGTGTAAGCAATTATTAATGACAAATCTACTAGGCAAATGAAGAGGCATGTTAGAGCCTTGACAATGTTGTATCCCAAAGTAGCACCAGATCACAGAGCAGTAATTATTTGCTCTCAGTGCAAGTCTGTCTGTCCAGTATCCGTGCAGGGCAGTCACGCTGGCACCCCAGTCTATGCCTTGAGATCATTTGCGTTATTTCTGCTATCGTTGTTGGTACCAACAACAATATCCTCACTGACGTTGTCTGGACTCAAAAAGCAGCAGTTAAGGGAAAGCTTGTAGATGGGGGATGGTGCTTTGTTTTTTGACACTGTTGTTAGTGATTTGGGGCCAGTTCCAAAGCTTTAGGGAAATATTCCTTGATCCAGTGCTAACACTTTGAGTGTAATTAACCTGGGCAATAGCTCTTAACGAAGAGCTAGCATTACTGCAGCAGATGCCAGGCTGGCACATCCTAATTGGCTCTGGAGGGTTCAGGGGGCTGCTCCCACCTCACGGAAGCCCCAACAGCTTGGCCCCAGCCGAGCTACTGCCCCGTTATTTTTGCAAGGATGGTCCAGCCACAGCCCAGTGTGGTGTTGTTTTTCATGTCGATGGAACATACCGCAGCTCCAATGTGAGCAACACGTTAACATCAACAGAGCCTTTTCCCCAAGCTAAACATATTATGGCATCAGCAAATTACAGGGCACTGTAAATTAGACTCCCTCTTGTGCAGGCTCTGCTTGCTGGGGCAAGGCCACATCCCTCCCTTAAGGAAGGCAGCGGCAGAGGGTTTCCGTACTCCTCAGTCTCCCTTGCTCCTTGCACAGGGCTGTGTGCTTGGACATGGTCACATTTCTGCTCCTGTTCCCAGAGCATCCGTCCCATGCATACTCCTCAAAGGATGCTTCTGTCATGTTACACCATGCCAGTGACCACAAAAGAGACAATCCATAGTTCTGGGTCAGTGGTAGGGCATTTTTGCTGATTAACAAAAAGAAATGCACATAGGAAGGGACTGGCTTCCCCTTGCTGTCCTCAGTTTCTGAGCACCTGAAGAGAGGAAAGGTTCAAACAACTCCCCAGAGCACCTGCTTTGAAATCCTGGAGTCAGATAAACAAGCAGCCCTGGCTCGCTGACAGATGTGTTTTGGCTGATGTGTTTTTACCATTCTAGAGAACTGCAAAGTGTGGAGAAATGCTATTGCAGGTCTGGGAAAAACAATAATTAAAATGAACCATTGAGCTCTTTTTGCTGGAAAAACAACAAATGCAGCCCACACTCTCCCATCCCCCTTACTGCAGCTGGCAGCTTTGCTCACAGGAGTAACCCGGGTGCACTAGCTCCAGCTCCGGTCGCATGTGGCAGAGCTCTGCTAGCTCTGGTGCCGAGGCTGTGCCATACATATCTCAGTGCAGCCGCCCCTCCAGGAGCTGCAGTTAAGAAGAAAGGCCCTAAAAAAAGCAGCCAAAGAGGAGCACACACAGGTAAATGATTATTTACAGCTGCTGCATGGGGAGCATTACACAAGGGGAGGGTGGAGAATGTTCCACCGCCCTTCCACGGCTTGTGGGCAGAAAAGCCTATCACTGCCATGGTGTTTCTACTCCCCCAAGACGAAGTTAATGCTGTTTACCTTGTAATAAGAATGCTATTTCTTGCTTTTTTTCCCTTAGCTGAGCTTGTTTTCATGGCTCCCCCGCTGCTCTCCTGCTGGGGGAGCTGGCTCTGAAGGCAGCCAGGAGTGCTGGGCTGGGAGTACCAGCATCCCACCCCTCCCGCCTGCTGAATGTTGCTGTGTGGTTCCCAAATTAAAAATCAAAGCCCTTGCCTCCAGCAGGATGTGAATCTGTGGCAGGGGAGAGCACCAGTACTAGCACTGAGCAGTGCTCACATAGCTGGGTCTTTCCCAGGAGCCAGGGAAGTAGGAAAGCTTGGCACTAGCTAGTCCCTGTTGTTCTTCCCTCCCTACCTCCTGCAGGATAGAGTCTTTCTTTTTTTTTTTCATTAAAAGCCACGTGCAAACTATAGGGCATTGGCAAAGGCTGTCTTTGTACCCCTCAGTCCTGGGGATCCTTGCTGGGAATGCAGATGGAGGTCCTTAACTGTGAGGAGATGGTTTGTTCTCCACCCTGATGTGAAAATGCAGTTCTTTTCTTATGTCAGTCACACCCTTCACCTTCCTGGACCAGAGTCAGTGATGTACCTTTTGCAGGTATGGTACTTTGTGATGTGGTAGGTCAAGTACAAAAATATCATGGTAAGAACAGGACTTGTGCAATGTCCCAGACAGAATGTGCCACCAGCTCATCCAACCCAGCCCAGCTGTGCCGGTCAGGAACAGCCTGGTATGGTCAGATGGACTTGGTGATGCAAGGACTTTGGAAAAGTCCTTCCTCAAGGAGGAGGACCTGGACAACTGTACAGAGGGGGGGTAGGAGGGGAGCAGACCCCCGTTTCAGAGCAAGGCAAAAACCGAACACACAAAAATACCTAAATACGGGAAACTTAATATCAAAATTCAGGTTCCTGACATGAAACCTGCTCCTGGGCCTGGCTGGTGAACCAGACAGGAGTGGAGGGCAGTTTCTCTGCCTCAAGGCAAACCTAGCACATGGGTTGCCCAGTGCTTGGTCCCCAGCCCGGGCAGGACCCACCAGCTGGTGTCTGCTTGCAGCCCCTGTGGCAGCAAAGCAGAAGTGCCCACAGGTTCCCATGGCCAGGGGCTCCTGGTGTCTCCGGCAGGTCTCTGTAGGAAATGTAGACCCTAGAAACACCAAGTCCCTGACGCAGTATGCTAGGAATCCAGGCAGGGCTTTTCTGGAAAAGCTGTAGGAGTTGGGATGTTTTCCAATCGAGCACATGAGGCTCAACAAAGGAGTGTTTTTCCCTTTCTGCTCAGTGATGCAGATGCCATAGCATGCAGGACTTCTCCGGGAACTGCAGATAGGGTCAAAAGCAATGTGCTATAGAAGAGCAAGCTCCTTGTCACAGGCTGGACTTCTAGAAGCAGGGAAACAGCAACGAGACAAATTGAAGAGGCAGTGGGATTGGAGGAATGAAGAGTCTAATGGAGGGGGATAATGAGAAAATCCTTGCAACGCTCTTTGCGTTGCAATCAATGGGCCAGTTTGGAAAGTCCAGGTCAGTTGCCCAGTTGGATAAAAAGCCCCAGCTGAAACATGTGGTTGTTGTGACTCTGTGGCTGATGGGGTAAGCTGCAGCACTCTCTGAAAAATGAGTGCACCTGGACCAGGTCTGGGAAGAGCGATCCTATTCCTCTGGCACCTCTACAGGGACAATAGACATCTGAACAGAGTAGCTGAGAAGAGGAATTTTTCTTGATTATGATGGTGGGGCTTACAGAAAATTTAGAGGGACTTTGTGAGAGGCAAACCCTTCATAAGCGGGGTATAAGTAATAAGACTCATGCAGGTTGAAGGGGAAGAAGGAATGAAAGAGCCTCGAGAAGAGCAGACAGAAATGCAGTCACAGGCAGTTACAGGCTCCCTCTGTGGATGCAGGTAGAGATCTGAGTTCCTGAGGTGGCAGGGTCTCCTGTACTCTATCTTATCTCACAGCAGCCGTTCCTGTGGGCAAGGAGGGAGGGAACCCACTTGCACCCCCCTGCTCTGTGTGATGCCAGCCATCTCCTCTGCCTGTCGGTGGGTGCTAAGGTGGTGGGCAAACAGCATTGTGGGGGAGAAATCCTGATGGTGTACACATGCATATAGGTGCTACTTGCTGGCAGGACTGTTTGGCCACTTGCGATGTCTTACATTGCAAGATTTGACTGCAGCCCTGCCACTGTGAAAAGAGCTGACTCTGTGGGATGCCTTTTCAGGTAGACAGAGGTATAAGACTCTGGAAGATGCTGCTACTGTTGGCATCTTTTAGATGTCCTTTGTGAAAACACTGAGACAATTTTACATCACTGTCAATTCATTGGCTGCCTCAGTGTTATTCCATATGTCTTCATGCTCAGGACAAAGGCTCAAGCTCTTTCAGTCTGGTTATTTGTCTAGATTTGTAAATCTGCTACTTTTGAGCAACTTCAGGAAGCTACTGGCATTTCTGGGGTTTGCTCTTAAGCAGAAGTGCTGCATTAACTTCTTTCCCTCAGTAATGCCATTACTTCTCCTCCTGCCTTATATTAAAAAAGATTCTGAGCTTGTATGAATATTTCACAAACATTTTTTGTCACCAGCTCTATTGGTTGTTTCTGGGATCTCCATTGTCAGAGTTTTCAGTGCTTCAATACACTATATCTATGTGCTCAGAGCAGTACAGAAAACAAAGGCAGATTTATTATAAGCAGCTCATGTGTAAATCAGAAACTGAATCTGATAAAGGCATTAGCACAGACAGTTTCTTAAAATTATCGAGTTGGAGAAGCCAAGAAATCCAACAGGCTGATGCTATTCCAAAAACATCTTGAGCTCTCTTACTGCTTTGAAATATCTAAGCAATATAAATGAGCATGTAATTCCCACTGACAGTGAAGTTCCCTGCACAGTATACATAGCTCTGGCACCATGTGAATAATAAATATGGTATGGAAGAAGATGCCAAGAAGCAGTCAAAGTTCCCATTGTCTGTACAGACAAATGCCATAATTTCATTGCAAGATGGCTTTAGCAGCAGGAATGTCAGTCACATGCAAGAATTGAAATCCAGTGGGAAACTCTCCCCCAACTTTCAACCGATGTTATTCCTTTTCTATGCAACCTACAGCAGAGATAGCCAAAGGGCTGTAGAAAACATGGCCAAGTAGAATTGCATGATCACACATGAAAGGCAGGGAAAAAGGGTTGGAAAGCTTCCTCCCAAGCAGGGTTAGGGTCATCTCTTGAGACATCAGCCCTCCAAGAGATACTGCCCCTTGTCACCACTGGACAAGAATTAGGATCACAAGCCATATGAAATGTTTACCCCCAAATTTCATCCTTGTCTTTCCAGCCAGCCTGCTGGCAATCCACAAACCATATCCAAATGAAAGTTTGGCTGTGAATTTTGTCACATTAAAAGCATAGCAAACAAACAAGCTAGCCTCTGGCACCTTCCTCTGTGCTGGTCTCACACGCAGATCCGTGTATCCTGTAGTGACCTATTTTTGCCAGCAGCAGAGAAGTCCTACTGACCATTTTATCGATGGGATTGCTTTCCTTCCCTGTTCTTCTGCCCAGGAAACTTCAGAGTAGAACTTGCAAGAGTCCTTTGAGAGGGAGCAAGCATGAAAACATGGGAAAAAATTAATCTCAATAGAAATCCTTTACTAATTGACAGGTTGGAATAAGAATGACCATAGACCCCAAACTATGCCAGGCAACCAGTCTGCTCCAGGCACAGCAAGCTCACTCAGCCAGCCACATGCCTGGCTGTTTTGCTCTGCCAGCTTTACAAGGCCTAATTAGCACTATTCCTTTTGTTTGTAATTACAAAAGCAAACATCCCTTGGAAAGTGAGGGAATAGAGGCAGCAGCTCCTTGACTGAGCTTAAGGAAATGTTTTAAATAAAGTTTGCCTCTCATCACATGTACTTGAAAATATGAAAGGGATGAACACAAGAGCCCTGGTGAATAGAAAAAGGTTTCCAGGCCAGCCAGGTACAAGCAACAGGGACAGAGCCTTGCTACCCTGGGGAGGTATCAGTGCAGGTTAGAAGAAACCATCCCCAACTGGAACCATTCTCTACCTAGCCTGCAAAAATGGTCCACCTGACTGGTTGTGCTCATTGCATAGCTGGGAGAAGCACAGTACCCTCCCAAAGGGGCTTTAGAGTGATATGGATCCTCCCATGGCCCATCTCTTCATGATCCTGTTAACCCAGAAATGTCAAGGAATTATACATTAAGAGTTTACAAGACATAAATCAGCAGGTCTCTTCCTGCTCTGGAGGCAGAGCATCTTGTGCAGATAGGGTACATGCAGGCTGTGGCTACCTCAGATAAAGCTACAGATAGCAAAACACTCCTGCAACACAGAGCACCTCTCCTGGGAAAGCCTTGGCTCCACACCCCATCCCTTCCCCATTCCTGCAGCTCCCACTCCCCTGCAAGGGAGCCATCTGCCTTCCCCCTGCCCCTTCCTGCTCCACCCAGGGTGCAGCTGGCCTTGCTGAGGAGCAGACCTTCTGGTTCCTGGGCTGCAATCATACCAGATTACTGGGTGAGTTTCTGCCAGAGGCCACAACTGCCTGACTCACTGCAGAAGATCTGTCCCCACCTATGTCTGCTGTAGATACACACAGCTAAAACAAGCTCCATCCTGGCAAGCAGGCTCCCAAAAGCCAAGCCCCCCTTTTCTCTTCCATGCACACTGTCCAAGTTCTGCTCAAAGAAATGAAGTAACACAGTCTGATTTTCCTTAAAAAAGTCCATTTATTGAAATTGTTTAAACACTTTATACAAGTTCCCAATACAAGCATCTGCTCCCTGGCTCAGGGTTAATGCAAATACAAAAGCACAGACTTCAGGAGCTCTTTAATGGGACCCAAGCTGCCACCTCCTAAGACAAGGTCTCATGAGGCAGCTGCTGTGCAGCACAGGCAGTTCCCCATGGAGAAGTGGAAGCCACATGACCCAGCTCCAAGTACAGGCCAACATCAACTCAAGCCTGAAGCATATGCTCTGGTTGGTTTCTTTTAGTAACTTTGATTTATGTTGCAGAGAGTCAGGTCAAACAGACATACAAGGCTTATACAAACCAACACCATGGTTGTACATCGCTCAGCCCCAGAGGCTCTCCCTGCCTGCAGAAGGAAATCAAGAAATCTGATGCCTCTGAATACATACACAATTATAAAGCCTGGTCAGAAGCAACCAGTTTCTTTCCATAGAAAAAGCAAGGTTGAGCTTTGGACAACTGGTACCATCCTTGTAGGTATTACAAGACCTAACTCCAGACAGCCTCAGCCAGTGTTAGTCAAACACCAAGTGACTGACTCGGTGTTTCAGAGAAAGGGTTGGGAACCTTTGATGAGCTGCATTTTTTTTTTTTTAGATATGACTTAATATGGAAGGATGGTTTTATCTTTAAAATGCTAGTTTCTTCCTCTTTGGTGAGCTTGGATTAAAAGAAAATGCCATAACCTTTGGGTCAGTTTCCTTGGAATTTGCCTTCATATCATCACTGAAAGTGTTTACAAGAAAAAAGACAGGATGAAACGGCAGCATGTGAGGTATCCTTGGGGAAACATCAGGGAGTGGCAGTGCATTCAGTTTGGTTTAACACATTTAGCTGCATAAGGCAAACTGAGATCAGTAACTAAGCCCAAACGAGAAAGACTCAAGGAATTAGGAGAGTTTAAGAAGTGGCCTGTAACACACAGAAGGGGATAAAGCTTCAAGCTTTAGGGTGGGAACATGGAGAAACAATCACTGGCAGCACTTGGTGTCTACAGAACTGCAGCAACAGCCCCACCAGAGACACCCAGTGAAAACAGAAGGCAATCGTTTTCTTTAGCTCTTCCCTGGCACCAGGGAAACCTGCAGCTGCTTTGGGAGTTTCCTAACCTCTGTAGTTACGATTCTGCAGCCTTTGGCTCAGACACAATCAACTTACAAGATCTTGTCAAAAGAGTGATGACATACAGTTAAGCCAAACCACTTTACACTGCATCTTCTGTTGGTCAACAGCATGCGCATGGACAGTTACAGATTTCAATTTAAGTAACAGCAATTTAGTTGTGTCTGACCCTTTGCCATGCCAATCTGCACAGAAAAGAGGGTGCTGAAGATGATGCCAAGACAACAGTACAAGAGCACTTTAGATCCCTTCAAACGTTCCTACATGTAAAGTCTTTTCCCTAACATTATGTTTCCCCTTAAGCTATTGGTTTCATCACTTTGTATATAATATATGTTCCTTTAATTTCTACACACACCACACTGGGCTCTAACTTAATGGGATATGGGACTGAATTGTTACCATCTATTTTTTTAAAAAACAACTAAAAAAGCACCAACAGCCATCTAAAAAACAGTATCCTTTTTCCCTTTTACTCCCAAATACTAAACTTAACCCAAGCTTGGAGGTTTCATCTTTCCAGTGGCAATACCTATGAACCTAGGCTAGCCTTCCTCCATGGGCTGGGAGAGAAAGGAGAAGTTATGTCCAGTAGCAAAGAGGATTACAAAAATATACACATTTTTGGGAGAAGAGGAAGGTAGAACCTAGAGTCTGAACTCTGCTCAGGACAGTGGCATTGTAGCGTCCTCTCCAAAATGCTTTCACTACCAGTGCTGGCGGTTCCTCTTCTTTGTTTCATTATACATAATCCTTCCCTGTGGAGGGGGCATTTTTTGGATAGCCTCGGCTGGGTGGATATGAAGTTTCTCTCCGTGGACAGGAGCAGCAGAGGAAGGCTCCCCCCAGCATGGCCAGAGAAGCAGCTGCCCAGCCAATGAAGAGAGCTGATCCAAACTCAAATCTGGGGAGAAACAAGGAATAAAGTGAATACTACAAGTAATGCCTCTGGATTACAGCGTTAGCATGTCCACACAAAGCAGAAGGGAGCCAAAATGGGGATTCCAGCTGAAATCTCTGCTAACCCTCAAAGCCTGGGTGTTTGCATGCTGGGTTAGTCCAGGCTGTTAGCTCACCCTGCACAGCTGCAGCAGGGCCAAGCTCTGTGCAAACCAGGCTTTAAGCATTTAGTGGAGGAAAAATGCAGAAATCACAGCAGTTAGAATCATAGAACCGTGAAGGTTGGAAAAGACCCTCAAGATCATAGAGTCCAACTGTTAACCTATCACTGCCAAGTCCACCACTAAACCATGTCCTCAAGCACCATGTCTACCCATCTTTTAAATACCTCCAGGGATGGAGACTCAAGCACTTCCCTGGGCAGCCTGTTCCAGTGCCTGACTACCCTTTCAGTCAAGAAGTTTTTCCTAGCATCCTATCTAAACCACCCTGGTGCAGCTTGAGGCTGTTTCCTCTTGTCCTATTACTTGTTACTTGGGAGAAGAGACTGACCCCCACCTCTCTACAACCTCCTTTCAAGTAGTTGTAGAGAGCAATAAGGTCTCCCCTCAGCCTCCTCTTCTCAGTTAGGTCTCTGGCAGTGATGCTGCCTTAAGTCTTGGCTTCAAGAGCCATATGGATGATGAGATCTGGTCCTAATGCTCCTTCTGCACAGTATGAAACCAACCCAGCTAGCTCAGGAAATTAAATTCCCTTCTTTGTTTTGAGCCACTGCTACTCAAAACTAAGGCCTGTGAACATTTGTCATGCTATACTACAGTGTTATATCAAATGGGTCAGTACCTGGTGTTGACAGGAGTAAAAGGGTCATAAAAGGCCCGAGCCACTCTGTTGCCATACCATGATGTGGCCACCAGTGCTGCCAAACCTGCACACAAAGGAAACAATGTCATGCCTTATTAAGAAGAAACCCAAAATAAACAAAATCACTGCAAAAATTGTGTGCAGCATAACCAGCATCTGGAGTGATGCTGAACTGCTGCTACCCTGGGAAGATCCGAGCTGTTACTTAGTGCTGGCTGGGAGAGAAATTAAGAAAGGGTTTGATGTCACCCACAGTTACATTGCACCAAAAGCAGGACTGCTGACAGCCTTTCACTAAAGCAGGGCATACAGGTCAAACTCAGCTTTACTAATAGAGATGGAAGGCATGCAGTCCACATAGAAAGCATCATGCTAGTGCCAAGATACCTGTTTGGTGCCTCAGATGGCCAGCAGCTACTATGCCAAAGTTCGCTAGGGAATTCCCAGCCAAAATGCTCTTGTAGCAATGACAGTAAGCCCTCCCCATCCTCTCACACCCTATGCAGGAGAAATACCATTCAGGAAATGGCACGTTTAATATTAAACAGATCTGTATGTTACCAACCTGCAATAATGAAGATAACCCCACCGAAGACAGCCATCCGCATCTTCTTCACCTGGTCATCTTCCATGCACTTCATGCATTTCATGCCAGTCACAGCAACAAATACAGCTACAAGGCCCAGGAGTATTGCAGCCACCATCAAAGCCCGAGTGGCCTGCAGACTGCCTAGAAGACATTAGGATTTAAGTTACCACAAAGAAAACTCAAGATACAAATAGAAATTCAAATTACTGGGCTCAGTAACCATGTGTCAAAATACTCTGCTCCATGTTACACAGGATACAACCAAGGAAGACATTCCTTTTTAGCTTTAAGCTCCAAGAGCCTGTCATGCATCAGGATCAGAGGACTCTCGATCTCCTCTAAGATGCATGGCAAACAAGGGCATGCAGCTCTTTGCAGGAAATGACCTGGGAATTGCCCTCAGACATCTTTTGTTCCTTGATCATTTGAATCCCAATTGGAAGGGCATATCTGTTTATCAAAAGAAGTATTCAGATTTAAGCTCTACCTTGACAAAGCATTTAGGCACATGTTTTAATATGAATAGCGCCATACATATGAATAGTCCCACAGCGACAGCAAGGCCCCTTTATTGCTCAACACTTCCAAAACCTGTCTTTTATACAACTACCTCAGTGCTGATTTAGATATTTTTGCATTAAATCCTCAGTTTGAGTCCCAGAGGGTACAAAAATACAATTGTAACAGAAACAAGATTTTCCCAGCCAAGTGAAAAATAAGGGTTTTTTTTCCTGCCTAAAATATTTAGCTTATGAGACTCAAGGATGTTTTAAAAATGTTTTAAGAGCCTCTTGTGCTTTTGAAGAATTGGAGCATCGAGTGATGCCTCCCATAGGCAAGGGTTGTATTTGCCTGGCTTCTCAGCAGACAGACTCGATGTTCTTAACCCAAGATCTGGCTTTATATTGACTCATCTGAAGGCATAGACACACTAACCCTATGTAGGTGAGCTACTGAGTTCAGATTTTCTTGATATCAACAGAGAAAGAAAGTAATGATATAAATTAAGTCATTACTGATAAAAAACCTGAGGTGACAAAACACCTGAATAGCAGTGAAATAAGAGCCTGAGCTTTATTGCCTGGCAAATCAGGTTTGTTTGAACAGCATGGATTTTAATATACAGTCCTGTTAAGATCTGGGAATAAACAGGGCTGGTTAATTAAAGGAACAAGCTCCCAGGAGCATGCTGTAACCAAGGCAAAAGCGTCCCCTGACACAGAAGGTTATCTAGCAGTGACACCTGTACAGTTTTAGCAAAGTATCACCAGAACCTGTTCCCAAGTCTGGAGCTCACCCCTCAGAAAGCACACCAACTGCATTCTGCTAGAGCTCTGCAAAGCACTTCCAGCTTGGACAACCACAGCTGCAAGATTTAAGCCTACAACAGAGCACCTGCAAACTCATCAGTCAGCACTCAGCACTGGTATGGTGAACCCATGAGAGCCTGTGCTACAACAGGCTCTTTGATTCAACCCGAAACAGAGAGGAGTTCAAATCTAATGCTGGCCCAGCCACACACCCATCCTCTGCAGCTTCTTCACTACACTTTGCCCCACAGCACTGCTTGTGCAGGAAGATTCTTGTGACCCACACAACACGCTATCAGGCTCTAGTTCTGCTTTAAAACAGATCTGGACCAGCCTCTATATACACAACTCTGTTGTTCTGTAAATAGATTATGAAACCAGTTAAAGCAATACAATGAAAAGGCAATATCCAGGGCAATAGGAAGTGACACACTTTCGTAAGAAGAGAGTCTTGGCTTTCTTGAGAAAAATCCCACAATCAGCTTGGCTAAATGTCATCTCTCAGTTCCTTCCAAGGGGAAAGGGTGACACACCTCCGCACTGCCCAGGTGTTAATCAAAACCCATCTGCTGCATTGATTGCCGAAACCCATTTACAAAGCCATTTATCACTTTAGCATAAATCACAACAGCAGTATCCAAGCACATTTTAAAGAGATTTATCTCCAATGCCAGATTACACTCTAAAAATAATTTCTAGCTTACAAAAGTTATGCCAATTTTCAAAAAGACCTCAGTTGACAGGTTACCAAACAGACAACCAATTCAGCTGCCATACATTTAAGGCTAAATTGTGCTTTACAGCAGCAGCTCTGGAGAGGCCAATAGCTGAACACTAGTTCATGCTTTGTATGGGAAAGGACATTTTCTGCAGAGGTACCAAATCCATTTAATTAAGTCAACAGTAAGCTGGGCTTAGTCTTGCTGCAGAAGAAATTACTCTATAGGAAAAGGTTTTGAAAGAGTTCTTTCATGAGGCTGAAAATATGAAATGTTATCTCAAACAACTAGAAAACTAGTTATAAGGGCGGGAAGAGACCTCTCACCTTCAAACACAGTACTAAGGGACAAACACAGGAAGATGCTTGAAAAAGTTTCTATGACCTCAGAAGACCTAGCTATGAAACCTGCTAAAATCTCAAGATGGACAAGTATTAACTGGATGCATGCCACAACATCTTTGCAGAAGCAGTCAAACAACAAGCAGCATTGTGAGCATTTCCCAGGGCTGCCCACTTTCAGCAGCAGACCCTGGAGGGACACCTCCTGGTGTCCTCACGCCTCCCTTATCCATGGCTTCACGGCATAAGAGGACAGAGGCATTTAGGCAACTTGCAGTAGGACAGAAAAACAGGTTGAAGCATTTGCAGAATAGACTCTCCCCTTTATCCCAAGAAGTTTTAATGTGACATGATGGTATTAGCCAACCATCCTCCCCTCTGCCTGGCTTGGCTGCCCTATGCTCATAGCACATGCTGGGAGACAGAGCTTTTGTCCTCCTACCACTTTTGCAATGTGTGCAGTACATTGACTGTGGTTAATCATCATACAAGCTATTAGTTATTATGTACACATTAACAACCGCATTGTCAATGGAAGCTGCAGATCCGGAGCCTGGGAAAGATAGTTTAATATTAGTTCTGTTGTTCATGTGGGCCTTTCCAGGTGCTTTAAAAATCCCCAAATGATATAATATTGTCTTAACCTGCTAAACAGGACTGGCTACGAACAACAAGATGTACTCTAGAGCAATTTAACTTTACAACTTCTAACATATTAGAGAGAAACAGGATTTCCCCCACAGTCCTTGCTGCTGCAACTGTCTCGCCAACAGGAACAGGTAGCAAAACACTTGTGGCCTCCCACGCCATACACCATGGCTGTCAGAAAGCCCAGGCAGTCTTGGGAGACCTACAGTCCTGCAGAAGGCAAGACAAACTGGCCTGGCACCCTGTCCTGGTTTCAGCTGCGGTAGAGTTAATTTTCTTCCTAGTAGGTGGTACAGTGCTGTGTTTTGGATTTAGTATGACAATACCGTTGATAACACACTGATGTTTTAGTTGTTGCTAAGTAGTGCTTATGCTAGTCAAGGACTTTTCAGCTTCCCATGCCCTGTCAGCAATAAGCTGGGAGGGGGCACAGCCAGGAACAGCTGACCCAAACTGGCCAAAGGGCTATTCCATACCATACAATGTCATGCTCAGTATATAAACTGGGGGGAGTTGGCCGGGTGGTGGCAACCACCGCCCAAGAACTGGTGGGAATCCATCAGTAGGCAGTGAGCAATCGTATTTTTTGAATATTCTTTTATCATTATTATTATTTTCATTTTCTATCCTATTAAACTGTCTTTATCTCAACCCATGAATTTTACTTTCATTTCCCCCCAATTCTCTCCCCCATCCCACTGGGGGGGGGGGGCGGGGCGGTGGGCACAGGAGGCTGTGTGGTGTTTAGCTGCCTGCCAGGTTGAACCACAACACAACCAACAACAGCTGTCAGAAGGCAACAGGATTTTGTCAATATAAACCACTATTGACTCTGAAGCCAAGCCTTTTTATTACTGGTTAGTAATGAGAGACCTTGAATGAAAAGCCTAGAGCAAGAAAGCAGCAAGTAAAGGACAGAGGCTTAAAACTACTGAGGATGGTTAATAACAAATTGAATTCTGCAAGCCATAAAATACTGTGTAAGTCCATAAAAATGACATAGCAGCTCACACCTGTTTCACATAATGAAACTCTCTTTTTTAAAACATGCTAACAAACAGCTCTGACTTATTGTTAGTGGGTTTGGACACAAACTACATGATGCAGTTTATCTGGAGCCTACATAAGACTTTTTCCTTCCCACAACTATCATTACCTGACACAGAAGTAATTGCTGGCAACTGCTTAGTTATAAAAAAGGACTTCACCACCATATGTTTGAGGTTATTTTTCTGTCATCACATTTCCTTATTTATTCTGTTTATATCATTCACATTATAGAAAAGCTGTTGGGCAAGTGCCATGGGATTTTTGTAATGCCTGTTTGTAATGCAAAATTGCTGTAATAGCTCTGTGTGCAGATTATTTTCTGATAGGGATGCTCATTGACTGCCTTGTCTGTATTTAAATGATGAACTTTCTTCCCTCCCCATGGGCCTCCATGCAACTAAGTGATAACAGAATACAGGTGAAAGATGCTGTGCACCTCCCTCTAGTCTCTGCAAGGGAAGTTCCCCAGGAGTTACAAGCACCCCTGTAGTACAGGAAGCATGTTACACTGTCCACCTCCAAGAGAAGTCAGCAGCCTTCAAAGCCTTCCCACTGGGGTTTCATGAAAGCTGAATCTCCTTGAAGGAGCAGGATCTGAGATCCTGCTGTTCTACCCTGCCAGCATGTGAAAGTTACTTTTGTGCAGCAGTCAAGGCAATGAAGATCTGATATTAGCTCCTGAAGTAGCCAGCAAACATCTCTCATTTGCAGTCATTCTGGCTTGACCCAAAAACCTGCTAATGGCTTGGAGGCTTTCAACCCCCTTACCAGCCCCTGAAAGACATGCACACCCATCACCATCAGATATTCCAATCTGGACTCCTTCAAAGCACCTGCCCACGAGCCTAGAAGACTGTACAGAGGAATCTCAGCAGCATGCAGACTCAGACAGGGCCATGTTTCTTGCCAAAATGGGAAGGCTGGCAAGTCCTCACTGCATGTCCAGTGCAAAAGAGACAAGTTCAGAAGGGGACAGTGGCCTTGTACTCTGCCTACCCCAAAGCAAATAAGGTTCGATGCCCTCCTGCAATCACTCAAAGAGTAGAGAAAGCTTGCTGGTAAGACAGGCAACACATAGTACCACCATTTCCAGATTCCTGGTCAGAGGAGACCCAGGCAGCCTGTTTTCTCACAAAGCCTGGAAATTCCCTTACCAAGAGATTTAGTAACACATAGTAACACAAGCTACTAAAGCTGCTTAGAAGCTGCTTTACAGAGCAATAAAGCCAGTGTATTGCAACAGATTCCCATCCCCTCTCGCAGACACAACAGGGCACTGCACAGGAACAGCCTCAGGAACAGCCTTGGTGGCATTCCAAGTAACCCTCTACCTTCTCAAAGCCCAGCACAAGTAGTAAGACTGCTTTATCACTCGATCATGATTTTTCATGAGGAAGGAACAGGGATTGAGAAACATGGGAGCAAATTAACCCTTAACCCACATGAAAGCACAGATACCAGCAGGTTCTACCTGCTTACTCCAGATCTAAAGATTAAGAGAGCTGACCAACTATTTGGACACATTTGTCCCTCCTGCTATAGCTTTGTCCCTCCATGGGCCACCCTCCCAACACTCCCACCATCACAACAGAGCAGCAGTAACCTGAGCATGAACCCTTCCTTCCCCCCACCCATCCTCTTCCCCAGCTCCTGGAACAGGCTCAGCCAGGGTGGTAAAGATGTAGGAGGGAAGATTTCACATTTCAGTGATGCTGTTTGACCCAGAGGGCATCCACACCCTTGTTTATTTTCTGGGCTAGGGCACAAAGGCTCATTGTGGATGTACTAGGTTTGGTGATGAAGTGGTAGATGAGTCTCAGCTTGTCTCAAGTACAGAACCTCTCCCAGCAAAACCAAACAGGGCAATAAGTATCTTCAGCTAAAACAGCCTAGACAGGACCAAGAACAACCTCTGCTCTGAACAGGAGAGTGTGGTTAGGTGCAGCTGAAAGCTTCCAGAGACAGGTACCAGGACCCCTTCTCCCTCCTGGCTGAGACCATTCCCCTGAGACCCCGGAGGAGCACAAAGCTGACCTAAGCTCCATGGACGATGCTGGAGGGCTACAAGAACAATGCTGAGGCTGTGCAACAAAGCCTTGTTGCAAGGGTGGCTTTTGTTGCCTCTATGTCTGCATGTGGCCACGCACCGCTTTTCACGTAAGCCAGCAAAACGCAGCCTTTCTATTGCCTGAATAGGAGCACTGACATAAGCCCTCAGCTGAACGCAGCTGCGGGAGAAGTGCCAGCATGGGTGCACTCCAGCAGCGTGGCCACACGGGAAGCTGGAGGCCCCTCAGTTGGCTAACAGTGCTCATGAGCTTGTGCCAACCCCATCTCTGACATGCAGCATCAGTCCAAGCAGCCAAACACTGACACATCTAGAGGAATGGCAATAGCCACCAGATACCCAAAAGCTTGCTGGCAAAGCTTTCCAGCGTTCCCACAACCATGAATTACTCCAGGTGTGAGGAGACTCAGTCCTTTCTACAGGGACAAAGTAATGCAGATCTGAACCTCTCCCATCAGTGCATGAGGCTCTGACACGTGGCTCAGAGCATTCGGGACATGTGAAGCTCTGGGTGGAAAGCATGGCCAGGCAGGAGAAGTTCTTCTGCCCACAGAGCTGTACCACCTTCACCATGACAAACGAATGCAGTAAGGGAGCTCCCCCTGCACAGCTGCACCTGTCCCAGGGCATGGCTGTTGAATTGGGTGTAAATGGGAGGGTTTTCGCACCTCCACCCAAAACAGCGCTGCTGGTCCCTGCCCAAGGCTATGCAAGACCTTGAAGGGAGACCAGGCAGGGAAAACAGCAGGCAAGGTGTATGTCCCTAGGCATCATCTGCTTTCAAGCGGGAAAGGCGCAACCTAAGCAAGCTGGGGTACCGAAAGAACAAACAGTGATTTAGCCAGCCCTAACTGGCTTTCCCAACGAGGAAAACATGCCCTGTGATTTCCATATTTCTTGGGCTTCCTGGGAATTTGCAGGCAAGTGTGCCCTGCAGGGACAGGGGCTCTGTAGGAGCACAAAAGGCCACTAACAGCTCAGCCCCGGTCCCTGGCACCTCTCACCTCCCTCCCTCGTAGCCCGGGAAGAGAAGAGCCCTTATTGTTTGCAGGACAAAGGTGAGGGGAGCAGCTGGTTTCCAGCACTCAGCCATGAATGGAGCAGGGCTGGAGGTCCCGGGGCAGGTTTTTAGGAGTCTGTTCAAGGCAGGCTCCGCATCTGATTCTGCGGGCAGGTCCTATTTACAGCACAATGGGCTGCAGTCACACAGCCCCCGAGGCAAGTTTACCTTTCGCAAGCCATCCAGGGGGTGGCTGGAGATTCCTCAGCCCTGCTGGCATCTTCACCCCCCACCCCCAGTGCGAGATAAGAGGCTTGAAGCTGAGCTTATACATAATAACTATTCAAACCACCCCGGACTGTGTGCTTAGCCCAGCCCTGATTATCCACAGCCCTGCACCCTGTTAGTGCTGAGTGGGTGCACCGCACTCCTGAAGGGAGTAATTTGCGCCTCTGCCAGCTGCAGGGCCCACGGGTGTTCGGGACAAGGGAGCAGGAGTGATTGATGTGGGCTAGGGTGAAGGTGGGGCCCGGGGTGTCCGGCTTCACTGCGTGACACACAGGAAGGGTTGGTGGCAATCTCACTTGGGGATCCTCCCAATGGTCCCCGGTTTATGTGAAACTGCCTGTCCAGAGGTGACCAAGGCGGCAATTATTATTTCATTAATCAGGGAGGGAGAGGGATAAAGGTGTTCCAGGACACTACTGGACTCGGGATGAGGGGAGGAATATTGAGAAAGGATGATTTTATTTTTTTTTTAAACACCTTTGGGTGTCAGCATAAGTTATATGCTCCAGTGCTCTAGCAACAGCCCTCACTGGGACTCCAGCTCGGCGTGACCTCCCCGAGTGACACCCCAGCAAGCCAGGCTGCAGTTCCTGCATGCATGAGATGGCTTCGCCGTCACAGGACAAGGCAAGAGACCTAGACATTACCTTGATGTACCGGTCTGCCTGAAAACTACAGGCAGTGCTACCTGGGCTAGAGTCCAGCTCACCTGCCAGCCCTTTGCTTAAAAGCCCCACGGGAGTAGCAGCGACTTTCCCAGAGAACAAAAGGCCAAAATAGCCCAACACAGACAGAAAAGGATCCGCGCTCGAAAAGACCACTTCAGCACCGCTGCTGAACTTTGTTCCTGCTGAGCCATGCCCAACGAAGGCAGTCCCTGTCTGAACTATTACAGCCAAAAGCTCTTGTTCGCAATCACGGCGCTTTCCCGAACACACGTGGAGGATCCGATCCTTCCCCTCCCGGGACGGGCAGCCGGCGGGCGGGCGGGGGGCTGCGGAACGGCGCCGGCTCCCCCCCGGGTACCGCCCGGCCGAGCCCCCCGCCCCGGGAGGCAGCACCGCCGCGGGAGCCGCTCCAGCAGGCGCCGCAGAGCCCCGGCTGCCCCGAAGGACAGTCACCGGGGCTGTCACCCTCAGCCCCGGCGGGGAGAGCCACCGGGGGAACCCCAAGAGACACGCATCTGAGCGCCGACGGGACGATGGGTGACCTCGAGCCCCGCACCTTCAACCCCGAAGGGACAGGCGGCATAGCTCCAACCGGACAGAGCCCTTGAGACCTGACGGCACCGGCACCCCCAGCGGGACAGGCACTGGGCGAGAGGGGGGGCCACAGGTCTAGCGCACCCAGTCCCAGCACTTCGGCCCGAGCCCCGACACGACCGGCACCGGCGTGGGGGTAATGACCCTACGGGACCGGTACCCTCAGCCCCGGCGGGAGAAGCACTGGGGCGGAGGGGATGACCCCGACGGGTCGGACACCCCCCGTCCCAACAGGACGGGCACCCCAACGCCCGCACCCCCCAGCCCCAACTTACTCTCCAGCTTGAGGAGCGAGTCGTACACCTTGCACTGGATCTGCCCCGTGCTCTGCATGGCGCACGACATCCACAGCCCCTCGTAGAGCGCCTGGGCCGTGACGATGTTGTCCCCCGCGTAGGATGCCATCTTCCACTGGGGCATGGCGGTGCTGATGATGATGCCGATCCAGCCCAGGAAGGCCAGCACGAAGCCCAGGAGCTGCAGCCCCCCGCTGGCCATGTCTGCGCGGAGCCGGGCCGGGAGGGGGAGCGCGGCTGCTCTGCTCCGCTCCGCGCCGGCGGAGGGGTCGCTGCGAGGGGAGCGAGGGAACCCGGCGGCCCCGCACTGCCGCCCGCGCGCCGCCCCGCGCCGCTTTTAAAGCCGCGCAAAGGGCGCCCCCTGCCGGCCGCGCCCCCGCCCCGCCCCGCGGGGTTTTCCGCGGGGGGACGCGGCCCCTCGCACCCACCCGCCTGCCTCCGCCGCGGGGCCGGGGGAGCCGCCCCGGCTGCTGCCGCGTCCCCCACCCCCGCGGGCGGGGTGCCGACACCCCGGCGGTGAGAGGGGCAGCAAAATGCACCCCCCGCCCCCGAGGAGTGACCCCCTCCTTCGGGGTTTCGCCCAGGCCCGCAGCCCCAGGGGCCCACTCTCCCCCTCACCGCCCCTGGAGGAACGGCTGGTGGCACTGTCCTTTCTGCCCCCCACGGGGCGTGCCACGGGATGCTCTGTCACCCTCGGAGGTTTTGGCACCCCCAAAGGGCGCTCTGGTTGTGCTCCCCCCCCCTTCCAGAGCTGGGGGCCCTGAGAGCACGAACCCCCGCTCACCTTCCTCGGTCTCGCTGCCTGTTGTCGTCCTTTAACAGCCGGAGCTATAAACTTCCCTTTTCGGTGAAGACACCTTCCCTGAGCCAGCACATCGGACGGGAAAGGGAGAATTGGGAGATCGGGCTGTGCCAGTCCCACCCGCCCCGCTGGTGTCCGTGTGACCCACGTTCCCCAGCCCACCCCAGTGCCGCCACTGCAAGGGGGGCATTTCCCACCCCACCTGCAGACTCGCTGCCCGGCTCCCGGGGCACGCAGCACACGCGGGAATAAACTGCTGCAGAGGAAGAGAAGTCATGGAAATTATCAGTACTATGATTTTAAAGAGGCAGCTGAGTAAACACTCATCATCCGTGTGCAAATGCTGCCAGCACCCTAAATCCAAACTTTTGAATCTACCATTTTAATAAGGACGATGTGCTGTACATCTTTGCATCACTGGGTCTCTCTTAAAGGAGAAATTTCGATTTTTGAATGCTTCAGTGATTTACTAAGGTTTACCGAACTAGGGGATTACAGGCCAGGAAGGAGTGTCCTCTTTCTCGGGTGTGTATTTGTCCAGTTACTCTAGGTTCCCTTTCTCCTACGTGAATATTTGAATATTGACAGATCCGGACTCAGAACAGGCGGAGTGAGGAAATACTGTCTCCTTCAGAGGGTCTGGGTGGTGCTGCCTGTCTTCACCACGGGCTGGATGGAGGGAACGTTCAGCCTGGACCTGCTGTAATCCCAGGCTCTGAGATAAACAGGTGATAATTACTGATAAAGGTCCTGCTGGAGGTAGGGATGGGGTTGTATTGTTTTGACACCGTGGTTTGCTGCATTCTGATGACTTAGGAGATTTTGCTGGAGCTGCTTCCTGAGATTTGCAAACAGACAAACAAACAGACTCGTGATTACCTGACCAGTCCTACGCAATGGCGGGGGGTCAAAGGGGAGAAAAGCAACTGCAATCTCGCCACATCAGGCAGAGACAAAGCAAGGCTGGTTTGCTCTGAAAACACTTGCAGCTGGCGGTCCCCAACGTCCGGGCAGCAGCCCTGGCGTGATGAAATCCATCCTAGTTACCTCGTAGCAAACTTTTCCAGTACTGTCCTTTTTCACTTGCAAAGGAATAAGGAAGCTGTGAATCTGCAGCTGAATAAATGATATTTTCCTGCATCTCTGTTGGCCCCGGTTTTATAGCTTTGGAAGTGAAGGAGGGGAAAGCAGCAAAGTTTTCTTTGTCAATGAAGAGATAACAAAGTAGGTGCATCTCTCTGCGTACTCATCAAGAACTCTACTACAGGGAGCAGAGAAACCAGGGTAGTGCTGGCTGTTGGAGCTGGTCCCTGGGAGGAATAATTCCTTGCCCGATGAAGAGGCAGGGCAGAAACCATGCAAACCTGAGAAGAGCAGCGTTAGAAGTGTCTGGGTTTGATCATTGATGTCTGGGTAGTCATATCAGCCTGATACTGTCTGTCTGCAAAGGGATGTGCAGTGTTCCCAGGTGCTTCAGAGCGCTGAACTGACTCACCCCTCTTCTGACCCTTCTGCCACCCCCCAGCCAGATCAGGCAGCTCCTTGCTGATTCCTGCAGTGTGAGGTCAGGTCTGGACGGGGGTACCAGTTCCAAAGATGCATTTAGCAGATTTAGATCCTTTTGCTACAGGCTCCGAGCAGACAGGAGGGGCAACAGATGTTTTGTGTGGGAAGGACTTGGGCTTTCTATTGAACCTTCTAGGAAATAACAGGGAGGAGTCCTGGGTGGCAACAATCCGACTGCACTTGCACTAGGAGGAACATCAAGAGTGGTCTTGAGGAGATGCATGTAGCAGGCACACGGGCATGTGCTGTATGATGTAGCACTCTGACCATGCTGCAGGCTCTTGGAAGGACTGCAAACCACGCACACTCTGTACTTGGGAAAAGCTGGGCTTAGGGTGTGTTCCTGAGGGGCTGTGCAGCCATCCCGTTGCTCCTCTGTCCCTGATGGGTGCTGCACTGGGCAGTGTTACTGGGTGAATACATGACAGAGTGGCCTCGGGCCAAACAAAGACCGTGAAAGGCAATCCAGAGATATACCTGTGTGCTCTTGGACCTCCTGTAGTCCACGTAGGCTGCAGCACAGGCTCTTCTCTGTGCCTTTGTGCACACTTTCTAGGCACAAGTTCAGTGCCTGCATCTTGCTTTCTGGAAGTGAGAGCTTGAAGACAAGTTGCTCATGTCTCTTTGACCATTGAACACCTCTGACAACCCATATAAAGACCTCATGTCCCAGCTTCATGAACACCCAATTTATATTTTGCTTTCCAGGGACAATTTGAAGTTGATACTTATTACTCACATTTCATGAAAGATTTCAAAACTCAGCAAATCTTTCTGTGGACATCACAAGGAATTTACAGAGCAAGGTAAACACTGAAACTCCACTCTTCCCCTTCATCACTCATCAGTGTTCTCAGCGCTCTGGAATTTGCTGAGAATTTTACAGCATCCCTAAGATCATCACGTCTCCTATTCTGGACTTCCTTCCTTTCTTTGAGACATGAAATATCTTCTTTCTTTTCTTTAGATGATTTTCTGCACTGGTTCAATGGGCAAAATAAACCCTCTTTACTCAATAATTGCTGCCTTTCCTCCTTTGCCTAAGATTCTTTTTTCACTGGAAGTCCCAAAGGGTTTTCACTCTGGTTTTGCCTATTTTTTCTACCTGACATTTGGGGAAATACCATTACTTCAGAATGTTAATCTCAGCTGAAAGACCTGAGTTTATCCAAGATGTTGCAATCATCTCCTCTGTATTCTGTAGGTTAAAGGCACTCCAGTACTGACAGTCTTTAGTGACTGGCCTGTTCTTAAGTAAACATGTGAGTCTTCACTTTTTGCCCTTTACAAAAGCAGCATCAAGTGAGAAGAGGCATGTCTATAGACAGTTACTGAAATCAAACTGGGATGTTTTAGTCTGCAGGTAGACAGACTGCTCTAATTGTTCACAGAGATTGTCCTCATGTGCAACAGTCCTTGCTGCGCTGAACAAATTCTTAACACCTTGGTCATGTCACTCCTTTGGCTGCTGTTACTCAGACGAGCAGCCTCACCTCTGTACTCAGCAGAGAGATACCTGTTTCCTTTTCTGGCAAAAACAAGATTTAACGCTTGCCAGGACTTGCAGGTGAGCAGCCTGTTTCCCTCTTCTCTCAAACATTTCTCGGGGAAGGTCTCACTGCGCAATGCCTGTGTTTGGAGAGCACAGGGTTGAGTGTGATCCTCTGTTGTGGTGTCCCCCAGTGCTGGCCCCTGGGCTGCCCTGAACTAATCCTTGAGCTAAAAGTGATGTACGAGGGAGAAACATCTCATTCTGATTATAAGTTGTTATAAGTTGGGGCAGGTGCACAGAGCAGGCACAGCTGCATGATCCTGGTTTCAGAGTGAAGCCACAAGCTCCAGCTCTGGACTAGAAAATGGGAATGGCCAGACAACATCAGCCCAGTCCATTGTTTCTGGTGGCAGCCAGTTGTAGAGCCAGGGAATAACACAAGCACATAGTGACACTAACCCAAAAGGTGTTGCAGCTCGCCCTGAATATATCCTGAGCCAGTACCAGTACTTTTAACTTTAATTTTGCTCACGGGATTTTTCCTCCGTAAGTTTGGCTGTTTGGTTTTTTTGAAACTTCTGGCACTTGCAGCATCCTGCAGCAAGGAGTTTTGCAGGTTAACTCTGTGTTTCACAGGAAAGTACAACAGTTTGTTTCTTTTGAACCTTATGTTTCATTTGATGTCCCCAAGGTTCTGGGAAAAAAAGGGTGGATTTCTGGGACCACATCCATTTAGCTCTGGTTTACATTGTCTAGAAAAAAGCCTTAAAATTACTTTGTTGTTTATCTGCAGGCTGCTTTTGCTTCTCTCTCCCCCACTTACTCCCCCATCCATCCAGGAGAAACACCCCTGCTGAACCTTAGTTCCAAGCACTGTTTTGCAGGCAGCGCCCAGATGTCTTTGCCCAGATGTCAGGAGGATCTAAGACAGCTGCAAATCTTCCCTGGGATTAGTCAGGGATTGTGTCCAACCCAGTCTGCAGTGGGGGGCAGTCCTTGTGTTTGACCATGGTAGCAGCCGAAGCAGCCAAAGATCACAGCTTGCAGGGCTGCAGAGCACAGCAGCACAAAGAAAGCTTAACCCTTCATCAGCTGCTCACTATTGCAGGACTGCCATTCAGTACTGGAGCTTTTCCCTGCACACCTGGATTGAAATCTCCATTTCCAGGAGGAAAGTTCAGATTTTCTCTTTGAATTGAAATTTGTGGTTGACGGAGGCAGCATCAGTTAGAGGTACTGACTGAACTTACTTGATACTGACTACACACAGGGGATATATTGTGAAAACTGGATATTAAATGGGCTGTATGAACTATTCCTTCTCAAACGTTGGGGGTCAGAAACACCTTAAACCTGTCTGTATTTGGTCAGCAGACATGACCTGGAATTCCTAACCTGCTGGAGATAAACCAAGCTAATAATCAATCCTCTTCTTGCAGTCATTCAAACATTCATGTTTCCTCACTGGCTGTAATAAAGCCACAGTTTTGGGAGTAGTTTCACTCTACTCTTCACATGATGGATTTCATATGGCTCTAGTTAAAATGTGCTTATATGTAACCCGCTGAAGTTGCATGAGGCTGGAGGCTGGCTGAACTCCTGGCTTCGCCTCCAAACCACCCTCTGGTGAGGGCTCTGGAAGGGATCATGTCTCCTCCCTGACTTCTCGATTTTCACCTGTTACCTTTATTTTTCCTCCTCTCCTGAATCAGCAACCCACAAATGACCACAAGGCCCGAGACTGTCCCTCAGAATGCCCCAAAACACTGAAATCATTCCCGTCTGTAAACAAGTGGTTTTGGCATGTGTAAAGCTGCACCGTGTGTGTCATTACCCACAGCTCTCAGATAGCCGGGCTTGTCTGTGCAAGGCAGCAAGCTGCTGAGAAATAAAGGTGGTCCTGCATTTGGCTGCTCACGTGTTGTTTTCCAAAGTGATACTGGAAGCTCTGATGGAGATTCCATGGCACGAAATCCATCCTATGGAGGCCAAGAGATTTGACCCATATGGTAGGATTTATTTTGCTTTCAATTTTTCTATTTTAGGATTGTTCTTTCACTGGACATTCTGTACCAGAGGCCAGACAGAAAACAAAAGTCAGACACAATCAAATTAATAGCAACAATGAGTTTCACAGTACTAAAGAGGTAATGGTGGGAAAAGCAGGGAGTTATTACACTTGCTTCTGCATGCTGTCAGTAGAAGGTAGCTCTATGTCATACCATCAACAAATGTCTTTCTCAAAATGTACGAAAGTAATCATGGTGTCAGATGATGGGACAGGTGTGGTGGGGCATCTAGGGAAGAGGCTCAACAGTGAAGTGGCAGGTGGAGGGTGTGCCTTGTTGGAAAGGTCAACCACAAAGTGTGGCCACTTTCCCCACCATGTGCCTCTAGGGTCAGGTGGAGCACAGCAGCTTCTGGTGTCAGAGTCCCAGGGCAGGAGAGGGGGAGCAATGAGAATAAGTGAGACCCAGGCCTGAGTGAGAGGGAGAGGGAGGCAGATCCATGTGTGTGTGAGTGCCATACTCAGTGCATGAGCCATGAGAGATGGGCACCAAGGTCCTGACAAGATAAAATTCATCCCTGGTACTATCCATGGAAGAGTTTTCTAAGTGCAATTAGGAAAACATCTCTCAGATCCTTCATGAAATGAGCTCTGTGAAGACCTAACCCTTGGCATCCAGCCAGCCTGTTTGCTCTCATCATGTTCCTGATGGCTACAAGGTCTTCGTCCTGATCCTCCAGGGACCAGTTACAGCAGGGATCACATTTCTACCCATATCTCACCAAGTCTCCACGAGGGACTCAGTGATGGGTGGTGTCTGTGCTTATGTATGAGCTTGATGACCTAGTTATGGAATTAATTTCCTGAAACTGGCAAGAATCTGATCACCTTCAGGATCACCACTGAAAAATTTTCCTCTTTGGAAGAACCTCAGGTCATTCTTCCTGAAATCAGATGAAGGAAGGAGGGGGCATTGGAATGATATAACCAACAAATAGAAGGAGGAAGAAGAGAAGATGCCTAATGACTAGATCTGAACTATCTGCAGGAACTGCTGTTAAGCCAATACTGAAGACAGAGTTACCCCTGTGAAGCCAGAGTTACCACCATTTATGTTGCTCACCCAGTGAGTAACTAAGCCATCAAGCTCAAGTACCTGTGAGTCTGGGTTTGGAGCAACCTGCATGTCAAGGAAAAGCCCAAGCTGTATTCAGCATTTTAGAGATTACTCAAAGATTCACAGCCCAGGGTATGGCTATGTCTCACCTCTTTGTGCCTGGACCACAACCTCTATCCATTTCCTCAGCCCTTATGACATGTCAGATAATCGGTGCGGGGAAGATAAGTGATCCAGGGTCCTTCCTAGAAAGGCTCTGCCATAAACTGCTGCGAGATTTGTAGCTTAGACTGTTCAGAGGCAATATAAAGGCTAGGAGATGGGGTTTCAGGTCTTTTTTGGGGTTACTGAACTTAGTCCCTTCCACATATTTCTAGGAATTCCTCTGGGGATCCATAAGACCTAACCTATTTGGGATGTACTTGGATATTGGAACAATTCAAGATACACAGATTACTGTGCTGTAGGAAATCTTAGAATCATAGAATTGTTAAGGTTGAAAAAGACCCTTAAGATCATCGAGTCCAACCATTAACTATCACTGCCAAGTCCACCACTAAACCATGTCCTCAAGCACCATGTCTACCCATCTTTTAAATACCTCCAGGGATGGAGACTCAAGCACTTCCCTGGGCAGCCTGTTCCAGTGCCTGACTGCCCTTTCAGTGAAGAAGTTTTTCCTAATATCCAACCTAAACTTCACCTGGCACAGCTTGAGGCCATTTCCTCTTGTCCTATCACTTGTTACTTGGGAGAAGAGACTGACTCTCACCTCACTATAGCCTCCTTTCAGGTAGTTGTAGAGAGCAATAAGGTCTCCCCTCAGCCTTCTCTTCTCCAAACTAAACCACCCCAGCTCCCTCAGCTGCTCCTCCTAAGACTTGTTCTCTAGACCCTTCACCAGCTTCGTTGCCCTTCTTTGGACATGCTCTAGTATCTCGATGTCCTTCTTGTAGTGAGGGGTGCAACACTGAACACAATACTCGAGGTGCGGCCTCACCAGTGCCGAGTACAGGGGCACTATCACCTCCCTGGTCCTGCTGGCCACACTATTCCTAATACAAGCCAGAATGCCATCGGCCCTCTTGGCCACCTGAGCACACTGCTGGCTCGTGTTCAGGTGGCTGTCAGCCAACACCCCCAGGTCCTTTTCTGCCAGGCAGCTCTCCAGCCACTCCTCCCCAAGCCTGTAGCGTTGCATGGGATTGTTGTGACCCAAGTGCAGGACCCAGCACTGAGCCTTGTTGAACCTCATACAGTTGGCCCTGGCCCAACAATCGAGCCTGTCCAGGTCCCTCTGTAGGGCCTTCCTACCCTCCAGCAGATCAACACTTCCACCCAACTTGGTGTTGTCTGCAAACTTACTGAGGATGCACTCAATCCCCTCATCCAGATCATCAGTGAAGATATTGAACAGGACCGGCCCCAACACTGAGCCCTGGGGAACACCACTCGTGACCGGCCGCCAACTGGATTTGACTCCATTCACCACCACTCTCTGGGCTCGGCCATCCAGCCAGTTTTTAATCCAGCAGAGAGTGCACTTATCCAAGCCATGAGCAGCCAGCTTCTCCAGGAGAATGCTGTGGGAGACAGTGTCAAAGGCCTTACTAAAGTCCGAGTAGACAACATCCACAGCCTTCCCCTCATCCACTGAGCGGGTCACTTTGTCATAGGAGACCAGGTTAGTGAAGCAGGACCTCCTTTTCATAAACCCGTGCTGGCTGAGCCTGATCCCCCAGTTGTCCCGCACGTGCCATGTAATGGCACTCAAGATGATCTGCTCTATGACCTTCCCTAGCACCAAGTTCAGGCTGACAGGCCTGTAGTTCCCTGGATCCTCCTTCCAACCCTTCTTGTAGATGGGTGTCATGTTTGCTAACTTCCAGTCATCTGGGACCTCCCCGGTTGACCAGGACTGCTGATAAATGATGGAAAGTGGCTTGGCAAGCTCCTCTGCCAGCTCTCTCAGTATCCTTGGGTGGATCCCATCTGGCCCCATAGACTTGTGAGCATTCAGGTGGAGGAAATGTGACAGGCAAGAACTGGTGAACAATTGCTCAGCATCCTCACAGATCAGCTGACCCTGTACAACCATCCTCCAACAAGTAGTCATCTCTGGAAAGTGAGAGGAGCAGTAGGATGGGATTGGTAAGTATTGCTATTCAATATGCTTCAGTCCCCTTTAAGACACTGAAATCAGAGCCAGGTATTTCTGAAGCACTAGGTAGCTGCTGCTGTGACACACGTGCCTGGATTTTCCAGTGGGGAGCACGGTCAAACATTTAAAGAAGTCTTTAAATGTGGCCAGTTATTCTAGTGCCTACATGGGAATGAAACTTTTGAAAACCCTTTGCTAAGTGCAGACCTAGCTGCACTGGAAGCAGAACTTATGCATGCATGTGTGTGCAAGGCAGAGGAGGAGGGAAGGAGCTCCTTCCCTGGACTTTCTAACACACCCTTTATCGTTAGGACTGGGAGAGCACATTGGCAACCCAAGGCCATATTTCAAAGCCTACAGGGAGTTTAAAACCCCAGTTATCTGGCTGGACGCCAGAGGCTGGAGGTATTTCTTTCACAGTTGTGTCTCTCTGCTCATGAAAACTCTTCCTTAAGCCTGATGTACACAGAGGCTTTGCTGATGGGTGATTTGGGAGCACTTGAGTGAGCCCACATCCTGTGCTGTTGACAAAGAAGGCGCGAACTGGCCTAAGCCAGAAGTGGGCAGAGGGATAGTCTCCTTTGGGAGAACTTAGATGAGGAACAGCACATCTCCATAAAGAACAGAAAGGGAAGCCGAGCCCTATGTGAACCATGACCAGCAGGACAGAATAGGTACTGAATAGGAGAAAGAGGGAAAGGACATGCCATGCTCTCTTATCCTAGCGCCCAGAGAGACTCCAATGTGGGGGAGAGGACAAGGCAGGAGACACAAGAGGAGAGGAGGCCTCTGAAGACACTCCCTATAATAAATGCCTTGGGTGAGATGAGCACTGGAGGCTGGAGTCACCCGCTGTTGTCTCCTGCTCCAGGGCTGAGACTGCAGCTCTGCCCATGTCTCCGCATTCCTCAGGGAGTTTCCATCAAGGATGAGGCTGTCCTTCCCCTTCCTCCCTCCTCTTCCTCCATGGTTTTGTTCTCCAGCAAACAGCACAGCTTGGCTGCAAGCTGAAGGCAGAGGGTGATGGGGTCTATGTGAGCCATGAGGGGCTCTGCTCACAGTAGTTTGCTCAGCAGCAGGGGCAGACATGTCCCTGCCCTGTCCCCTACCCACACAGGGAGAGGGCTGGAGTGAGGGGGTGGCCTCATGGGAGTCTTTGGGGTGTTTGCAGTTGGCTTCTCCCCTTTGCCAGAGCCCAGCTGTGCACAGAAGGTACAGCGCCTCATGGGGGTCAGACCTGGGGGTCACTCTGCATCAGCTCCGGGCAGCATTTGATGTCCAGCTTGGATGCTGGGTATTAAACAGAAAGGAACAGCGAGTCTGTGGTGAGGGACTGGTGACAGACAGGTGGACAGACACTGATTCTAAGGGAGTTGCAGCCCCAGAGCTCTGCAGGGAAACTCCTTGCAGATTCTGTACCCACACCTGACCCACACTCACCCAACCAAGTCCCAAAACTGTCCTGTGCTTATGGGCTGTGAATCACAGCAGCAACTGTTTTCTCTGAGCCTCAGCTCTTGCCCACCTTGCCTTGTTATAGCAGATCAAACATCCTGTTACCAAACTGTGCATTTGTAACCCAGTAGTTACTTTTATCCCCTCCTCGATGAGTCTCCTAGAGGGTCTTTCATCACTCTACGATAAGCAGGCTGGTGAATAAGGAGCGAGGGGCACAGAGGTCTGAAACGGATGTTTCTTGTGAAGTGAGTCACAAGAGGGGCTGGAGTTCAGCCAGGAGAGCCTGCAGGGTGAAGCGCACGTACGATGGCCCCTCTCACTTAGGTTAAGGTGAACCAAGTTTCCGAGAAGCAGCCACCAGAGCACAGACACAATGCAAACCCCTTCCACCACGGGACCTTTCTTCCTTTGCTTTTCTCTGGTACTGTGGAAAGAGATAAATATTCACCCTGCTTTCCCTTCCCTTACTGCACGATTGCTATTAGTGGCACAGACCTTGTGCTTCACTTGCATTTTATCACCTTTGCATCAGGGCACGGGAAAGTTCAGGCTCACGCTGGGAAACACACGCTTGGATGAGGATGACGTGGCAGGACATCAACAGCCGCTGGGGTGCTTGGGGACGAGGGCTGTTCACTGGAACTACTGACATGCCAAGAAAAGGTGTGTCTAATTCACTGGCCAGCTCCTCTGCCTATACACGCCTGCGTGAAGCTGGTATGCAGTGACGGCACTGTGTGTTCTCGGTGGCTGCTTTCAGGAAACCCGAGTGGTCACGCATGTTTTCTCTGATAAGGATCTCACCACGCCCATGCAGAGAGTGCTGCCCCAGTGTTAAAGAGGAGCGGGACTGTGACTCCTCACTCTCGATCTAAGGCACTTAGTCAGTGCCTCGGTTTCCCCAGCTCTAAAATGGGGTTAGTAATACATCGTTGAGATTATGTGTTTCTCAGATGTGGGATTTCATAGACAGCTGTAAAAGGAAATTTCTTGTACTGAAGAGAAGTTTCATGGTACTTTGAGAGTCTGAAAAGACTGTATTGAAAGGCTTATTTTATTATTTATTGCATCGGAGTGATTGAAAAAAACTGTTTTAAAGGAGTGTGTGCACGCATCATACCTATGTGTATAGTATCCATACACACATACACACACACACAGTTTTTACTTACCAATCCTTTAAGCTCATATCTACTAGAAAATTCCTTTGCTTTCCTATGTTCTTTTAATCCTATATATTGCCTGCTTGAAAAGTCACAGGTTGCTCAGAAGTCTTACTGTTTTCCTTGGGGTTGCCAAGCTAACTCCAAGCTAACTCCAAGCTAACTCCTAGGGTTTTGTGACCATATGAGCATGGCTGGAGTGGTACGTTACAGCTGACACACACTGCTCTGTAATTCATGCGTGTACACATCTCATGTCCAAGGAGCACTGCTCCGGAAATGAAGACACTTAGAGGCCATGGATGGTGGTGTATGAAGCAGGAAAATGGAGCGGGTACAACCAGGAGGGAGGAGTGGGAAGGATTGGGCAGACAAGCCCATGGAGTCTTCCACAGCAGCAGAAGAGCTCTTAGGAAAACCCCTCCTGAAGCTCTCCATCATCTCTGGCTCCTGAGCCATGCCCGTTGGCCAAACCCTTGGCCCTGAACACGACAGTCATCTCACTGACTGCTTGCTTGCTTGCAGATTTCATGCATTAGTGCACAGCATCACCGCTTCCCTCTTGCTCAAGGCCCTCTGCCACACTATATATTAGACACTGTGGAAGTAAAGGGAGGACGCAACCCTTCCCTGCTCACGGGACTGCGACTTCATTGGGGTGTTGCTGCAAGAATGGTTTTGTAGGTAGATAGATGAAAAGCAGCTATGATCCTCTCAAGACTGGCAGTAGTTTCTATCACTCTCTGTAACATAATGGCTTGGCTTTAATGCAGAGCACAGACCACCTTGTGTTAATGAGTAATAAAAGCAATCGACCTGTAGTGCATTCATCTCTTAGCTGGGAGTGTGTGTAGTTGAGGTGATAAGGCTGTTGCATTAGCAAAGTTATGCTGCACAGTTTAAGAACCCTACAAGGCCAAGCTCTGATAATTAAGTATTAGGATACCCTAATACTTTTGTTAGTGTCGAAGTACTGTAAATGTTAAGTGAGCCAAGAGAATGCGATATGGTTAGCATATATAGTACAGCCTACAAATCCATTTGCAAGCTACACTGAGTCATGTCAGCCAGGGTTTAGGCTATACAAAGACATCTTGGGAGATTATTTTGGGAGGGCTGTTTTCCAAAGCTGAGGGGACATAGAATCATAGAATCGTCAAGGTTGGAAAAGACCCTCGAGATCACCGAGTCCAACTGTCAACCTATCACTGCCAAGTCCATCTACATCATGTCTTCAAGCACCGTATCTATCCGTTCTTTAAATACCTCCAGGGATGGAGACTCAACCACTTCCCTGGGCAGCCTGTTCCAATGCTTGACCACCCTCTCGGTGAAGAAGTGTATTCTTTCCAGTAACTCCAGCAGTTTCCATGGGACTGTTTGGAGACATGGACCTAAAGAAGGAGCAGACATTGGATTGGCCTCTCTGTCAGGTGAAAATCACAAACCATCTTCATTGTGTTGGATGCTCTGGAGCAGCTTTACACCAGGGAAAACTGGAGGATCCTGACCTGCTCTGCTGCCAAGGCCAGGATGCTCCTGAGCCCTGAGCTAGCTGCAAATGGCTGGTGTGAAGCCACTTCCCGTCCCCCAGTGACTCACGGCCAGGGAAGCGCTGGTATCCTGCTCTAGGAAGGGTCACTCGCCTGCCCTGCTCTGCAGGGAGGGTGAACACAGGGAGGTGGATGGAGCTGGGACATCAACACGAATTGCTGGGCATGCGGAAAATAAACAAGAGTTTGCCAGGACTGCCATGACAGCTATGGAGAGATGGAGTGAAGCACAGACAGCACTGGCACCTGGACACGCTGTCTTCATCCCTTAGTGGAATTTGCTCCTTGGGCTGACATGCGTGGACATTTGATGTGCTAAGCGGGAAGAAGAGAGTATGATGTGCCCAATACAAAAGCTTAGAAGCACCACTCTGGCTATTACCATGGTCCTGCTGTTCCCTTGGGAGTTTTTTGCTTTCTACCTCAGTCATGCTTGTATTGGGCACAATTTCACCATGCACCAAATGAGGAAAAATGGCCCTGTTCTCCCAGCTGAGCTTATCCTCTCTGAAAGAGGCTTGTATTTGGGTGCAGGACAGAATGAGAAAGCAGGGAGGTCCATATGGCTATAATACATTTGCTGGTTAATTCTCTGCTACTGTAAAACTCTGCTCTTGCCACCTCTAACAACTTAATTCTGTTTGTGGAAGGTGCTCTCAGATTTTCCAGGCCTTTTCTGAGCTCACCACACCACTTTTTCTGCGTTACTACTAATAACGACTGGCTAGGATACCTTGTTTTGAAAACCGGTGCAGCCACAGGTTAATTACCACAGTGCAAGACAAGCATAGGAAGATGATGCATGTTATCAGTACCTGTCTCATATCAATGCAACCTATATCTATGTGGCTAATGAAAGTCATTATGCTTTATGGGACCTGCATGGCCAATGCCCTGTCCCTGTGGGTCAGAACTGTTGGAAACACAACTCTACCTTTGTCAAATAAAGCCATGATGTAAAGATCATGGGTATTTTTGCCTTATATAGACACTTGGATGCCAGAAAGCTCAGCAGAAAACATCATACCCACATAACCATATCAAGACATGCATCTGGCAGAGAAGGAAGAAGGAAAGTTCCTCACTTGTCAGCTTCTAAGAATGGAATTAGAAAACAGAGAGCAGAAAAGCTAAAGCAGCAGAGTCCTGCAGACCCTGGCCTTTTGACTTGGGACTTTTGTTCTCCACCCAGTGTCTTCCGAAGCATGTGCTGAGGACCTCTGTGGTGTGACCTGTGAGGAACAGAATGATCCCAGGATCAAGGCAAACGATTGTTAACTCTGGCAGTAAAACTGCCTCATGAGGTTATGATAGGAATTATACGGATTATATATTGTAAGAATAATAAAATTCTTATTGCTATTGTATTTGGAGGAAAATCTCGGAAAGAGAAAGCAAGCTTTGAGCAGTTCTGTAAAAGTACCGATTGGCTCCATCTGGAGGTGACAGCTGAGATGACAGACACCATCAGTTTCGGAAAGCAGATTGTAAGCAGAGCGAGAATCTGCTCCTGAGCCCTGTGTTGAAGACTTGCCCACTAAAGGCAGGTCTCCAGTCTTTTATGGCTTCTCCTTTCAAAAATAAAGATCACTGAGGATGTGATGGTTTCTGTGCATTTGCACCTTTGGGATTGGAGGAATTTCTAGTCCCACTCCCCCTTGGTTTTCCGGGGAGGTGCCCTGGAGCCCTGATGGGTCTCTCAGCGCTGCGTAAGAGGAGGCGTTGAGTGAGAAGCCTCCTTACAGAGACCCTGTCCTTCTGTCCCCGGCAGCCTGTGTGATCCCTGCTCACCCAGGGGGTCCTGCAGGAAAACAGGAAGGTTGCAATGGCAGTAAGCGAGTCAGGCAAAATCCAACCAAACCAAATCCCCCACATGGCACTGTCTTGGAAAGTTCAAGATTCCCACATGGGAGCTGGACTCAGGCCATGAACAAATTGAAGTCCAGGGCATGAGAAGTATCTAGGTTGAGCTTAAATGCAGAATAGAGAGCTCCATATCTGAGCTGGGATGATTGTTGGTGTTGGCTCTGAAGGCCCATGACTGCTACCTTTTCTCTTCCCTTTCCAGCGACATTGAACTAGATCATCACTGCATCAGAGACCAACAGGGTAAACAATAGGCCTGGGATCTACACCAAGACACTTTATAGTTGCTCACTGCTAAGGCATGAACCAATGTACAGGAACAAATGTGTGCGTGCACATGAGAGCTCTTCTGTGTGTCCCTTAGCAGTGCTCAAAACTTCTGTCTGAAGAACAAGTTTTGATTCTTTTTTTTAATTCCTACTTTGCCAAAACCTGCAATGATATCCGTTTTCCTTGCAAGTCCAGGACTCCAGTTACCTGCATGCCACTTCTGCACAACCCCATTTCTCTTCAGCCAGGCATGACAAGAGCTTTAACTGTGCAGGGCGGATTGGCTGCAGCAGCTCCCGTGGACGCTCTCGCCCTCCTCCCGTCCCCGTTGCAGGTCAGCATTGCTGCTGTGGCCATCACTAACGGATGGCATCTGCAGAAGTGAGAAGTTCCCACTGTTCATGGCGATGGGAAGAGTGTGGCAGTGACCTGGGACACTGAGGCTCTGCCTCTACCCCAGCTTTAAGAACAAAGGCTGGGCACCGTTCTTCTCACCCCTCTGGATGTGCTGAGCACCTGCTGGCATGAGGTTTTTCCTCCAGTATGTGGGCTGTTTTTTTGCTTTTTTCTCTACTGGGTTTTTGATAGCATCTACCTGGACAGACTGCTGGATGGTGAATGCTGATGATTCCCTGGAGGTAAGATTGGGATTAGGAGAGCCTGATCACCAAAACAAATGGGTCCTTGAGAAAGTTTCGTTCCTGGCATCATTGCTCCACTCTCATGTACTTTTTCCCTGTTGTGCTGGATGAAAGTGGATGAAAATGAAATGAATGACTCTGGCAGGAGCAGGGGGAAAGTGATATCTTGTGTAATTCTCCCTGCCAGACTTCATTATCCAGACTCTGCTCTCACTTAGTAAGTTCAGGAAAGGTCTACAGGCTCTAGGTTGAAATGTACATGAACTTGAGTGCGGTTATCCTGCATCTCCAGCCTGCGTGGATCTTTTGGAGATGTTTCTAATTCTGTAGGTCAGACTCCTTGGTGGAAAACTCCAGCGCGTACATCTGTGCTTTTCAGGTCTTTTTCTTAACAGCCATTGAGCTATAGGGCTAGCAGAAATTTATGGGGAGCATGGGGACTGGTGTCAGACCCAGCACTCAAAAATATCTTCTTGAACTTGGGCAGACATTAGCACTCTCATGTTAGAGAAAAGCATTGGCAAAAGTAAACTGCAAACAACAAAGGAGCAGAATGCTGCATACATGCAAACTGCGCCCCAGAGACTCCAGACCCCAAACCATCGTTGTTTCTCTAGCACTTGGTACTGCAAGTTTGTATTTTTCTTCCCAGAGCAGCCAGCCAGCACTTTCTATATATTTAAAGGCTGCAGGTCCACAGTGTGGGAATCTGCTCTCTGGTAAACTGGATACTTTATGCAGTGAAGGTGAAACACCTTCCAAGACACAGATTTTGGCTGAATATATCAGGAGGAAACTTTCTACCTGCTATCCAGCATAGGAAAGGAGAAGAGCTCCTCTGCACTCAATGCAACATCTAGCTGCATCACATCAAGTGATGAATTATCGGAAGAAAGAAGGCTAAAAGTGCTTACAAGAAAAATACCTTTCTTCTCTATGCCACATGAAATCCCGACAATCTGACTGCCAGTCTCACCCTGGAAGGTGATTGTAGATGCTGAGGTGGTCATAGATCCAGTGCTGTGAGGTTGCTGATGGTCAGTGCGTCTGCTCAGTGAGTGTCTTTATGGGGAAAACAGTGTGCACCCACTGATGCTGGCTGGAATATCACTCTTCGTTTATCATCTTAATTTAGGAGATATTTTAGATTAATTTCAGGAAGCAGTGAATCGCCTGGAGTCAGCTGAAGATATCAGTATACTCAGAAAAGCTAAAGGTATGCCAGATTGTGCCATTATTTCCAAGAAAATCAGAAGAGGGAACCCCAGCTCCTGAGTAAAGCGAGACCAGGAAAGAACCAGCCCGTTACCCTGAGGCTGTGTAACCTTGTCTTCTTGGCACAAAGGCACCTGGGCTGGGCTGTCACGAAGTGCTCCATTAACACCTGGTTTGGTTATTAGCAGCCACTACTCTCACATTCCTGCTCTGAGTGTGAATACTAAATAATGGAGAAAACCGCCCCCAGCCTTAATACCTGACTGACTGATCTCCTTAATGGCCCTAATGACTCACTGCCTCTCTAAATACGGGAATGCAAGTAAACTGTTCATGGCCAGAAACGCGTGGAGTCCACAGTGACTCCTGTTTTCAGCTGGTAAAGGGGCAATTCAGGCAACTTTTGATTTCGGGAGAAAGGAACTCCACCATCCAGCATAGAAAGTCGCCTGGCTTTGACCCTGGCCCGCAGCAGGTGGGGAGGAGGAAGCCCTCCCTGTGGTCCCACTGGAGAGGAGCAGCCCAGGAGATCGAGGCCGGGGAGCACCGGGAGCAGCCGCCTCCGGAGGGGCTGCGGGGGCCCCGGCCAGCGCTCCGCTCTCGCAGCCCCTCGCCTCCCGTTCACAACCAACCAGGTTACGGCAACACAGAAAGTGGTTTAAGCTGGTGCATTCCTTGTGAGCATCAAGACAAGCCTGGATCAATTTGTGCAATAGTTTGTGCTGGAAAGAAACCCTAATCTGCTTCCCAGCAAGCACTGTATTGTATACGCAGTCACTCCCTGTTGCAGGCGGATTAAAAATATTACCACTACTGTAAAACGCTGCCTGTTTTACTCTCGTGCTGGGCTTGTAATCATTGTATGTTGGCCTCTTTTTACAGTGCAGTAAAACACTGTGACTAACATTGCTCACATGTTTGTCTTCTGCGCTTTCCCCAGAAGGGGAAGTGTGTGCTTGTTCTGTCATTTTTTTGTATTAGAATTATTTTCGTATTAATTATACATTATGCATAGGATATAATTATATATATATATTACAGTCATTACGCAGTTTATGTTTTACATGCATACTTGTGTTAGGGAAAGCAGGTCGTGGCAATGTGTTTTGTAATCAAAGTGGGAGATGAGGAGTTTGGCCGTGATGCTTAACTTCTCGGGGAGTCCTTGGCTGGGCCCAGGTAAGCTGGAACAGATTTGCTATGGGGGGAAAGAGGTGATGGGGAAGTAGTGCTACCAACACGGTGCATGGGTCCGGCCATGGGATTGAGAAATCCATGCCCCCACATGACGCCCCAGCCAGCCCTGACCCCTCTCCCGTTTACAGCAGTGAGCTCCCGTGTGCTTGAGGATCTGTGCTGTCTGCGCAAGGGCAGATGCCCAAGGGTGGTTTGGGAGCAGATGAACAACCGGAAGGACAAATGGTGCACAAAGCAGAGGATGGCCAAGAAGGTTAAAAGGCAGATAGCAGAAACCGGACTAGCTCAATAGTGGCTCAGGCCGGCCACAGGCCCCTGCTCCGATGTCTGTTCCCACCAGTCCTGCAGCAGGCAATGGATACTTCTCCCTGGCTGTGCACGTGCTGCATAGAGATGGGCTGATCCCTGCTTCTGCCCGTGTTCAGCGCTAGCAGGAGTAGGTGACAACCGAAACATCCCAAGAAACACAAAACACTTAACAAGTTTTTTCTAGTGTGGGAAAGGGGTTGTTTCACAGGCTAGACCATGATAACAACTGTTGCACCTTAAGACCTGTGTTTTGTGTGGAGGCTGACAAAGCCTGGAATCCTGTTAGTCTCCTTATAAATAATATAGATGAAGATGCTGCTTGTAAAATTTAAAAAACAATAGTAATGTGAGCAAGTGAGGAAGTAACTGAGACTATTAGCTCAATACAGAGCAGTATCAATAAGCCTACAGTAGTTTGGGAGGAACATGAAATGATATAAATACAAGTGGAACAGAATGTAATTTAATAAAAATATGCTAATTTCAAGCACCGCCTGAACAGTGGTGAGTTAAGACAGAAGAGGAGCTGCAGCTGGATTAAGAGGGCCACAGTAAAACTTGCATCTAATATAAACATGGCAAATTTTTTTTACATGACAGTGTTCTCTTGAAAACCACAGAATCAATGAAACCAGGTTTTTCCAACACTGCTTCTCATTTTTTGTGGTATTTTTCATTAAACCTGCCCTGAAATTCTCAGTAATTGTAAGTGGTTTTCATTTTCATGAAACAAAACGTGTAGATTGTTTTCATTCAAACATAAATAATATCTTTTTTGCCAGTCTGAAGTAGTGAGTCATTTTTACTCACCTTTTATCCACGGTGCAGTATCACAGAGAGGGTGTACAGTTTGGCTCAGACATTGTATTGTGGAGAAAATATTGTGGTTGGCTATGGACTTCAGTGCATCCTGAATGAGACTTTATTAAGTGGCTGAGATATGTTATTATCTGCTTTGTGATTTCCACAGTGCAAGAGAAATGTATTTATTGTGTCATCCAAGCAAGCTTGGTCCCCTTCCCCTGCATGAAACCCATTCCCCGGGAGAGTTTCTCTTTCCATTAACTGCAGTGGGTGTCGCTGGCAGCAGTGGGGCAGGCTGCAGTCCAAAGTTGCACCGACATTAACTCTGCTCCTTGTATGAGCAATTCCAGGAATGTTTTAGAGGTGCTTGTTGCTGTATTTGCATTGGTAATGAAAATACCTCCCATATTAAAGTGATTTATGGAAGACTGGGCTGGGAACGGTATCTATGGCTTCAGGACAGCGGAGACGATTAGCCATGATGCTACTGCAATGTCTACTGAGTCTGGATGTCTCAGCGATGAGTGTGGCTTGGGCACGCGTGGTCCCATAGCCGGCAGCACACTGGGAGCCCCAGGGCCAGGATCAGCGCTGGCTGCCTCTCATTTTCCAGCCAGTGTTTACAGCTGAGTCATTTGGGGGCAGACCTCCACATGCGTCTGGAGAGGGGCTCACATCCACACCTCTGCTCTGCAGCAAAGCACTCCTTTACCCTGCCGCGGCCACCTCCCATTGCAGGCGCCTGGCTCCTGGTGCAATGCCTGCCCTGCCAGTCATCCTCTCCTCTGAGCTGCTCTTTCTTGGCAGGAGGATGATGTAAGGGGAGCATGGACAGCAAAGTCTCAGGTCGTCTGGTCCATAGCCCTGCCCAGCTCAGCCTAGACAAGCATTTGGCAAGGAGTGATCAAACCTGCTCTTAGATCTCTCCCACCAGCCACGTCCCAGCTCCTCCCAGAAATTTCCTTCAGAATTTTTATCCTTAACAATAGGAAGGTTTTTTTCCTAATGTCTAGTCTGAATTTCTTTTGTTCTAATTTAAAACCATTAGTGGGGACACAGAACACATTGTCCTTTTTTCTCCATCCTGCCACTTTTTTTGTTCTTCAAGCTAAACAACTCAGGTTTGCCATCAGCGTAACTGGATCAGGATTTCTGTTGAAAGGCATAGCTGACCGTCTGCTGTGTTTGTGGATATATTAACTTACGGTCTTCTTTCTCTTCTCAACCCACAGGTGAGTACAAAATGCCGTGGCCTGTGGTGGGAATGTGTCACAAATGTTTTTGACGGGATCCAAACCTGCGATGAGTATGACTCCATCTTCGCCGAGCATCCTGGTATGTAAGAGTCAAAGGTGTTTCTACAAGTGGTGGGGACACCTGAGTGTAGACAAAAAGAGCATCTGTTCTTCTCAGTGACAGATGATTTGGTGCACATACGTATTAGAGCCATGTTTCTTTTCTCAGTGAGGTATTAATCCCAGGGGAAGATGCAGAAAGCTTCACCCCAGAAAAAAACGTTCCCACGGGATCATTACCCACCCACATTTCTATTCCTTGTGCACTGGAATGATCTGCTTTTGTCCTGCAGTGAAGCTGGTGCTGACCCGAGCCATGATGATCACAGCAGATATCCTGGCAGGATTTGGATTTCTCTTCCTCCTCCTGGGACTGGACTGCGTGAAATTCCTTCCCGATGAGCCGCTGATCAAGCTGCGCATCTGCCTGGTGTCTGGAGTTACATTGCTCATCGCAGGTATTCATCTGCTGCACCCCCATGCTGCAGAACACCCTTTAGCAAAGGGGGGAAGCTTTAAAGCCTTCTCTTACTTTGGGGAGAGGAGTTTCTAGAGGGTAAACATGGTGGAAGGATCTTTATTTGCTTTATTTGTGCAATATAGCTTCCTCTGTTCACTGCCTGCCCCTAACAGCACATAGTTATCTGCTTTCATTTCATGTATTGACCAGGTGACTTGGCTCTGAGTTGACTGACTTCCATTTACTGCTGTTTCACTGTGAAGAAGTCAGCTTTGTTGATGAGGCAAAGAGACCTAATTGTTGAAGGACTAGAAAGTCCTGGCATCGTGGTTTGGTTCCTGGCTCTGCCACAGATTGTGTGACCTTGGGCAAGTCACTTAGCCCAAAATCTCTGCAGCTGATCTCTAATAAAATGATAATAACACATCCCTCCCTCCTAGGTGATAAATACCCAACTGACTGAGGTGGTTTGCTGTTACAGCCAGTCGGAGAGTTTTAAATGCAAAAATAAATAGACAGCCAACTAGGTACCAAGTAATTTCATTTGACTTTATGCCAATATTGAGTATCTACCTCTGCTTCAGTGTAAGCAGATTTAACACATAACTCACCCCAGCCACTGGGAGCACATGTAAAGCACTCTGAGATGTTCTTTTAAACATCCTCCATTCACCTCCCAAAGCTTGTCTGAAAAACACCATCAAAGTTCTGAAAGTCAAAACGGATTAGAAAATTAAATTCTTGAAGCAACTTCACAACAAGTTGATAACCAAGCTGAGAAGGGAGGAGCTTTCTGCCTTTTACTGCAGAAACCTGAGTGCTGCCAACCGGCACCAATGGTGTGTGTGAGTGCCAGGCCGCAAGGCACAACCTCTGCCTGACAGCGCTCCAGCTGGTATCAGTAGGAGCCAGGGTGAATCCACCAAAGTGGCTGGGCTGAGACTGAACAGGGGCCAAAACCTGCCATCCGAGGAAGGTCTTCCCATCCTAAAGTCTGACCCAGCAAACAGCAGGCTATAGCTCCAGATTTTGTTTGTGATCTCCTTGTGGTCCATCTGGGAGCTCTGTATGGCACCTCCCTCCTGTCCTGCAGGTCTCCCAGGCATTACCGGCTCGGTGTGGTATGCCATTGATGTCTACGTGGAGCGCTCCTCTCTGGTCTTCCACAACGTGTTTCTGGGCATCCAGTACAAGTTTGGCTGGTCGTGCTGGCTCGGCATGGCGGGGTCACTCGGCTGTTTCTTATCCGGGGCCCTGCTCACCTGCTGCATGTATCTCTTCAGAGGTGAGGAACTGTGGCTGGGCTGAAACACAGTTCAGAGACAGAGCCATTGCTTTGGGCGTGCTACAGGCACACGGGGTGGGGAAAGTCCTTCAGGGACGTCCTTCAGGATGGTTGCTCATCCCCAGCAGCAATATCTTCGGCTGTAAAATGGGAATAGTGTTATTTCAGCAGCTCTAGAAAGCACATGAAGGTCTTCAGGTGGGAGCTGAGGTGTAAGTATGACATAAAATGTGTTATTATGTCATATCTTGGAGTGCTGCTTTCTCTGCATTTCGAGGCTTTGTAGCTGAAAGTCACCAAGCACTCATTAGCAGATCCTGTTTCTCTCCCTGTGCCTCACAGAGACCAGCTCTGGAAGACTCCACTCTACCTACTCCTTGAGGAAAGGCTATTCCTCAGCTGGAACAATTGTAACAAACATGCATTTGCCATCCTCACAAACAGCTACTGCCAAAATGTATGCAGTGGATACAAGAGTGTGAGAGGGAGGTAAGTGCTCCAGAAAGAGCTCTACTTTTATTTGTAGTGGATTGCACAGAGACCCAAGCTCCTGTGGTTGTGATACAGATGCAAAGTTAAATTTCAAGGACGTCCTACTGTATGCTACAATGTTTGCATTATGAGAGCTTCAAAAAAACCTTCCTTCAAGAAAGTAATCTCTGAGAAGATCTTGCTTTAGGGAATCCTATGTCTTGAGCACTGAGGCCACTTGCATAAGCACAGACTGAAATAACAAACTCTTTCAGCATTTGGCTCAACACTATCGGTACGAGTGAGATAAATCAGCCGCTCCTGGATGAGACCCCAGTGTTCCGCATGAAGATCCCCAGACTGTAAGATGGGTCTGTTCCATGTCTGGCGATGTGTCGACAGAAAATACAGGTGAAGAGAGGGACTGGTCATCTGGCCAACATCTGGACCCTGTGCACCCAGCATGGGGGTCTGCTCTTCTTAAAGGCAGCTGGAGAGTTCAGCAGAAGATACAGAGCTGTGTTAAATGCCTGGCCCTCTCTTTGGCCCATGAACCTCTGCACTGAGAAAACACTGCAAATTCAGGTGCATTCTTCCCTGCAAAATACAGTCCTTCTCAGTAAGTGTTAAAATGTACATTACAGATGCTCTAGACTTACTGAGATCTGGAAATTGCCAGCTTCTTTCTGCTTAGTAAAAATTTTGCCTGAACAAAGACAAAGTGAGTGAAGATCCAATATCTGACCTTGTGCATGACAATATGTCTATACCAGCTAGAAACTAAGATAAACGATAGTAAAATCTGTTGTCCCTTTCTATTCAAAAGATATTTAAATCCAGTTCAGGACTGCTGTCCCCTGCTGCAATCCAGGCTGCCATAGGCTGGGTGAGGCTAGTGCATCAGCCACGTCTTCACTCGGGTTGGTGAAAAAACCCAGCGTGGTTTAACACATTCACCAAAGATGGACGCAAAAGTGCTGACAGCCCTTCCATGCCTTTGAAGGAAAGAGAAGCTGAAACACAGTTTTCTTAGGCTTGGTAGGAACTGCCCAAACCCAGCCTTTTCTACCATGGGCACCACATCATATGGTCATGGGCACCGCATCATATGGTCATGGGCACCAAGGGCTGAGAAAAGGCTCTCAGCACAAATATACCTGTTCAGGGGCAGTGGAGGAACAACAGTGGAGGCTCAGGAGGCTGTGCGCAGCCGTGGGTACTGAGGCTCCACCAGAGGTAGGCTTCCTCCACTGACTGCTGGGTGGGGAGACTGGATGGAGAAACTCCCTTCCTCCCCACAGGCAGTATGAAGTGAATCCTCATGTTATGAGGGCCAGAGGGAGATGGGATGGCTGTGGATGGAGTGGGCTATGTCCCAAAGAGCACCTCTGATAGCCCCTACAATGGAAGATGAGGGGCTGAGTCCTCTCACGGATTTTCCTGGAAGCAGCATCTTGTGCTGCAGCACAGAACTGACCAGCAATGGTAAAACATAACCCAACCCTGACATGGCTCCTAATCAAATAACACTCAGGCCCTGGGACAGACGGGACAACAGCAGGTCCATATGGTTTTGCTATGGGCTCAAGCACCTCCACAAGGCTCAGACCATAATGCGACCGTCTCAGCAAGACTACTCGTGGCAGCACTGCTGCCCAGGCGAGGGAGGCTTTGTGCCTGCAGAGTTCATGCTGCTTTGGTTGGCAGACATTTATGTTAGCCAAACTGAAAGCAACTTATTGCCAACAGATGAGCTATATTGAACAGATGTAAACACAGTAGGAGAAGTGACGGAAGCTTTTTTACAACGTCCTGAGAGATGAGGAGTACAAGAGTTATGAGCGATGTGATGAATTCACGGATTATACCAAGAATGCACAAAGAGATCTGGAGGTGATAGGAATTTCTGCCTGTTATTGCAGGAAACTGGAGAGGCAAGGCCACATCCAGAGCTTTTTTGTTTTTTTGAAAAACTTTTTTCACAGTCATGTCAGAAACATGTATTTGCTGTGGGTCTTTTGGGGTGGAAGAGCTGGAGCTGGTACACCGTGTTGGGGAGGGAAGTTCTGGGGACGTTTGTGGGTCTGATTCCTGGGCTGTACCTCTGCTTCCCTGCTCCTTCAGGGACATGCCGGGAAGGAGAGGGAGGGTGAACCTGCTGCAGAGGCAAAGCTGTGCTCTGCCACTGCTCCTCCCCAGGGAGGCCAACGCTGCCTCAGCCTCCCGGAGGGAGGAGAGATGCCCGGACAGCCCGGGCTGCCCCAGCCTGACTCACCCAGCGCAGAGACGCTCCTCGGGAGGAGGAACTGAGCAAAGACATCATCACTTGGACCAAAATCCTGAATCAAATCCTTCCCAGACTATGGCATGAAGATTATCTCTTGCTGGGAAGATTTATTTCTTGTTTAGCAGAGGAGAAATAGTTTGGGATTGCCTGCTAATGCGAGTGTAATTGCAGATCTCAACCATTGATTTCTCCTGTTCTTTTTCTCCTGTAAGCTGTAGTTGAGGAGACTTCTGGGCCTTTGTCCTAATGGTCTTCAGCTTGTTTGAAGGTGGTGGGAGGTGTTTTGTGACTTGCAACACGTGGGTCACACCAAGCAGCGGCACAGTGGACACTTTGGGATTAAATGTGTATGCCCTGGTCAGGGGTGAATATAGCGGACTGGTCTCATTAGTCCCTCCAGCCCTGTGCTCCTCCTGGGGGTACACAAATAAGGCACATGCATATCCCAAGTACTGCCTTAACTCAGGGTGCATCATCCTTAAATATACATGTATACAAAGAATGTTGCATAAACATTTATGAGCCTTTCTCTTCTTCAGTATCTATGTAAAATAAGGGTTAATTCTTTAACCATGTTCCTGTTCTAGCTACAGTCTACAACAGCTTTTGCGGATCTGTCTCCTGCACAAGAGGACTAGGAAAAGGTCACAGCAAGCCTTAGGTTTGCTGGGTTAATGTTTTGTAACAACCAGTCCAATGCTGCATTGCTTCATTATTCAAATCCTGCTGACAGCCTATCTGATGTTTTGATCAGTTGTTAATATTTAATTGTTAATTCACTGTTTGATTTAATTCTGACTCTGATTTCATGACTGCAGTATTCACTCCTCATTAGCTCATTACCATGACACAATGCAGATCTATTTTAGTTTGGTTGTTTATTCATTAGCAAGAAACCTCTCAGAAAATACACAGGACTTCTTTTTTTCTTTCAAAATCACAACCTGTTCCTAAGACTAAAGACGCTCCAGGTGAGCTCAGATATTAAGGTATTTCCTTAATACCTACCTACATCCCATTCAGTAGCAGCTTGCTAGGAATGTCAATGGACTGACTTTGCCTTCCTGATGGCCATTGACGGTTTACCAAGCCTCTTTGTTCAGTTGAAATTTTCAGCTGAGGCCAAACATTGAATCCTTCAGTACCAGCAGCCTTTTAGGCTTCTTCTAAGGAGTATTTTTGTATGTTTGGGCATCTCAGTCTCATTGCTTCAATTCCCAGGGTATAGGCAGAGTCAGGGACAGCTGAGAGCTGGGACTCCCACGTTTCCTCCCTGCTGTACCTGCCCCGTGGTGTCTCCTTGAACCTGGGGCTCCCCATTGCCCTCTCCACAGCACACAGCTTGGTGCAGTCTGCCAGGGATCTGGCTGTTTGCAAGTTATGGAAAATAGCAAAGTCTTGTAGGTAAGCTCTTTGCTAATTTGATTTCATGTCTTACAGATAGGTATTGATTTCCCATTTTGATATACGCAAGTGAGAGAGAGAATAAAACAATGACATCTGCAATAGCTGTCCTTTTCTGCATGCAATATTTTGTCCTCTCACTACCTCGATCAGCCTTGTTCATAAGGGCTCTTAATAACTCTGGCTGTAATTAGGACTTACTCTTGCTGTGACCTTGTGTACTAGACTATCTCATACTGCATCTGCATGAATATTTCCCAAAATATGGATTTGCCGCCTTTTCACACACATTGTAATGTGATTTTAGTGTGAATTCAGTAGATCTGAACAATTATTTGCAGTAGATAAGAATGTTACTTCAGAATTCTGTTTTCCTTACATATTGTAACATTAGTGAGATGTAATAAATGCAGTTGCCTTTGAGTGTCCTGTTTCTCTAACCCACGTCCAAGTTTCGCCCAGAAAGGTGCTTTGCCAGGTGACCTGCTCTGACTCTTGTGAGGGAAATCACTGCTCTCCTGCAATGACACACAAAAGGCAGCAGCCCAAACAGGACTAGCCCTTGGGAAAGGGGGGTTTGATTTCGGAGGCTGCCCAGACCTTTGCTGGTAGCTACAGACCCCAGACCCCAGTGCACACCTACAGCAACAGCTCTTCGACAGCTGTAGACTTTATCCTCAGTTTAGACACATCTACTTATAGTCATTTTATAAACTTTCCAAGAGAGAAAAGTAAAATTCCACCAGGAAAGCAAGGCTTTCTCTCTCAGCTGAGGCTGGACCCCCACCGTTTGCTCTTCTGCATCTGTTAAATGTTGCAGGCAAGCGATTAATGACCAAAATACTCTGTCCAAGCACTGTTACAAGGGAGCAGAGAACAATTTTCTCCTGGTAGCTCTTGGGTCCCTGCTGTAAGATGCCTTTGAGCAAGAAAGGAAAGAGCCAAAATTGTGCCATCTAGTGACCCAAAGAGAGCGAGCATCTGTCGCCGGCCCCATCCTCTTCCTCCCTGTGCAAAAGCCTTTAGCCCACAATCCAGAGTCTTCAGATGACAATAAAAAACAGATCAATGAGCATTTCTATTATTTTCCCATCTTTCATGTGCAACTCTCCTGGTAGTCCTGACCGATCCCCTGTTGTGACTCAGCTGCCTTTGGTTTTGCTCTGTTTTGCCTGAGAGCCAGTTTATGACTTCATTATTCAGCTCTTGATGCACGGAGGTGAAAGTCCAGCCATGCATCTCACCACGTTCCCTTCGTCTTTTGCTTCCAGATGGTCACCAAGCAATTAGCTCCTCTGCACTGCTCCCATTTCCCCCCTCAAGGCTTACTGACAAGTTCCCCCAGAAATACATCTGCCTTCTAGTGTTTTCTGGGTTTTTCTAGAGCAGTTTGCCATTTCTTCTCAAAGTCAGCAGGAAGTATAAGTCAGAGGATGAGCAGCAGCCAGAGGTTCACAGCAGAACAAGTGCTTTTCCAAAGTGGACCCTATTCCTAAGGTGATGAATTATAAAGAAATGGCTCACCTTTCCTTATAACTCTGGAAACGTCAGCCAAACTGCATTAACTGCCCTCATTAAGGGCTGAGTGCTTACAAAAGCATAAGATACCAGGCAAAATCTCTGCTTTTGTAAGAATGGTAACACAGGTCTGGAGATACCTTGCCCATTCTGCGGAGCACCTGGGAGTAAGGGGGCAGGCTGGGAGAAGCAGCTTTCACAGGACATGGTAGGTCAATGGGGCCATCCCAAATATATTTGTAGAAGGAAGGAACCCATCCTTTTCTCCATTTCAATGATCAGGAAGCCAAGGACCAGGGCAGTGCCCACCGAGCCCCCTCTCAGGGTACTCTCCTTCCTCACCCCAAGCCAGCAGCAAGGTCAGTTTATGCCTCCCCCTCCCCCGCCAAGCAACCCTACACGAACTCTTTTTGCAGATGGGTCCAGCTGGAGCCTAATTTTGTGAGAGCCAGTAGCCTTCTTTACTGTAAGCCACTTGATGCAGTTTTGATGGAATAATTTTATTCCTTTTGTGAATAATTAAAGCACTCCAAACACGAAGCTGAATGCACTTGAATGCGCACCAGCAGCAGAGAAACACAAACCTGTTCCCACGAATGTTTCTGCAAGAGCAGCAGCCTCCTGGTTGTGTTGCTGAAAGCCTCGCTTGCCCTCTGTTGGGTGGCTGGGGAAGGATTTACTGCTTCGGTAATGAGTGCCGCTTACTGGACCTTGTGAAACAGGGACGCAGGGTGATGGAGGCATTGAAACCAGAGCAGTCCTTGCTTGTTAGCCTCTCCAACCATCTGATTAGAAGGTGACATTCAGTGAAATTAAAGGCAGCAATTTCTTTAGAGCCAAGCAATTAATAAGCAGGAGACTGTAATGTTTTATGCAGCTTATAATGCAGACAACCTGTGGAGTTCACTTCCACGAAGGGGTCACTGAAGCAAATGCAGTGTGTAGGTGGGAAGGAAGTGATGGCTTATTTAATGCCCACTAGCAGGCTACGCAAGCTGAAGTGACAAACATAATCAAATCTCATGCTTCAGGGCATAAATTGAAGGGGTTGAGTAGTGGAAGCAGTTATATATATTAAAGGTCTGATCCTGAGAGGTGCTGATTACCTGCAATTCTTACTAAGTTCAGCCAGCGAAAGGACACTCAGGAATTGCTCGACTTCTTCACTGGCTGAGTCTGTACTTGCTAATTTTCCTTATTAATAATCCCTGTAATATTTTAGCCTGCTGGCACAAACATTCATTTTGCTACAGTAACATTTATTTCCTTTCACACAAGAGTCAAACATTAAAGCTGCTTCTAAAATAAGATTTTATGGAGATAATTTGCGGTGGTGCTGGCAGAGAATTTGTCTCTCAAAATATGCTATAATTTTTTATCTAGCGAAGGTACTTGCATAGCATCATTACGAGAATATGTGAGCACTTCATAACCTTTCATGGATTTATCTTCCCAGTTTCCTTCCTGAGCAGGGGAACTGGTGCTAACCCCACTCTACAGGTGGGGATCTGCTCCGCGTGGCAGGCTGTGGGCTTCCATTAATCTTTTGGGGTACCTAAGATGGACCCAGCTGCCCACTTTGACTGTGAGGTCATGGCTCCCTGGGCACGTAATGCACGGCACTAGGTGTGACATTTACCTTCTGGACCAAGAGGCATCTGATTGCAGCCCCCAGCCCTCACCATGGAGAGAGCAGTGGTAGAGAGGTCAGGCAGGCTGAATCCAGCCTTCAGTGACCTGCCCATGACAAACAAAGGAAATCTTTTCTTTCATCTGGAATCCAGCTAAGGGGGAAATTTGGCATCTTTCCTCTGTAATTTGAGAACTAGGCAGGCTAATACCTCCTAGGAATGGCTTAGGTAAAGCTGATCCTGCTTGGGTATAAGGCAGTCTTCTTGAAGTCTCTTCCCGTCCTGTCTGCAGTGGTCACCTCAAAGAAAACAGCATTCTTTATCCTAATAAATTTCTGTAGCTAAGCACCGAATACCTAACCCCATAATTCATGTCTGTGGGGAACTGCCATGTGGGTCCTGGGCCATTCAAACCCTGTAGGTCTGTAATGCTAGGGCAAGAGTAGCTGGGGACAGTCACCATGAAATTAAGAACAGCTTAAATGAGCAAACTCAGTTTTTTTCATGTTCTGTAGCCAGCTCCTGCCACTGCCTACTCCCCCCATAATCCCCATCTCTTGCTTTCCCTCCCTGACCATAAATTTTCTGCCTTTTGCACTAGACAAATCTGATATGCTGCGCTAAATATTTTAAATGTGGCAAACAATCCTTCATCACAGAGTGGCATGATTGCATTACAATGTATTAGAACAACATGACTTTGCCAGAGGGTGTTTTTTGGCTCTGTGCCAAGTGAAGGAGGCAGCCCAAGTTTGAGAAGTAACTATCAAGTCATTTATCAACATTCAGTCCTAAAACACATGGGGTTGCACCAGCTCGAGCAGCCTTAGAGAGATAAATCTGGAAGCTGAGCCAGAAACCCCAAATACACACAGACCTTTGAGGGAGCTTCTCGAAATCCAGAGCCCTATCAAAATGTCAAGCTGAGCTCCTGTGACAGATTCAACACATGCTTTTGGCATTTATTCTGTTGCATTTTGTCTTCCCTTTTAGGTTCAGATGAAATATGTGCTGCTTTTCAGTCTCTCGTCCAGCCTGTGGAAAGTGCTGATTTGATCTCATACTACTGTAGCATAATGGAAGATCTCTGATGAACCAAGTGGAATTGCAGAATGCCAACATGTGGCATCTAGAGCTTGTTTTCCTTCATAATGTCCTCATAGGATGGAGGCAACTCAGTTCCCCCAAGGCCGAACCGTGGGGCAGGAGAAGAGGACATCTCCACAGTCATGCAGGGGCTTGGAGATCTGGAGAACGGGCACTGAGGTGCTTCACTTGCTGGAAAAAAGCAAAGCCATAACCATTCATAGACAGGCGTGAAGAGCAAGCATGGGGGTGGGAGGGGTGAGCCTGGGAGGAGCTGTCAAACCACTTGGAAACAAGAAAGGCATGGATGTAATTGTTGAAGCATGGCATCACAAAGCCTCTCACCACAAACTCCAGATGCAAGAATTGAGAAGAGAGGAATCTGGGTGGGTTTAGGGTGGGTCCTCCCTATGAGGACACTGTTCATGACCACCCAGAAAGCAGGCAATACCTCCTCTGGGAAGGGCTTACTCTAATGACAGAATTAGCTTTATTCTTCTTGGAGGGACTGTTGTCTGGCCCAGACTGCTGATGCTCCTGGCAGTACCCCAGGTCAGTGCTGGGTGCTACACATAGTCATTGTAACCCAGTCCTCAAATGCCTGGGTGCTCCTGTGGGAATGCTGAGGGCACCTACTGTGATGAACAGCACCCACCAAGACAACTTTTTGACAGACCCCAGGGTGTATCAGCCATTTGAGCTGCCTGCTGGGGTGGCTCAAGTAGACCTGTGCGGTCTTGCCTGAGTGAGAAACTCAGGTCACATGTTGGAAAGGGCTGCCTGTCCCCAGGCAGTGCCCATGGCTGAGCATGTTGTGTGCCCCAGCACCAAGGACAAGGTCCCACATATCTCCAGTGTTAGCATGGCCAAGCCCCGACTAGGCACCTTTGGGACACATGGACACAGGGAGGGCGCTGAGTTCAGCTGAAGGTATAGCTGGGGAAAAGAGGACGTGGCTTGCTTAAGCCCTCCAGTCCATGGTCCGAACATCCCCCCAAGATGCCTGAGCTGGGCACCCCTCTGTTCACCAGAAACACAGCACCCGGCTGCAGTCCAGCTCCCACTCAAGCTTGACTGCCTCTTACTGGGCTATGGATGGGCCACGGAGAAGCCCACCGGGGCCAGCGGGACCTTGCAGCAGGTAGGGAGACAACTAACCACAAAAGGCATCCGAGTTGCTGAGCGCAAAGACAGCCAGGGTGCGTCGGCGGGGCAGGCAGCTCTGCCGTTTCAGCCAGCACTGCAGGCAGCAGCAGATCCCGCAGGACAGGAGCAAGGCCAGGAAAAACAATATCAGGAACCTGAGGCAGAGGCAGCAGGGGAGGAACAGTACCATCACCATCTGCGGGCAGCACCGACAGATGGCTGCTTGTCTTCAAATTAACATATTCACTAACATCTTTTGCAAATAGCCGTTAAATGTTGCGGTTTGCCCATCAATGTACTGGACATGATCAAAGTCCCCGGAAACCAATGTCTCAGTGCTGAGTGCTCAGCGCCGAGTGCTGGCTGGAAATTCAAACATTTCTCCCCAAAATCATTCGTCAGTTTTGCCCAGCTCAGTTGTCAGCATACAGCGAGGAGGATATGGATAAATGATTCCCATTAGTCAGTAAAGACAGAACACAGGGACAGCCCAGGAGCAATGCTCTCTAGCTATCAGTCTCTCTTAATGCCTTTCTCTCTATATATCCATCAAACAATATTATTTGCCAGTTTTTCCTTCTAAAACAGATCTGAAACTTACCACACATACCAGCTGCTAAAGTTTTCATCACTCTGCCTGATGCACCTAACAAGGGAAAAATAAAAGGAACTTTCAGTCCAGCGTGAGTGGACTGTACCGGCTCCAACACACATCTACCAACATGAAGATAAGCATCATCAGTAAGTAGAGGATTGAGAAGTTTTCCTACATCAAGTAAACCCTATTAAAAGTTTCTCTATGTAGATGGGAGCAGATGCAGAGGATGTACGAAGCAGCGTGCAACTGGTTTGCCTTTGAACACTGGCACCTACCACCAGCGTTTTTGCTGAAAACCCAAAGGGTTGCCAGTCTCCCTTTCCTCTTTTGGAAGAAAAACTGAATGGTCCTTTCCTGGAAACCCTCATTTGTCTGCCGTGTCAGTGTGCCGGGCAGGAGCACAGCATCCCCAAAAGAGCCCAGGGTGGGAGCAGCCACGGGTGAGAAAACACAGAGCCACACTCACCTCTCTCCAAGCTCACAGTCCGACTCAGAGTCTGCTAACTGAAAACACATGTGTAAATCAGAGAGGGCAGATATGTATCGTCTTTTTATAATTTACCAGTATAATTACTGATCTTAGAGTGCAAAGTCAGAGAGGAAGAGCCGTACTGGTGCTGGCTCCTGCAGGGATGAAAACCAGACCTCTCCCTAGAGACCACAGGGCTGAGCTCTCACCTCTACACATCTCTGGTCTGAGCTAGCCCATATTGAAACCAGTGGATAACCTCACAGAGAGATCAATAAATTCAATAATTTGCAGATGAAAGCTAGGCCAAGGGGAAAGCATTTCTTTTGATGTGAAAGAGAGAAGAATGAGAGCAGGGAGACACAAGCAGGTGTCAGAGACCTGTTTACAGAACTGGGCTTTGCTATTCAGAAATGTCTGCTGAAAATGTTCTGTGACCAAATTCTTGGTCTGTAGCTCATTTTCCAGTAGCTAATTGTGAATGTAGCTGTAATTTGGAGCTGTTTTGACCAGACATGTGCTCTACCCAGCATTTTCCTGTTTTCTGATAGTAGTGGTGCATCATTCTCAGAGTCAGGTTTCAGGTATTGCAAATATGTGAACCTGAAACTTGTTTTTCAGGCATATTTTCTACTCTCCACTCAAGCAAGTTTATTTTTGCAAGCCTTGTTGATTTTAGCCTCAGTTTCAGATTATCTGGGCAAAAAGTAACTGGAGTGGCTCATCAGTATGATTGAATCAAATTCAATACAATTTTTGGTTGACTCGCATTACGTGTGTTATAACGCTTGCCCAAATTTGCTACAAAAAACTTCAGATCAAGTATAGAGTTGCAGTAACACTAGGAAGCAGAATGAGAAAGATGGAAGAATTTAGATTTATTTTTTGGAGAAAACTATTAGAATGTAATTTGTAAATCATTACTTTACTTTGAATTTCCTTCTGCATATATCCACAACATGTAGAGATTTCTGACTTTCTTTGAGTCAAACTGGAAAGCTCTGCTCTGTATTGGAAATTCGTATCAAATTTGTATAATTGAGAGATCTCACATTACATCTCTAATTACCGGGACTTCTTTGTAAGGATTTTGTTCTACAAAGCTTGTGTCACTGTAAACAGCGAGAAATCACCCCACAAATCTCTATAACATGTCTGATCATGTGCACACACTGCCTTTCAGTCCCTAGTTTCACCAGAGGTCTTTAGGTATAATAAGTCTTTCATATAAAACCTTATCTATGAAATTTCATGAGCGGTTGAAACCCAAATGAGGAATAGAGAAAAAGACAGAAGCTTCAACTCTTCCAGACGTGTCCTTTTAAAACTGAGCTAATTTGCCATGTCACACATGCACCCTGGTGCAGAATATTTTAATTTTGTTTTTGCACTTCAAGTCATTATTAGAATAACAGGTCAAAACCAGACAGCCGATTACTGTGATTACGTGTACCCTGAGTATTCTTCATGGCTGAATGACAACCTCTGGACTCGCTTTTATCATCCTTCAATCTACCTCGGCAGAGCTACCTTAGTGTAGTTAAACTGCAGCAAAGTGCATCTGCTCTGAGGCAGTAATCTATCAATGCAGCCAAACACCCACCCGTGCTGCTGAAGACCCATGCTCTTCCATTTCAATAGCCATAGACAGAATAAAGGATTAAGGCAGCCATGTTTTCTCCGCATTAATTGCAATTGTTGCGAACATTAAATCCTCCCCAAATTTGTCAGGTCCTCAAAAAATTCTTCCCAAAAAAATAAAAAGGGCTGGTGACTAAATTCTATAAAAGTTGAAAACTTCCCCACCCCCCCAACCCCAAATCCCTGAACTCAGCCTGGTCCTAGTGAAGGGTTTGGTTACCTGGAAGAAGGTTAAACACAGAACTCCAGTTCCTGTGATCCATGAAGCGAAACACAAAGCTCTGGGTCTCTGCATCACTAGCAGGAGAAACGTGGGAAGAGCTTTGTTTGCAGCAATGTTTTACCCTCTGTAATTTGGAGGTTTTAAAACTTCTCTGCACATTGTGCCTTCAGCCAGAGAACACGTTACCCAATGGCTTCCTACGCTTCAGAAATTACCGCTAGCCAGGGAACGAATTTGGGTTTGCATGGACACACTCAAACAGCTGCTAGAAGTTAAAGGAACACTAGTTTAAGGTCAGCACCTTGCAGTTGTTTCGGTATTTTCATAGCTGTTCACACATTCCTGTTGCTGAAGCTTAGTTCCATATTAACCCACGGCTGTATTTAACAGGACCTGCTACAAATAAAGAATCACTGGAGACCATACTGTGAGGCCATGCTTTCATTACATGTTGCCTTCAGCTACAATTCTGGCATTACAGAAAAAGCAGAGCTACCTCCAACCATCTCCTATGCACTGTGCCTACCACCTCAAACATGCACCAAGGATGAAGGAAACGGTTCCCAGCCTGAGACAACCACCAGCGGCACCTCTACTGCTGTTATGCAGCTGCCAGGTGTTGGCTTGCTAGGAAAATGTATCCAAAAAAACCACACATCCCCAATGGTTCTCATGAGGGGTACAACATTTCATTGCACAATATGAGGACTGATGTGATCCTATGAATACAGTCAGATGACATAGTAAAATAGGGGGGGAAGATGGTTTGCACTGTAGCTCTGATCACTGCAGAACGGACAATCCCGGTTTGTTCGGCAGTCAGTAATAGATTGTCACTGAGGTTTACAGCCTGTGGCTGAAACACACCATTAACTACAGTTCTTCCAGATTTAACACAAAGGGTGTTGCCATGAATATGTTTAGCCGTCACTCCAGAAGTTAAGCATTATGTTGTGATGCCATTACTTTAGTAATGATTGACAAAGCTAAGCTGTTCTTGAGATATACCTCTGTGGCTTTGCTTCAACTAAAAGGTCAAGAAGTCTAACCAACTCTGATATACATACTAACCCCAGGTTTGTTATTTATTGTTAAAGTTTTGCATAAAGCCAGTCCAAACCCTGGTATTCTCAAATGTTTACTTTCAGATCACTGCTAATTAAAGGCAAGCCTCTGAAACAATGCCATCTCTCATCATGTTGCTGAGTGCATGTGCTACCCAATATAAATGGTCTGAACATGTTGGTGTCCTGGTTCAGACCAATCCTTTTCAATTTTGTTCAACAGTAAATTGCCAAACCAATTTCTTAGCTGTTTTCTTAAAAGAAAAAGCTCCTGCAGTATAAAAATGTGCACAGCCTTGCTGGAAACCTTGTGACTCTTACAATTTCAGGCTTCAAAGAGATCATCCATCAGTGAACTGATTTCGGATTTCTTACTCTCACAATTACTTCCCTCTTGCCAGCACCCAGGATACTTCCAATTTAGAGCTACCGAATGGATCATCCCCAGTATTTCAGGGGGCAGGTACCAAAATGAGCTCCTGGTACTGAAAAATAATGCATAGCATCTGTTCTGGGTCTATTTCTAGAAGAAAAAGGGAAGAATTGAATTCTGTCACTGCTCAGCTTCCTGGCCTAAAGGCAAACTTTGAAGTTTTCTGCTGGCTGGTCCCATACAGAGGTTTCAAGTGGTGGTGGCAATTTGTGGAGCCTGTCTCTGTACTCTCGATAACAATGCTGGGAGGAGAGAGAGTTGGCTAAGAAAGGGTCCACAAACAGCCCTGTCTTTTGCTTGAGGGGTGATCCTGATACTGAAAAGAGCTGCTGCTTCAGCAGGAAAACTCTCCCTGTCTGCGATCTGATGAGCAGCTTGAATACATGAATATCATAAAAAGCCCCAGCACTTGCTCTAAGCCAGGCAGGACCTGACACCGAAAACCCAGAGGAGCTCTGCACTGAAACCCATGGCAGACTGCGACCCCTCCAGCCCGCTCCCTGCCTACCATGACATTGCTGCCTTTGGGGTTTTGCAATACCAAGAGACTCAGCTTCTGGGTAGCCTTGTGTCTGAGGGTTATCTCCAGTCTGAGGGATTTTTCTAGGCTTTTTGTCATTCCCCCATGAGGAGACATATACACACATATGTATATACATACATGAAAGGTAACCCCTGCTCTGTCCTTCTCATCCACTGATGAAAAGTGTGGTATCTCTTGCCTCCTCAATCAATTATATCTACCTCATCAGTGGACCTGGGAGGCTGCTCTCTGATAGATGTTAACTCATGGCCATTAGATTAAAAATCTGTTATTTCCTCGTCACCTTATGTCGTTGCTAGGTGACAAATGCATCTCCCAGGCAGTGACAGGGACTACTGCAATATACAGCAATTTATGATTGTCCATTATCTCTTTGCTTAAAGTGCCTGGTCCTTTTGATGGGAGGAAGATGTGCAGTTCTAGGATCATCCAAAGGGTGACTTTTAGAGTTGCTACAGAAACCGCCTCTGCTGGGGGCTGGTTCTTGCTGGGCTTCATGAGAGGGAATGCAAGACTGGGAGACAGGAGGAATTTGGGAGAAGCTGATTTAACTTGTCAAGTCTGATGGGCCTGAGTTTGGATTAAGGGTCTGGATTTCAGGAACTGAGCTTGTTCTTGTGTATATGCGTGCTAGAAGAGATGGTCTTTGCTTGCTTGAATGTAATACAATAATTTTCAGTCATGCTTTTGGTTTGAGTCAAAGTTTCAGGGAACACCCTGGGCACCTTGGATTCTGGTGAGAGTGGGAGGGAATTTACTGGCAAACAGGAGCCCACACAAAGCCCCTGGCAGCTCATAAGCACAGCTAGCAGTTTAAACCTGTTTAAAGCTCTTCCTTAGCTGCCTTCAGAGCATTTGGTGGCTGCTGGGGATGACTTTTGGGAAAGAAATGGCCCTGCTAAGCTCTGACCAGCCTCCTGGTACAGTCCAGAATGGGACCATGAAAGACTTTTCCAGAAAGAAAGTAAGAAGGGAGAGTGGCAGGAAGAGAGGTGGGGCAGACATAGGAGAGGACAGAGAACAGAGAGATGTGCTGTTGAAGGGAGACAAGGAAAGGCAGAGCAGCCCTGCTCTCTACATTAAGGTCGACTGACAAGAGTTAATTAAGCATGTGTTGGCTTTTTTATGTTGCAGTGTTTTCCCATCACCACTGCAATCAATTTTTCCTCCAGCCCAAGTCTGCTGGGAACTCTCCCCTCCCTGCTCAATTTTACCGCTGTGGCTGGCTCAGTCTTTGCTTTTGCAGCTGCATCCTCGGCATCGGGGCTCAGCCAGGCTGCTATCATCCTGGCTGCAATCATCCCTCCCAGACTTTCCTGGGAAGACTCAGGGCAGGTAAACTCAGTTTAGCCCAAGAGAAGAGCAGGGTAAAATGGAGGACTGAGGATTGAGCATTGCCTATCTGCAAGAGAACTAAAGCAGCTTTGGTCTCGTCCTCGTGAAATGAAAGCTGCAAGGAACTGCTTGCTCCCTACAAACACACCGAGATGAATAAATCCAGCACCAGGGAGAGCCATTTAAGTTAATGGCCAGTGCTGGCATGGGAACAAATGGGAGCAAACTGGCCATGAATAAATTGAGGCTGGAAACACAAAGAAGGTTCGCCTCATCCGGAGCAGCGAGGTTGTACAGCAGCTTGTCCGTGGGAGGAGTGTGGGCAAGAAACCAAACAGCTCCCAGGATGGAAGTCATCGAGCTCCCACAGGGGATGTAACTGCTTCAGCTGGACTTGCTGACCCAGGGAGTCCTTTCCTACCCCATGGAACCTACCCCAGTTTGTCCTTAGACCCTCAAACCCATCTGCATGCACAGGAGTCAGCAGAGACAGCCCCCGGCTTGCGTGAGCAAGGAAGGATGAACTCTTTAAGACAAGCCTTGGTAGAGCTGGCACAGCCTGTTGTCTTTCAAAAGGATTATAACTAGTTGCTGCTCACTGATGAATACAGCCCTTTGTGAGCCTGTGTGAGGGACGTGCTGCACAGAGGGAAGGAAAGACTCTGGGCACTGATTTAAATGAGTGCAAACAAGGATGACATTGTTCTGCTTCATCCTCCCCAGGAACAAGGCTTTGCAGGTCACCCTTGGATCTGAGGCAACTGCAGCTACCTCCGCTGTTTCGGATGGTCCAGAGAGCCCTTTTGTTTGTCTTGGTGTATCGGTAGGGAAAATCCAGTGGCAAATGGGGTCAGTGAAGCCTTTTGCCTGGCAGAAAGCTAAAGGAAATGGAATCTCCTTTTAGGTTAGTTATTTGTAAAAGGGATTTCTCCTATATGTGCATACCTATCCCAGACTGAGAACTACAGAAAACTGTCTTCAGCACATAGGTGTACATGGAGTCCTTAAATCACACATTCATGGGAAGTCAAAACTTTAAAACTATGCAAAGTTCACTGAATTGTTGTGAGAGATTGCTGTGAATTGTCCAAACGCTCCTGTTCCAACCCTACAATGAACACCTGACATAGATTCTGCAATAACTACAATATTGAGCCTACATGAAAGGATTTAGGCAGGAGCTTTCTTGCTCTGGAATTCACAGGGGGAAGCAACTTTGAGAAGTGCACCTTTCCAGGAAGCACCTTCTGCATGCCTACGACTCTGGAACTGGCTCCGCTCTCACCTTTAAAAACAGAAAACAGCGTGCAGTGTTTTACAGAGACCTGTGTTGTGGTGGGGCAATGGGAAGCCGAAAGAATTTAGAAAAGTGTGTTTTGTTTTGTTTTTTCCCCTCTAAGGTGAGTTTTGTTTTGAAAACTTAAGTTGGACTCTAAAAAAAAAGTGCCAAAATAACAGGATTTAGGCTAAGTCTAGCAGTAGTTTGGTTTCACAGGAGAATTCAGAGCTCAGAATTACATTTTAAGATCTACTGCACCTGAGGAATAAATGGTAGTTTGGCTTCTCTTATTTCTGGCTTGGACATTAGGACTTCAGATAATTCCTAGCTGTCACTGACTTGCCACATATCCATGAACTTCTGTGTATTACAGCCCACCTGGAAAAAGGATGTAAGAGACCTTTCATCTCGCAAGCTCTCTAGATAGGCACTGTACCTCCCACAGAGCATGTCAGAAATCAAAGGGCTGGATAACCCTCGAGACTTGAGGAACAGAAAAGTAGAATTAAGGATAAAGCTGATAAAATTAAAAGCAGCTTGAAAAAAGAGAAAGATGAAATATATCAGAAATACAGTCAAAGTAATCAGCAGCACAAATTTTCCCCTTTGGTTTTTTTTAATGGGAAATTGAAGCTGATTATGGCTACTTGAATCCTGAAGCCTGCTGCTGTTTCTTTGTGCTCAAACAGGTCCTCTTACTTTTAATCAGTTAAAATTGTATGTGTATTTTAATCATTAGAAATTATATTTGGGGTTTAATTCTTTTTCGTAATTTCTCTTTTTTTTTCATTACTCTGTTGCCAGGAGCTAAGAAATTACGGTTAAAAAATTAAATGTCTTTTGTATTTTAATCCCTGTAATTTACTTAGCTGCTGGGTGTAAAAAGACAAAAGGAGAATAAATTGCTTGAAAGGAGATAGAGGCTTCATTTTCCCCTGCCTTTGAGTTACTGATATCACATTGGACACCACATGGGAGGTTTTGGCTGAGAAATTAGCATGAGAATATCTGGCACATCCTGAAACACATTTTTGAGTCAATTTTCCAGGCAGAACCACTTAGCAATGAATGCTGAAATACATCACACTGCTGGTCATTATCAGCTGGCACATGTGCTACTTAGCCAAGAAATCCCCCAGTCTGGGGGTTCGCTCTGCAAGAGGGGCCACATGGGCACAGGGACACACACGTCTCTTGGTGCCTTCTGCAACTCCCAGACCCAAGGCACCAAAGGCTCTATGTGCTGTGTCCGTAAGTGAAGACACCTGCTAACATTTCAGCTTCCCCAGATTTTTCTAAATACCTAGTGACTGTTACCACAGTTGATTGCTTATAGCCTTACCTTGTATCTTGAATTCATGCCAGTTGCCCTTTATGGGCTTATTTTGAATTGTTGGGGGCCTCAGGTGCAGCCTGTCCCCTGCCAAGCACCCCCAACCCACTGGGCTCCAGGCAGGGAAAAGCAGTGCTCTCAGACCCTCCTTTCTTGCAGGCAGAGTCAGCTCAGAACAGGCTGCAGCCAAACGCCTGCACACCCAGAATTAGGGAGGACTCACATCATCAGTGTTTATGGATTCAAGAAACAAACACAGCATTAGCAGGCTGCTCTCTAGCTTTCCTCTTGTGACAGGTAAAAAATTCACATGCTCTGCCTGGGAACATGGTGAGTTGATGCTTGGGGTGAGATGCTGGGTACCCATCTTGTGCTCCCCAAGCATGCTGCAGCACCACAGGTAGGATCAGGGTAGGGATGAGATGATGAGGCTTCTCTGGGTTTGCTCCCTCCACATCAGCCTCCAGAGCCCTGTAGCACAGCTAGGCTGCCCTCCAGCCACCCAGGTCACCTCACCTCCTCTCCAGGCTGGTGCCAGGGTGAGAAACACTGGCTGGAAGACAAGATAGAGAGCTTGCATCTTCCTCACTGCCCTGCAGGAGTTTGCTGCATGTATAAACAGAGAGACGGGGGATTCTTCCAGGACAAATAAGACCACAGAAGAGTCATGCTTAGCACAACCCTTTCTCTCCCTCACCTTGCAAATCCCCCACCAGCTTTACTGTTTCACTTAATCTCTCCATTTTCTATCTTCCTCTAGTAATATGTCTGAAGAATACACTCCTGTTTTTAAATTCAATGTATTCAAACAGCAACACTCTGCACACTTCTTTCATTTAACCTGTCCTGTGAAACTTACACTTTGATTTCCCCGCTGACTCCTGCTTCTGCTCCCTCAATTTCCCTCTGGCCAAGCAGCATCATCCTAGCAACATGAATCTTCCCAAGCTCACCTATCCCTCCCCAGAGATCTAGCTTAAATTCACTAGAAAGCCTTAGCTTGCTGTGAAGCAGGTTTTTATAATTCCCCATATCCCACAGGCCTTTGCAGCTCTGGAAGCAAAAGGTGTAAACACTCAGCGCTGCCCTTAAAACAGGTGAGGGTCATTGTATAGGACCTCTTCAATAGGAGGGGGGAAATGATCTCTTACCCCTCTTTGCTGTGATGATAATCTTTCTCTTCTAGAGCAAACAAACTCCAACTGGCCACTTCTGTAAAGACTTTTCTTGTATTTGCAGGTTTTGGGGTTTTTTTTTGTGCTGTAATAGCACTTAGATGTCTGGGGTGATAGGGGCTGTATAAACTAAGTCTCCTGATACATATGAGAGTCTGGATATCAAAGAAGTGACATTCTTTTTACTTCCACCTGGACAGCATTACATATGGATCTATTTTTCAGACCTCCTCATTCTCACAAGTTATTACTCCTGCACTGACTCTCCCTGAGTCTCTCCAGTATGCTACAGACATCAATTAGCCCCAATCCTGTGAAAGGAGAAAATACTTAGCTTATGTTGCCTTTTGGGATGCTTGGGCACAGTGTTTCAGTGACAGAACAGAGACTTCCAGGGATGTGGTGGCAGCGCTGGGGCTGGAACCCAGGAGTGATGAGGTTCAGCTGCGTTGTCTTAAGTATCATAGCTTGCACACCTAAAAGGTATGCCTAGGGAAGGCTTTCTAGAGGAACATCCTTGGAGCAACAGCAGTACGAACACTGAAAATCACAGCTCAGACACCCACCTCATCTGTGCACAGACCTCATCTTCTTTGAGGTTCCCATCCATCCTCTCATGCTGTCCTTACTCTTGCAAGCTCTGGTGTCAGGGACAGAAAGAATAGGCCTAATCCTGCAGGACACAGAGTTCCTGCTGCCTGCAGGCAGAGCAGATGATGCCGGGTCATCCTTGGGGTGAAACTGGGCAGTTGGTTCCTATCAGAGAGGATGTTGCACCAGGGATCCAACACTGCACTGGCTACAGCCAGCGTGAGCAGAGTAGGCCCTGAATGGAGCACAACCATCTGTGAATTTACTATTCCTTCTCAAATGCTAATTAGTTATTTACATAAAACTTTGGAACATTTTAATTAGTTGCATTAATTTAGAATTCACAGAAAGAGAGCTATAAAAGTCTATTATATGGGACGCTTATTCAAATGAAGCTTGAAATGGCGCATAGTGATGTACTCGCAAATCTCCTGCCAACACAGTGAGAAAAAAGAGAGGGTGGCCAGGCTTTGAGTGAGGCAGTGGGGAGACTGGCATTTCTGCTGCATTGGGTAAAGCTGCGAAGCTGGTCCTGGTTAGCGAGATGGTCCTTTCCCACTCGAGGTCTCAGCTTTACAGCCCCAGACTCATATTGTCCCAATGTCGTTGTATTTGACGTGTCCTTCTTCTAAGGGGACCATTAACACTTCTCTCTTTTCAACTGGTCAGCTATTTTTCCTAAACTTGTAGGAAGTCACTATTAAGTTTGAGTTGATTTGAGATGATTCAAATTGGACTAAAAATGGTCATCAGTTAGTGGAGCCACAGGAATGAGATAGATGGACATCAGTCATCTGATCAGGCTGCCCTGTTTCTTTAGGAGATTAGGTGATGCAAACAAATGCACCTCCAGTACGGACTTGCCAGGTGGACTATAAGCTCCCCTTGGACTGCTTCACAAGTCTTTGCCATTCAGCTCAAGCCCTGGGATGGGCACCACAAGGCAGCAAACCTCCCTCCTGCTCTGTGCAGGCTGTGACAGCATGCCCAGACATCATTCCTCTGCCATCCCACCTGCCATTACTGCCTGCACTGGCAATACAGGAAAAGTGTGCTGGTCCTGCCTCAACTGGAACTTTATTCTCAAGGCATTGGAGAAGCACTTTCTTTCATCAAGTTCTTCCTTTCCTCGGCACTAAATTCAATTAAAGCAAAGCCGCCTGTATGTGGCTAGACTGATAACTCTGTAAATCCATCTGTCTCAAGTTGTTACAGAATCTAAATTACAGCATCACCATTAATCCCAAGATAGAGAAATGCCCAAGCAGCTATATGAAATAAGAGACACTCTGCCCTAAGATTTCATCTGGCAGGGAAAATTGTTTTCTATATAAAATACAGCACACGTTACCTCTTGAGGTTAAAGACTTGATTCAATAAATCTAGAATTACCCCAAGTATACTTTTACTTGCAAACCGTCTTCCTTGAAGGAAGGTAAATTCCAGCATCACATCCAGTTGTGACAGAGCTGCTGTCTGCCTGAAGAGCTTGAGGACAGCATGGAGTGAAGGAAAGGCAATGCTATATCCAAAACATTACAAACAGAATTCATGGGTGGTGAAATTAAAAGCAAGAGGGAGCCACAAACTCTTCTCTGCTCCATGACAAAACACCAGTTCTCTTGAGGCTCACAAGAAGTCTAGGAATATCTTTATGTCATTTTCTAAAAATCAACAGAACAGTGGGAACATTGCACTGAAACAGATCCACTCCACTAAAATCAATGGGTCAGTTGGGTTTCCTGTACTTTGATGACCCATAGTCTGGCATTTTGCAGGCTGTTGGGCAAATAATGCTAGAAAGACTGTGTTCCCAAACCAGAAGGAGGGGATTGGCTGCATAAACTCCATGGGCATCTATTACTCTGCACAGATACTGGAAAATGTAAGTCATTGTTCATAGCAGGGAAAGATCACAGAGGACTGTCATGAGAGGCAAGAGGTAACTATGGGGAGCAAATGACCTGTTCATTGGTCTATGGGTTACGCTTGCAGAATAAGAAGCAGGGATAAGTCCTGCTATAAAACCTGTTAAGAAGGGGAGTGGAGAACATGTTTTCTGGGGAAGCAGGTGGACCACTTAACCTGAGGATGGACTAGTTCATCTGGAGGTGGAATAACTAACCTGGAGGTGGCTGCTTCCATCTGTAATGTCTTTGGCTTCAGGGGAAGGGATTGAGGCATAGCCCGAGACTGTGCAATCCCATGGGAGTAGATGTGTTGATTTGATGGAGGCCAGCCTGGGACTGTTGTTTCAGTCTTTTTATCAAAGATGAAGAGCCTGAAGATACTTTGAGAATCACTGCCACCATCAAGGCAAATTGGGAATATTCTCTGGGCAAGAATTTAAAATTTAGCAACAAGAGAAGGAAATGAAGCTAGAAGGCACTGGCAGCCAACTGGCAGGTAGTGCATGGGTATCAAATCCTTTAATCCAACCTTTTAAACTCCATCAAAAGATTTTACAGCCAGTATATGAATGCCCCATGAAATACAAAGCTGCTGGGAATTATTGAGGACAAGAGCCAAGTACAATTCAGAAAGAAATTGGACACCACCATGGAAAAGGAGAATTTGTAGAACAATGAAGTATTTTTTGGAAAGCCTTTCCCTTTTGATGAATAAACTATATTCACACTAACAGAGGTGCAGAAGAAACATAACTCATAATTACTCTCTTACTTTCCTCTGGTTGTTGTGGGAGCCAGGATATCAGAACTGTACTCAGCAGAGCAATCCCTATTTCCAGTTTTGGGGTCTGGCTGTTTATACAGAGCTCGCCCATTGACCCATCTTCCTGTCACAAACTGATGAAGTGCATGTGTCAGATGGACTGCCTTCAATATAAAGCAATCAGTGAAAAGGAAAAGGGAACTGGAGGGTATAAAACAAGTAGCTTTTTACTGGTGACTTCACTGTGAAGGAGCCAGAAGTCATGGCAGGGCAGTGTCACATGTCAAGATAGTCCAGAGGAAAGCCATGGAAATGGCTGGGGAGCTCAGCCCAGAAAAAGCACCAGCAGTCTTGCATTGGCCTGAGCATTGATCCCCTTCTCCAAGTGTATAAAGGGAGGCTCCCAAGGTGGGCTCAGAAAGGTAGGCGCAGCATCACCTCACTGTGCATGCAAGGTCCACCTCAAACCTCATTCCTACCATCCCCACTCCTCGCTAGTCTGTCTCAGTGCTACCCTACATGAAATCCTCTGGAGGAGCAGCTTGTAGGAGGCAGGGACTTGCCACCTGGCCCCTGTGAGTGGAGTGAACAGGCCTTCTCTCATCACCCAAAATGAATAAGCTTGGTCTCAAAGTCTTCCACATGCTGGATTCAAACCGTAGTTTTAATTAAACTGAGGAGGAAAGGACAGAGGACGAGCGATGAAATGGGGTTTGGGGTGTGGAGGCTGTGGTTTTTTGTTTATAAGTTCAGTATCTTGTGAGTGAAAAGAAGTGGAACAGCATGGCAGAAACCAATGCTGGAGATCATTGGCCCATAGCATCAGGGCCGGAGGCATTAGAAGATGATGTCCCAGTGCCCAATGGCTGACCAGTGCCTCAAGCAACAGCCTTGCCATCTCCCAAGCTGGCCAGTTCTCCCCAGGGCTGCAGCCAGGATGAGGGGAAGAGCTTTAACGAAGGGGTAGATCTTTCCTCACCGGCTGGGAAGGGTGAGTAGATCTAACTTTACACTTCATCAGAAAACAGATTTGCAAAGCTTGTGTACTCAGGTGATGAACAATTGCACTTGGCAGATAGCAAACGCACATCACATCCCATAAATCTTTCCTAAAAGGGCATCACAAATTAATCTCTCTGCTGGAGTTCTTCATTTTTTTAGAGCATCATTTATCAATTTAATTTAACATTACTTCAGTTGCTAAGGAGCCATGATTGGAAACCTGTACCAAACAGGTTTGAACGCTAATGCCTGGTCATCTAATTGGAAAATATTCAAAAAATCAAGCTGAAGTCTGTCCTCTTCAGCCACACTGCACAGAGAGACATGGAAATATTCTGTATTGTATATAATAACACTGTTTATTAGTCAAGACTTGTAATTGTTGGAGAGAATACCAAAATCACAGAAGGTTCAATAAAAGTGACTCACAAATTAATCTCATTACACTTTGAACTACTTTCCATGCTCCTGACAGAGATACCTCAAGGATACTGAAACTGCCTGTGCCTCTGTATTGCATTTCATATCATGACCCTTCTGCTTTATGCATTAATGTAGTAAGTCTCCATCAGGCCAGCGACAGGAAGGGGGATGTTTACTTAGTGATGTGTGAAATGATGAATAAAACTTCAGGAAATTTTTGGGGGAGAGGGCAGTGAGGGGAGAGCTTTATTACATTATTGGGTCACCACTGACTCCAGAAATCCAGAAATTTTGCACATCTTTCAAATAATGAGCATCAAATGGGGGAAAAAAAGAAAGGTTCAATGCTGGTTCAAATTTCTGCACATCCGAAAATGTATCCTCATTTCAATTAAATCTTGACCTATTTTTAATCAAAAGAGCCTTCTGTGTCTTGCTCCCTCAGAAGACTGGCATTGCTAGCAGGGTGCTGAAATCTTAGGTCCCAGCTGACCGGGGAGTGATGGAGGCTTTCCTCAGGGCAGCATGGTGCTGGTACAGCACACAGGCGGGTCTGCCTCCGTGGGGCCATGGACGGCATCCCACATGTGTCCAAGTGCCTCTCCTCATTGCCATCGCTGCAGGGGAGGGCTAGAGCAGACACAAGGAGTGAAACAACTTTTCTGGTGTTGTACAACACGTCTCAGATGTACCAGCAACTGGAACCACAAGAATGAATCAGGCCCCCCCACTCCCAGCCCATGCATGGCAGAGGCTGGGGCATTGCACTGAAGCCCACTGTGGGGACACAAAAAGGGACCTGAGTTGTCACTGAAAGGAACAAGATGGAGAGACAACCCAGTAATTTTTCTGGATGAGTATTTTCAAAGAAAAAGCTAGAGCAATGTTTTGAATAAGTTCCTACGATATAAATAATAAATAAGCAATATAATATCTATATACAGACATACACACATATACACATGCATTACGAAGAGCTCTTCTTTAATCATTAATTCCCTTGGGAGTTAGAAAATCACAGCTGAAAACAATCGTTTGTATGCAGAGATAGACAGAATTTTCTGGTTTTTACTAAGACAATACTTTTTGGCAAAAAAACCCCAAACAAATTAATGTGGGCCATACTCAATAATTGTGTCTAAAAACAATAACAAAAGATAGTTTCAAAAAGTAAGGAAATAAAAAAGCTGATTGATTTTTATATTTGCGATTTCACAAGTTTTAATTTTGTAACACTATTCCTAAGACCCGATCAATTCAACCCTTGCATAAGGCTTCTAAAAAACTGTGTATTGCACTGGGAGTGGTTCAGCATGAAATGGAGGCAGGGGGTACTCACCAGAAAAAAGGCAACCCCCCCCCAAATTTGATTTTAGGTGGTCTTAGACCAATGCTTCCACTTTTCTGATTCATCTTCAAAGCCAAAAAATTCCCAGTTCTCCCAGGCATACTTGGATGTCTGACAGCTGGGCAGGTGGACTCTGCTTGCTCCTGCCAGTCCCTGCTCTCACCATCGGCAGTGGTGGACATGGGCAGTTCTCCTTCTGCTCCAGCACTTCCACTTGTGTGTTGCATCTTCAAACCACAAGGCACAAATCCTTGAGCAATAATATTTGATCTGATATTGCATAATCTGCTGAGCATATAAAAATCAGGAAGACCAGAATAATGTCTACCAGCAGAATGAGTTTGATGATACTGACTGATTAAAAAAAAAATTATAGAAAAAATTAAATGTTTTCCTTGGGTCTGGGAGGACGAGATGCTCCCTAACACTTGAAGTGATTTTCAGTCAATATTTCCTGCAGTTTTCCTGGCCTTTTGCAGCATCCTCCTGACTTCATTTGTGATCCTAAATGCTGAAGATTTAATCAATCATTGCACCCCCTGCTCTTGGCATCAAAGCAGTTCAAAGCACTCATATTTACTGAATGTCATTAGGTCACGGTGATGAAGTAGCTGTGCTTGTATCCTCAATCCAGTGCTTATTACAAGGCAACATAAGATAGAGCTGTCTTTGCCCAATAGCACTTTACCAAGTAAAGCCCTGGACACTGTACCAAACTCAATGATGGGAGTAGGAAAGGACAGACTTTTCATATTTCTCTAGACTAATCTTAAAGGTTAATGGAAAGATGACAATAGATTTCTTGTGAGTTTTTTCTCTGCATATTAAACCTTCTTTCTTGTGTTGAATGCAAGGCTGGGTGTTCCTTATTTTGTTACAGAAACTAGCAGTAGTTGATTTTATCCATAGTGCCCCCAAATTTTATCTACCTCACACCTGGAGAGTTGTTTCAGGAAGAGATGACAGATGCTACCAGCAATAAGAAAAGCACATGCTCTTTAGATATATAACTGAAATGCAAAGGATTCACCTAGCTACTTCCAGAAGTATAAGCACACCTGGCTACAGTGGGAGAGAAAAATGGAGAGCAGCTCCCTGGGGACTTGCAACAGCTCCTTTCCTCTGCAGGCAGGCACATGAGGAGGCCTGCAGGATTCACCAGCTCTGAATATACTGATGTATATGAACATACTGCTGCTTTAGGCAAGTCTCTAGCAATCCGCCTTGCCTGGCTTTTTATGATCTAGAGCAAGCCCCAGTGATGACTCAGGTGATGGTTGTTCCAGAGACCCCATTCCACAGAGCCACAAAACTTCATGATGCCAAACACTCCCTTGTTAGGGCTCATCAGGAATTAAACTAACGATAACATCTGTCACAAATACTTTCTGGAATGAGAAAACTTCACCCTGCATTGCAGTTGTTGAGTCGTTGGCTGTGCGTCACTGTTTGTAAAAACACGCTGAATATTTTGAACAAATAATTCTTAAACTTCAGACTCTTTCCTTCAGGATATTCCCTAGTGACAATTTATGCTTCACATTGAAAGGAACTGGTTCTTGATTCAACAAGTGAAATGTTTGCCAGAATGGCATATTAAGAAACTAAACTCCCTGCCCCTCTACCACCAGGCAGTGCCTGGCTTTACCAGCCTGCAGAAGGGACCGTGCTGCTGCTCAGCCAGCACTGCATCATGCAGAAACTCTCCCAAGCCCTCCTTGCTGTGCAGTCCTCACCTGCATCGCCAACAAATACCTCTAGGGTCAACATTTCTGAGGTAGCCGTGGCCCTTGGGGACTGGACTTGAGATACATAGAGCAGAGGTGTCTGCTCAGAGTCATTTAGAGTCCAAACCACACAAATTCTTTCACAAGCAGGTGCAACATCTCTGAGCTGTTTTGCCTCGAACATCTGGAACATTTCTTTTGCTTGGGCAAGTAATCAAATAGGTGTTACCCTCGCCATATGTAAAAGAGCACTTAAGCTTGTCCTTAATTTGTAGGACAGTATTTAAGGTTAAACTCATGTTTAAACAACAAGCAATTTTTTTCCTTTTAATTAAGATTTATACAGGTTCCCATCTGTAGACTAAGCAATGAAGTCCTAATGAGCAGAGAGCCTAATTATGATCATTCTGTAATTGAAATAATGGTGTGCCTCAGAATAAGACTATTATGTTGCCAGATAATGGACTAATGATCTCCAAAGAAGGACTAACGAAGATCTGTAAAAGACTCTTGCAGTTCTTATGAGGACATGCCTACTTGTAAACAACTCCATGTAGTATTCAAACATGTATAATGTAATACATAGCATGATGTGTCCAAAGATGTATATCAAGGTGTTGGTAATGGCTGAAGTTCAAGGGCATGCCTAAAAGCAACAGAATTATTAATGCAAGATAGAAGAAAATAAACCAGAGAAAGCTGCACGAAGTGATTTAGGAGACAGATTAAAAGTATAAAAAGGGAAGTCAGTGGGAGTCAACACCGGGAAAACAATCAACATCCGCTACAATATTGGTCCCATCAGCTGAAACCAGCTCCCTCCACACTCTGATTGATGAAATACACTTGAATCCGATATTTTTTCTTGCCTAAATGACCAGCTCTAATCACGAGCTCCACACATTGCTGCTTTCTTCATCGTTCAGCTGGTCAGGAAAGAAAAGATAATTACAGAATATTTGTTTAGTAATTGTCTGGTTCTATTTTGGAGTTTGCTTGTGGTGCTAACGAATGCAACTCCATTATGTCATTTATCATGTGAACAGTCAGGTTGAGGAACATTTTAAAACAGGAACTATTTTGGTTTGCATGAGAAATAACCCCACAGAACAACTGACAGCATGTGTGAGCAGAAAAATTCCATGCCTGAAAATGATAGGTTAGGTGATTTCACCGGATAAAAACCTTAAGGAAATCTCTTTTCACCAGCAGGGCAGAGCGTTCATGGGGAAGGGAAGAGTTGCAGCCCCATATTTATCCGCACGAGGAAGTCCAGATTGCAAGTTATTTAACTGGCTTGCTAGCAGACATTGTTTCCTGTTACCTTTTCTACTATCACCCACTGCAAGGGAGAACTTTCAATTAGATCTTGAACGAGCTAAAAATTATACTCTAAACCTGACTTAAGTACAGATGAAATAGGTTGTAATTATATCTCAGGTGTGGCAAGAGCAGGAAAGCAGAGCTAAGGGGAGGCACCAGCCAGACATTACGCAGAGATACATCTGGAAAGTGATGGGGAGTCACAGCTCTTGTCCAAACAGCTCCCTCCCCATAAACCCACATTTGCATCAGAAACATTAAATTCTCCATGTTATACTGTAGCACCAGGTACACGACTTTTTCCTGACTTAATATGGCCCAACGCAATGCACTTCTCCATTGGGGTGGGATCTCATATGTATTCCCGCTCCCATGGACGGGCGTCATTCTTGGTGAATTGGGCTCAGCTGAGAGAAGCGCAGCTGGGAACACACAACCATGTGAGAACAAACTGGAAATTTCCTCTAAGGGTATTTTCAACCTCAAAATAATTTGGTAACTGATTGCACAACTGTGGGTTGAGAAACCTGTCTGAAGTGTCTGGTCAAAGAAAAAACATTCATTTAATAGGGTGCCTTCCCAGCAACAGTGGAACAGAAGTTGTTTGACAGTGCTTTGGGTAATATCTTGAAGACTGTAGGTGACTAATAATAGCAGTGCCTTTTTTCCAGAAATATGAAAGTCATAAAAATGATGGTTTAGAGGACCAAAACTATTTATAAACTGAAGAAGAATTCAGTGAAGAGTTTTGACTAAAAAGGAGTAGAGGGGAGAATTTTAATGTGCTTGAAATAGAAGTCAAATCTTAAAGAAAAAAATGCAAATTTAAAGTATTTTAAATGGTTTTAAAAAAAGTTGAGTGGCTCAAACATGAAAGGACACCTTTTGTTTCAGATCAGATGAAGATTTTATGTTTACCAGGATGAGCGACCTTGCTTTGAAACGTCCTCTAACTTCAGCCTTCTGAGGATGGGCAGAGGACTTCAGTTCATCCAGGATCTTTCATCCATCCTATACACAGAGAAATAATAATAGAGAGAAATTTAACTGAAAAAATAATAAAATCTTCCAGGAGCGTTGACTTCCATCATAGGGTTTATTGTTTATTTCATTTTGGCCAATTACTCTCTTCAGAAGTTTCTCTGGCATATTATGAAGACTAAGTGTTAAACCTGGGAGGTCGTTTAACTTGCAGCCTGTCAAGCACATCTTTACATTGCTGGTTAACGACTTGTGAACTTCATTGTCAGATGCTGCTTTGCGACTTTGCATCTCCCAGTTGATGGCTCTCTGCCATGAGCCGAGCAACTGCCGGGGTTCGAGGGTGCCTCTCGCCCTTGTGAAATTCAAGTTCATTCTTTTTCTGCTCCCCTCGCTTTCTCCCTGCAAATTTATGACTTGCTAACAAATGCGTTGCTCTTGATTCCCTCCTCTTCAGTGATCTTTAAGATCTCTCATTTCATAAGGAAGAGGCAGGTGGGTGATCTGCTTCCAAAAAAAAAAAAAGTTCCTATAAGCGCGGCTTGTGTCTTAAGGTTGGCTATAAATCTGTCCAATTTCCGTTGACTTAATTCAGTCTTTTTTTGTCAAATTACTTAGCAGTAATTAACTGCCCTAACCAAAGCATTTTCCTCAAGGTGCCCACATTCCTGTGAGAGCTGTAGGTTGTTGTACCCACACACGCAGGCAGCATCCTTTCATCATTCTTCATACAAATTGAGTATTTCCTCTGCTGATCTTTACAGCTGTTCTCCAAATACCATCTGCAATTAATGAAATATTCCTTCTCACCCATTCCTTCAAAAACCTTTGTCCAAGCTTGTTATGCCCTAGGAGGCTAATAACATTTATTGTACCTTTGCAAATTTTGGCTCAATCCTTCTTCCTGCTATAGGAAAGAAAAAAGTCTTAAGGGCTTCTGATTTTCCCGTGAAGATAGATGCGGAAACCCAGGACTAGAAGTTACCAGGAGCATCCCTGAGTCCTGCCCTCTGCTTTCACAGAGCTCATGATGACATTTATAATCATACTGATTTCCATTTAAAAATTGATCGATCTGTCAGACTGTTTTACCCTTCCTGCAGCTGCCAGGAGGCTGCTCCAGAAACTTTCCTCCCTGGTGCTTCAGGAAGTAACGATAAAGGGGTGGGGTGGGCCTTTAGCAGAAGCCACCCACGACCAAGCAGCACCATTGCCGTGACCCGGTGCCAGCAAAGCCAGGACGTCTCCCTGCTTCTGCCACCGGAGCTGGTCCACTGCAGCTGCATGGGGCTGCATTGCGCTGATCTGGCACCCGGGAAATCAATAGTAGTCGGGGTGGGAGGAATTACTGTACGTTCCTAGTAATTGTGCAAATGCAAATTTACTACTCCAAAGTCTTCTTTAATGTAAATCCAGTGAGGTCAATGGAGTTAGAGAAAAACTGGCCATTCTGCTTTGTCTCTTATGCTCATTTTTATACTGATGGATAGCAGCTATTAAGAGAAAGGAACTTTCAAATGCCTGGAAATACACTAACCTGGGAAATGAGCTGCAAGGATGCCAGGAAACCCTCTTTGTGCAGATGGGTATTCTGCCTAACCACAGCGCTCAACGTTGCCAAGAACCTCCACCAGCGTGAACTGCTACAGCTCCATCAGCGCTGATTAACAGGAGCAGAGGGTCCTGCCCTTTGGTTAAAACACGCCAGCCTGTTTGGGAGGAATTCCCACTTTTGGCAAGTAACAGCATCTCCCTACATCAAGGCCTTGCTAACCTGCAGCTGCCCTCTCCAGGGATTGTGTAAGGTTTTCTGCAGTTTCTTGAGTTTGCTCCGAAAATCTTCTGTTGCTTGTGTAACCTTTCTAAGAGTTACACAAAAGGATTGTTTTCCTTAAGAAATCCTTAACTTATGCACAGATAAACCGAGAGTCTAAAGGTTAACGTTGCTTCATCACTGCTGAAGCGAAATCAAAGATTTAAAAGGCCATTCTGCAAAATGATCTTGCATTTTTAGGGGAAAAAGTAAACTGTTATTGATTATAATAATAAGCTTTCGGATTGTGGTAATGGGATTTTTTTCATTCACCAGACCTGATGTTCTCCTTTCTCCATAACCATTGCAGTTCATCATGGGACAGATACTCAGAAAAGCTGGGTTTTGTCCAGAAAAAAAGACTATTGAAAAGACTATTAAAGCATCAAAACATCTGTATAAACTTATGTCAAGATAGGAAGAGCTTTTACAATTAGGTAGGATAAAAACAGGACATATTAAGGCTTTTCATACTTTCTTAAGATCTTTTAATTGACTCCATTTACCCAGGAAAGACAGTGTGCTACTTCAGTGCCTTTTCCCTTTTGCAGTGGTGTCAGCGAACCATCAGCCAGAGAAGCACGGTGGCTGAAAACAACTCCAGAGACCACTCTGTGTAGAAATAGCCAGCAGCAGGGAATTGCCTAGATGACCAAGGCTGTATTGAGACTATCCAGCTTTATTAATCTGCTGACAGCCTGCCGCTTCCCACTGGCATCAGTGAGCAAGTGAGGGAAGGTGCAGCTAATTAATGCCCAGGCTAGATGCTTTCTTCAAAGACTGTTTGAGACAGATTGCCCAATCTGAAACACCAGCCCAGTTTGAGTATCCCTGAAAAGTCCATGGTCAGGCAATTTATACAAATTTAGTATGTTTGAATGTGTTGTGCAGAAGGATGTTCAGGCATCCTAAACACAAACCGTGGCCAACATGTGTGTAATTGTAGGTCAGATACCTGCCAAAAGTTGAAGCCTTTGGCAGGATGAGAAGATAGTCATCTCCATCGCTGATTTGAAATAGTTTTAGCTTGCATGAAACACAGACTCATAGGACTGGAAAATATGTCTGACCCCAGGCTGTATCAAAACATTTGTGACAGAGATTTGAATGGACTTAGGTGCAAGTCATCTAAGGTCAAGTTTCCATTTGAGAACCATTTGCATTAGCAGCCCTACCACCACGGTAACACAGAGGAAGAGACGCTAACGATGTTTAGCACATGAACATGGACAACAGCTATTTGCTACATCCTCAGGAATAAACGTAGATGAACTCATAACGAAGCCGTGCTTCCAATCCCTCCTCACTGTGCAGGGTTTTTATAGAGGTTCACACAAGATGCCTCACTGGGGAGTGAGATGATTTGAGATCTAGTTTGGACATAGTCAATAGGGCAAAGAATACGTGATCTGTGTTAGTCAAGCTCACCTGACACAGATGCAACTCCTCGTGCAGTCTGGTGAATGAGCAGTGCATACCTGTCTGAAAGCCACGCGTGCCTGCACAGCCAGGCACAGGTTCCTCGCTGGAAAGCGGTCTCAGCAGAAAATATTCAGCCCTTACACCCATGTGTGGGTAACCTCAGCTTCCTTGACAGAAGCAGATGGGAGGTCCATGTGCTGCTATGATAGAAATGTCTGTCATTCTCTAGTTTCTTCTCTGTCCTCTATCTTAGGTTATCAGGCGTGCTCTTCTCAATGCCAGTTAAAACGTAGGTGTAAAACACAGAAGGCACATTCATTTATAACTACACAGACTATAATTATATGTAGTCTAGGGCTTGTTTCCTGAACTAGGAAGGAGGAAAAATGGGTTAGGTGGGTGTGAGTAAAGTAACAAGCAGGAACATGTCTTTTAGAGGTTATGAAACTACCTTGATATCCCAGCATCAGAAATGCTGGCTAAGAACAAACAAATCAGAAAACTGCGTGCAGGCTGAGAGTTGGGAAAAATACAAGAGAATTGGGAACTGACAAGGGAATAGTAGCAAGTTTCTGATCCAGCCTGGGAACTTACCATTGCAAGCAAAAATGGAGGAGAAATATGAGCTCACCGCTACAGCTTCGTTGCAGAAAGATAAATGCAATCTTGGGAATACCAGGTGAGATATTTCAGCGAGAAACAGGGACTTTAATGTCATTGTATGAAGCATCAGTGAGACCTCCTCTCATTTAATACTGTAACTCCTTTTGATCATCCATATGCACTTCAAGATTAATTGAAACCAGAGCAGATGGAGGGAAGAGGTCTGAGGTGAACTGAAAGTCATTTAGGAAAGAAGATTGAAAAGCCAGTTCTGTGTAGCTCGGGGGGAAAAGGAGGCAAGAACCTTCTCCATAAAAATACCTGAGTAAGGAGTAGTGAGCAAAACAGCTGCTGAAATGCGAGCCAATGTTGGTGCCAGAATGTGTGGGAATAAACTGGTGATGGAAATGACAGGAAGGTTCCTGACCATCAGGGACATGGACAGTCTAGCAGAATCTCCCAGAAGGAGTAACAGGCAGAAAACACAAACACATTTTAAGTTGGAGCATGGTCCTTTCATGAAAAGGACCATAAACAACATTGTGCTTGACATGGCAGAAAACTGGGCTGTATGATCCAGGCTCCTCCTGTGCTTCTAGCTCTAAATTGACTAACGGGAATAGAACAGCAGCAAAATGAGGCCTTTGGCCACTTGTTACTGGAGATCTGTGGAATATTTTCACAGCAGTTGCAATGCCAGCAGCTCCAGTGTCCTGGCTAAACACCAACACATTCCTCTGCTATTTAAGTCCCCCCCGTGGTTTTACTTAGTAATGCTACTCTTTGCTCCCTGCCCAAAAATTGTGGCACAATGCTGCTTTTTTGTGCTTAAAAATGTTTTCTATTTACTGAATTGCTCTTCAAACTGTAGTATAATTCACTCTAGGGTGTAACTGTGTTGCATTTTAACCTGCACAGAAATAGCATGTGCAAGTGTGGAGAGAGGATGGGAGAAAAAATAGCAATACAAAAATAATCCTTATGACAGCACTGAGCCCAAGTGAGCAATATTACCCTTATTTTACAGTAGGGAATTGCTGATTCTTTTAATCTATAAGCAAAAAGAGTCTGGAACCTTTCCCATAAAAACACAATAAGCAGGTGTGGTTTAGGCCTTTGCTATCAGCTGTAGCCTTAAAACAATCTGTGGAAACTTGATTTTGAACTTTAATTCATGAGCCTTTCAATGAAGTCTAAAGTTGAATTCTGGCTTTCCATCAAAATCAGAGAAAATTAATGACACTGGCCTAAACACCCTAATTTGCACTGGTGGAGGCAGGCTAGGATTTTGGAAGAGTATGAATTTCCCAGGGTGTATGTGTCGATGACTGTTAACCTGCATTACTGTTATTGCAACAATGCCTGGATCCTCCCAAACAAGAATAATCACATGTCCAATCGCAGATCTGTATCTATGGATGGCAGATATTACGTAGAACAAGGTACCATTATTATTATTATTATTATTATTATTATTATTTAATTCTTGTAACAATCACTGGAGCAGTTGAGCTGCTCCCACAGCTGCATTAAATATCACGACTAAAATATGCAATCCTTTTGTTATTTCATCTTCTGTGAGAAAAGTGGACTGTCGTGTTTCAACAGAAGATTTTAAGCACATATTTCTCTGTAAGTATGTTGGAAAATACAGCTCACAAAATGTGCCTTGTTATTCCAGTTTTGCCTATATTCAGTAATGCAGCTGAGTGCACGGATACCTAAAGTAGCTCCAGACAAGATAGCTTGGCTCCTGGAGCTGTGCAGGTAGCATGGAGCAAAACATGGACTAATCTGCCCTAAGTGAGGGGTAAATTAGTCTACATAGAGCTCTGCCTTAACAAGTTACTTGCAATACTTGGATAGATTTGGGTTAGAGATGGCTTGAGTAGAGCTGACTAAGCACAAACCAAGTAGGCACATTTTCAAGGGCATTCACCACCAGGACAAGAAAGCTGCCGAGATAAGAAACTTTCTAATTGTGCTGTGCCAGAGCCCTGGGAAGGGAAGGGAAGAGAGCTGCAGGAGGAAGAGCTATCCCTGCCAGAGCAGCAGGAACAGCGCTGGCCTCCCATCGCAGCTCCTTCACACCCTGTGGCACAGCCAGGCTACAGCCGCTCTTCCTTGGTGGTGGCTGTCAGAGGTTGCTCCAGGTGCAACTGGCCAGGCCCTGCTCTTCAGAACAGGTTTGTTGCAGAGGAGCTTCACAGGGTGGAGTGAAATTTGGTCTCCTAGATATCCTGGAGCCACCTCCTGGGGATAACGACTGCAATCTTGAACTCAGTCCAACATAGATGCAATGTTGTAGCCAATAGTGTGAAGAAGTGCTGCAGCACTTTGAACTGATAGGAGTTTCCTTAGCACTAAAGGCTCTGTGTCCAGACATGTCGCTTTGCTGCCAGGCTGCCAAAAGCACAAATAAGGCCAGGTCACCCACTGCCAGGATGGAAGAGCCTCCTGACCAACTTGAGAGGAGACACAGAGCTTTCCTCCCCTGCCTGGGGCAAGGGCACTCCTACACTAGGGGCTGCGCTGATTGTCCCTGGCCACATTCTCCAGGAGAAGGTACCAGCCCAAATTTCTGCGGATTCTTCTTCCACTCCTCAGACCTACTATCATTTCCCTTGGAGTCTATTTCAGGTGCCTGCTCCTCATCTATCACCAAATTCAGTCTCATCTGGGCTGCATCATGGCAGCAATACAGCAAAAGGTGTTGGTGTTGCTGACATGGAGAGGTGTGCTGGGCAGCCCCCGGGGATGTCAAAAAGGGGCAGCAGGAAGGGCCAGCTGTTGGCAGAGCAGTGCCCCCAGCACCTCTGGGCACGTCCCACCACAGCAGATACAAATTTTATTTACCACGTTGCATTGAGCAGGCGCCACTTCTCCGGGACGAGGTGGCATCGCAGCACCCAGGGTGCTGTGCAGTGCCACGGCTCTTGCCAACGAGCCCTCTCCCTCCCAGCACACAGGGGAGAAGGGGAAACTTTGCTTTCCCGGGGGACAAGCGGCCCGCAGAGAGCGGAGGGGGCTGCAGCAGCATCAAGGCTTTACCGAAAGAGGCAGCAGGCTGGCTCCAAAGGCTCCCGATGCCCCGGGGCCGCCCGGGGGACGGGGCACTGACTTCAGGCAGCTGCCTGCCTGCCCGCCCGCCCGCCCCTCCAGCGCCAGGAGCTTCAAGCCGGCAGGAGAGCTCAGGCCAGGAGAGGGAGCCGTGGGCCGCTGACGGCCGCGTAACCCGCCTCCTCCCTCCCAGCAGGACCCCGCAAACTGCGAGAGGGACATCGCGGCAGCCTTCCGCGTTACGGACCCGCCTCTGCTCCCTCACCGCCCGCCGCCTCGCATTCCCGCCTCCCGGCTGCTGCCCGTTCCCCGGAGTGACACCCCCCCACCGCCCCCCCCGCACGGCTGGCGGGCGGGGGAACCCTCCCCGCCCGCCGAAGGAGCGGAGCCGGCGGGGAAAGGGGCGGCCGGTGAGCGCGGGGTGGAGCGGAGCGGAGCTGGGGTGGTGCGGACCGGGGAAGAGGAGGAGGAAGAGGAGGAGGAGGAGGAGAGCGGGGCGGGCGGGACGTGGCCGTGGCCGTGCGCGCCCTCCGCGCTTTCAGGTGAGGCGCGGTGCGTGGGGCGGGAGGGCTGCGCGCCCGTTTCTGTAGGCGCGGGCAGCGGGAGGGAGGCGCGGCCCCGCGGCGCGACGGGACGGGGGCAGCGGGGTCCGGCCCGCCCCGGCCGTGAACTTCCCCGCGCTCGCAGGGAAAGTTTCAGGCGGAGGAGGCGGTTTCCAGCCCGGCGGTGCGCGGCGGGGGGCGGGCGGTGGCGGTGCGCAGCCGGCAGCAGCCCCCGCTCGTCGGCCGGCGGGGCAAAAAAAAGGAAAGAAAGCAGAAAAGAGGCTCGGGAGAGCCCGGGGAGCCTTCGCGGCAGCAGCGCCGGGCGTCCCCCGGCCGGAGACGCCTCTGGACGGTGAGAGCGATCGTGCGCGGCCGCGTCCAGCCCCGCCGGGCCGGGGGGAACGGGAGCGGGGGACGGGGGAGGCGAGCGGGCGCTGCGGCTCCTGTGCTGCTGCCGGGGCCCGGCGACCCCTCCGCTGCCCCTCGGGAAAGGAGGCAGCCGGTGTGAAGGCAAAGCTGAGCTGAGGTGCAGGACCGCAGATGCGGGTCTCCGCCGCTGCTGCACCCGCGCTGGCCGTGCCTCCGGTACCCGAAATGTGGGGTGGTTTGCTTAAATTCCCTCCTTTAGGCCAGGGAAATTTGGATATTCCTAGCTAGAGTCCTACATGCACCGACGAATGCAACTTTAATTTTCATCTTCATTGCAAATGCGTGAGCCTCTGATACCTGTTCTCTTCTGCTGTCAAACAGATCTTTGAAATGGAAGGGGGGAGAGGAAGGGGTCAGGCTTAAGCCGCAGCAGGGAAATAAAGTGGAAGAGACACGTCCAAGAAAGCAGCCTGAAAGCGATTAGATGCTGGCAGCAAGATGCCTTTTGCTGTGTATTTGTTGGGGACAGCAGCCCCATTATGCGAAGCATTTTGGGGAGGGTATCTGGATGGAAACTGGATGGTGGGAATGCTTTCCTGAAAAGGAAGACGAGGGGGAAAAAAAGAGACCGTCAGGACTCCGGTGCTTCAGGTGGCCCTTTTCTGTGCCAGTGTCACTTCCCTTCGTTACAGTGGCAGTACTTGTTCCTCAGCCTGGGCTGGTTTCTCGGAGTGTGTCTGTACGGTGCTTGGCACAACGGGATCCTGGTCTCAGGGCCTGAGGATGTTACTGTAAACTGGATTATAAATACACTCTTGCATGCAGGCTCTCTCTTTCCGTCCTAGCCTCTGCTTTGTAAATAGCTAGTTACAATGCTTGGATAAAATTCTGTTTTCTTTTACAGATCTTCTTTTCTTATCAAATGATGGCTTTTGTTCCATGCATTTAGTTTTGTTGTCCTAGGAAGGCCTTTTTACTTCTGGATTTGGGAGATTGCAGCAAGCTCCTTATCTTTTATAAAAAAATATTTGCTATGTAATTAAAAAGTACTATTTTTCTGACACTCCATTTTTAACTCAGGCCCCTCTTGGATAAGCAGAACTGTTACTGAACTTACACTTCCATACACAGAAGGATTGTGGGGTATTATTTATTAACTGTGCTGTGGAGAGTCCATATCTCATAACTTAGAGGGCCATTTATAACAGGTTGCTTTTGGCAGCTCCAGAAGATTTACTTGCTGTCTTGTGCTCCTTGCAGGAACAGCCTCTCCTGTTTGCATGGAGAGCATCACTCCAGCCCAAGGGCTTTCTGGAGGGAGGGCTCGCTGCTGGGAAGGGTCCTGCTTTCTGCTTCCATTGCCTGCTTGGCTGTGGTGAGCGGGGAAGGACAAGCAGAAAGGATTAAGCTCTTGAAGTAGGTGCAGAGTTGTTCTTGTCACTGGGAACACCTTCTCTGTAAGAGCAGTTAAGGATGCAGAATAACACGCGTTGTGGAGAGTAAGGCTGTGAGGACTTGGGCTGGTGGAAACGTGCAGGGCACCGAAACGATCAGGAGACATTAAGCTGGGAAGGTGGGAGATGCTGCATGGAGGTGAAGCAGAGCGCTGTGGGGTGTGAGGTTAAGTTTCTAACACAGGGCCTCTGTGCAAGGCAGAGGGCAGGTGTATGTGCACGCAGGCCTGTGACCTTCTTTCCATGTCTCTGGATGTAGCTTGAGTTCAAAGTGGCTATGAAGAGCTGTGCTTGCTCAAGTTTGCCCATGCCTGGTCCCTCCAGCGTCTGTGAAGCAAAGCTTGTGTTTGAACACATCAGGGTTCTCTCCTTCCAGACCTCTGGGGCTCTGTGCAGGCATCCTCCAGCTAAGCATTAGCTAGTGTGCAGTGGGGAAGAGTACTGCACTGATCCGGGCTTGAGCAGGCTCGTACCCTGGGTCAGGTAGCGCTACCCCAAAGTGCCCCGCATGAACACATAGGTAAGAGAGACTTCGGAGGGTTGGGAGAGCAGTGTGGCAGGAGGTTGGATGGTGCCTGGATACGTGGAGGGATGGGGAATGCCTCCTTGCTGGCCCCAGTGCTGTAATTTTATGCTCTGAAATATGCATATAGGAAGGAGGAAGCAGAGAGAGCTTGTCCCAGCTTTATTCCTCCAATACCTGCATATGCCAGATGCCAGCACTAGGGAAGAATCATTTCACTCCTTCAGAATAAGAGGCCAGAACATGTTTTTTATTCCTTCTTCTCACTTATGTTTGGATTTTTATGTTGGTTATTTTGGCAGGCACATGATTCATATTCCTTTCCCCATCTGTCCTGGGTCCCCCACTGTTGTCAAATATCCTTGCATTTCAGCAAGATTCTGACTTGCAAAAACTTACCACGAAGATAACCCTTGCAGTTGGCAGTGTGGGAGAGGAGGTGTCCCAGCTTGGCTCTCGGAGCACAGGTTGCGTTAGCAAGGTGGACAGTTAGGAAGATTATAACCAGCATGCAAATGTGTTCACATATCTGTGAGCATCCATGCTGTCCGGTCTTTCTTTTCATCTTACAGCAACGGGGAATGCTTCGGGAATAAAAATAGATATATGGAAAAGCCTATATAAGCTGAAATCTGTGAACAGCGCCACATTATCTGGGAACTGAAACACTTTCTACAGTGGAGCTCGCAGTTCAGACATTGCCTGCTCTCCTCCTTCCTCCCCTGCCTTTCTCTTGATGCAGCTCATGGATTTTGCTGTCCCCATAAGCAGATCCAAGAGCTGTCTCCTCTGTGCTGCCAGGCTGATGCAGCCCAGCTAGTAGCATCTCTGTGCCCAGTGGGTGAGAGCTAGTGCTCCTCTGGCTGCGCGAGGTGGGCCAGATGCAGAGCCGAAGGAAGGCAAAGCTGGCTGTCACGCTTGCCACGCGTGAGCTGAACCCCTCTCTTCCCCCAGCTCTGCAGCCTGGGTGTAGCTCGGGGGCCCACGTGCAGGTGGCTTTCCTTCCCTCCAGGGTTTGTAACTGCTTTGTTCTGCACTGCCAGCAAAACGTATGGCTGAGATTTGGTCACTGGTAAACTGGAACAAAACAGCTTCTTCTTCTGGGAGGTATTTTAGGATTTCTACACCACCACCATCGCTCCCCCCCCCCCCCCCCCCCCCAATGTTTTCGCAAAGCAGAAGGCTAATCTCACGTTTCTCAGCCACAGTTTTGTTACATGTAGGGCTTTTGTAAGCAACTGCGCCACACATACGCTCGGAGAGAGTGCAAAAAGGAAACTGATTCGGGGAAATTAGTTCAGATGGTGCCTATGCTTTTGGGAATGTCAGCCTTAGCCAGCTCGCTTCCTAGCTTCAACCTCAGAGGTCCCAATGAGACACATGCACGGATCATGATGTTCATAAATTCAGAGTCTTATTTGACAGAAAATAAAATACAGGAACATGAATGTACAAGTGTACATATTTTGTTATAGAGTTCCTTAAAAATAGTTGTTGGTAAAAGAGGATTTCTACTACAAGCAAAGAATCATATCTTTAGTCAGTCCTTTGTTACTTTAGCAACCCTCAGTTTCATCAAATGGGGGCTCTATCCCCAGGAATTCCTCTGACATAGGTTTCCCCCGAGTCTGGATGATTATCCAATTACAATTTTAAGAAAATTACAGCAAGGATAACTGGCTAAAGATAGAAGTCTCTGAGAGTGTTAGGGAAAGTGAAGGAAGGAGTGTGAGAGAGTGAGAGCTTCGCTTTCTTGTACAAGTAAAATGAGGAGAATTATACTGGTCCTTAACTTTTGCAGTGAGTGGAGTCAAGGTCCCTGGTGTTGGGTTTGGTCAGTCTTTCTTTCTCTCTCCTCTCTTTTCTTTCTCTCTCCTCTCTTTTCTTTCTCTCTTGTCTCTCTTTTGTTATGTGCCAACTCCCATATTTATATGAAAAAGTTACGTTGATTCTTATGGAGCCTTTTTAGATTTACATATGTTAACAAAAAGGGACCATTAACTTAAAAGCTCTGTTTAGGGCAAAGAATAAGAGATTGCCAGGAATCCTGGGCCGAATCAGGGGAATGGTAGGTGGCTCCTTCTCCTGGGAGCACCGGAAAGCCATCACCTTGGCAATCCCACCCAGAGCAGGGTCACCAAGAGCTGTGGGCCAGCGGGTTGTGCGGGCTGGGAGCTCTGTGTTACAGCCTGGCAGTACCACGGTAAAAGGCCGGTCATTAGCTTAGCGTGAAGCGCCGTGGACAGTTTTGTTGTGCAACTGGAAGGCAAAGATACAACATGAATCACACATTTGCACAAATACTTCAGAAGCCTCTTCAGCTTTACTAAGCCAAAGTGTTATTAGAAGAGTTCTTAAAAAAATGAAAAAGTAAATTTTAATACCTCTCTGTGTCTTTAACTAGAAAAGCTGCTGTGTGCTTTGGGTTTTGTTTTTTTTTTTTTTTTCTTTTTCCCCCCTCCTGATTTTGCTTAATCCCTTGCATGACTGAAATGAAAGTATAATGGAATATCTTGGATCTCTTAGGCCTGATCCTGTCCCCTCATAGGGATGTGATATTTTCAGATGTTCAGAGGGCGATTCTTATATATTTGATTAACTTGTGTGTAAAAAGCTTGCAAAACTGTGACCTAAATGTTTATCCTTAGTGCTGACAGGATGCTGTAGAGCTGTTTAACTATATATTTATAATGATTATGCTGCTTGGCGAGGAAGACATGACGTTTTCTTCTCAGAGGGAATTTTTGCTTTTATTTTTGCCTTTTTCTGCCTGTGATTTGTGGTTATAGTTGCCTTTCTTTATAATTTTACCTTTTGTCCTAGATGTAAACAAAGAGCTAATTACAGTTAATCTCAGTGCAAGGGAATGGAATTTTTAAAGAGTGAAAAATAACTCCCATCTGTTAGGTTTTGAGTGGTGTTTTGGGGTTTGCCTTCTACTCGGAAGGAAGCCAAAACTTGCTCAATTTAAAGTTTTCCTTGCAATATTTAAACTGGATTTTTAATCATTTAAAAAACAAACAGAAATGGAAATAGCTTTTCAAATTATGTTTGGCCATGTTCTTAACGTGCTGGTTCCTAAAACCTGAACAGCTCTGTCATATTCCTACTGAAATAAGTTGAAATCCCACTACCAAATTCTATAGGAACAGGTTTGAGACCTTATTCTGGAAAAGCATCTATTTTTCATAGTAGTATATTGCATTTCTGTGTTTTCTGCCTGCTGGGGCTCCATGTGCCCAACCAACCAGCCCCAAAATGACTTGTTCTGAGGGAACTGCTGCTTAAGTAGTTACTATTTAAGACAGGCTCAGAACCCAAGTTTTCTGTGGTGGGTATGTGGTACATTTAGCCCCATCAGCTCCAGTGACTGCTGAGCTCAGGGAATTAATCTATACTTTGCACTCATATGGTATCTTTCATCTCAGCATCTCTAAGCACTTTAGAGACATTAAGATGCACAGCTGTGGTGCGAGGTGGGGAGAGGCTGTTATAAAAGTGGCTGGGGAAACAGAGGCACAGATTTCAGAAGCCTCTCCTAATGTGCTCAGTTCAGGGGACTGCTGTTTATAAGGTCTCCGATGTCTGATTATCGGGGAGGCACTACAATTTTTGATGCACTACAATTGGTGATTGATGCCTCTGTAGGTTTCATGTAGATTAACCAGAAACTCATATTGCTACCCTAAACTAGTAGACTGTTCTAAAATACTCAACCTTAGAGACTTAGGGGAGCATGGTAAATGGCAGCAGCAGGAGCCCAAATTTCTAGTTTGTTGTTTTTTTTTTTTTGTTTGTTTTTTTTTTAATCAGGTTAGCCCTATTGCAAAAAGCAAATCTCACAAGGAACCAAAAGTAAAACCACCTCACCTCCGCCCCACCATAGTAACATCCAGGGCCCCACCTACATAAATTTTTCAGCAATCTGTTGATTCAAAGCTCTGGGATCTGTAGAAAATTCTTATTCTGACAGTAAGAGCTGTACAAATTCTCTCTAATACAAATAATTGGATTTGTTCTGTTGAGGAATAGCAGCCTCCTCCCTCTTCCTACAAGCACAGACACCTCCCAGCCCTTGTTTATAAGGAGGGATCCGGATAATGGGAGGAGGATGCATGTGTTGCTGCCCAGCATGATAACGCTGGCAGGCTGTGAAGGGCTTGTAGGGCACCAGCACAAATGTGCTGTCGGATCCCAAAGTGCATTGCTCTAGCAAACTGTGCTGGTTGCAGTTGAGCCGGACAGGGCTGATGTGTTGGGGTGACTGAAGGACGTGGCAAAACTCAGACTCCGCTGGCCTAATATCCCCATGGGCTCAGCTGTCTTTTCCCCCTCCTCCGTCCTCCTGCAAAAATAGCTTCAGCCTCAGTGCATTTACCTTTCTTCACCTTCCTTGTTCTCTCTCATGTTGCTGTGTGGACTTTAGGGACACTCTGTTTAATTCTGGCTCCTTGGGAGGTTGCGCGTACACAGACACCCCTGACCCGAGGCCATGAAGAGGTGGGAATGCTTTTCTCCAGGCTTATTGTGTCCTCCTCTTCTCCCTTTGTACAGGGGAGCTGCATCTTGGGATTTCAGCCCTGCTGAATAGCCCTGGGTTGTGCCTACCCAGGAAGGCAATGTTTTCCCCTTTCTAAGTTTTTCTTTTTTTTTCCCCTTACCTGCCAGGTGTAATGACTCTGTAGTTGTTGACAAGAAGGGTCAAAGAGCAAGAGGGGAAACTCAACCCAACTTTCCCTAGACACTCAGTGATTGCTTCCTCTCAGTGCAGAGGTGAGCCAGCCCAGGGCTAGGGTCAGTGCAGATTTGAGAATATGAAGGCATCCGCTTCCTGGCATTGAAAGTGCTCAGAAATGAAAATTTTGGAGCCTTTTTTTCAGATTTTTGGCTCTTTGCAGCAGGGTTTTAACACATAGCAGTATTTCCTCCTGTCGCTGCTCCTTGTAGCCTTTGGAAATGTCAGCAGCGCATATATTGCCTTTTGTTTGTAATTCAGCTGGAGAAATGAATTCATTGCCCTCATGAGATCAATCATATTCTCCCCAAATAATTAATATTGATGACAATCACAGCATACTGCTGCCTGCAGCTCCTTCTCAGCCTTCCCACTGTGTAGGTGCTGTGGGTCACAGAGCACAGCTTCTTGCAGGAGACTCCTGGATTTGAAAATTCAGGGTGCCGTTCTTTGAAGCTTGAATTTAGAGCTGCACTGATGGGGTCAGTGCAGGCAGAGCCCAAGCAAGTTCCCTGTGATGGTACAACCTAATATTACCAGAAGGAAATGTTAGAGACGTGGGGAGCAAATGTGATACACATGGCAGGGGAAGGATTGTCTCATTCTGTTTCTCTTTCCCTCCTTTGTTTCTGTCTGTACCTGGATTTTTCTAATTCCCTTTGCAGAATCCATCCGTAATGTGCTGACCAGGAAGGGGCAGGCATGCAGAAGAAAGTTGCTCTGATAGTCACCAGGAGGACCAAGTGGGTGGGTTGGGAATGTGGAGGCCCATGGGAGGGCTGGAAGGACCTCCAGGAATCTGCTTGTAAGTGGGGTGCTGTCCTGGGAGAGGCAGGTAGCTCCTGGGCTTTCAGTGGCTTTGCTGTTCCTTTTTCTATTGCTTTAAATTTTGCTGTGGATTAATATGTAAAGCACACTTACAGAGCAGCACTGTCTGAGCTGGGGGAGAGGGAATGAAGCATCTTTGTATCTTATTCTTGTTTGCTTTTTCTTATGAGGCTAAATGTGATTAAATTAACATGATTAATGTAAGTGCCAGGTGTGGAAAAACTGTGTGGCCCAAACTTGAAAAAGAAAAACTCGGCTGATTTGCCTTTACCCTTGAGTATGCTGCTCATCCCAGGGTACCCAGAGTCAGAGTCACTTGAGGAAATCCTCCTCTTATGTTGCAGGGAGAGTTGGAGATCAGGTCTTCATCGCTGGCAGCAGTATGGGTAAACCTGCTAGCGGTGCTGGAGATGCTGCAGTCTGCCTGGGGATTTTGTGGCAATGGCACAGTAAAAGAGAATGCTTGGAAAGGGGGGTGAAACACAGTGATGTTGTGCTCTGGAGCATGGTGGTGCTTGGAGGCTTTTTGCCTGCTGTGTCCCTCTCTGAGGGAAAAAGAAGGGGAAGATGTTGGCTGAATGTAGAGCAGCCATCCTGGGAATCTCATCTGCAAGCTGTAAGGGAAGGAGATGAAGTGAAAGAGCAGGTATGTAGCTGGCAGCAAGAGCTTGAACTTAAGAAACTCTTGGAGCATTTTTTGAGTCTGAGAGCCCATTGCAGCTAGTTCTCAGCAGGGCTGGGTGCAGCCCCTGTTGTGATGATGGGGATGTGCAGTGGGGCTGCAGAGCACTTGCTGTGCCAGGCTGGGCTTGCGACGAGACTCCTCTCCTGGGAAAGCTGCCCTGGAGTTCAAGAGTCCCAGGCTGGTCCTGTGAAAGGCAGTAAGCCCAGCTGATTGATAAACCTGCTTGAGTCTGCATTGTATTCTCTGGATTTAGAGAGTTGGGCTGAGCTAGCTTGGGGTTGCTGCTGTGCAATCTGTTGCACGATGTGGATGTGCTGCTATGTCCACAGGGACAGTGGAGTAACCTCTTAGGGAGGGCAGTGGAATTGCTTACATCTAAAAGCCATTAAAAAGGTCAGGAGGCAGAATGTATAAATTAAATGCTCGTTCTCAGGTGTCTCCAGGTGCTCCATGAGAGCTAATCAGGACTCCTCCAGCGAGGGAGGAATCTCACTCTGGATTCCTTAAGTCTCCTCAGGTCTTTGAGCCATGTTGGTTGCAGATTTCTTTTTTTTCTGTGCAAAGATTAGTTTGTCCGTGTATTTTCCGGTAGCGCAATATGTGGTTATTTCTCAGAGCTCTCCTTTCACTATAACATCGCCGTCCAAAATAGAAGCATTGTGTCTGACTTCATGGAAGGTCTCAGCTCTCTTTGAAGCTCTGTTGGAAGCTTTTCATTCCCTGGCTATTCAGACTTAAAAAATAGACTATCTTGGCTGGATACCTTTTGCTTGAACACAGAAGTGCTCTTGTAGATTGGTGTTTGAACTGCTTGGTGGCCAGCGTGTATGCATTTGTAATCCATGCTGTTTGATTTCATAGCTGTGGCTCAACCTGCCCCACTCCAGCCCACTCCACAAATCTCTTGGTGATAGTCCCAGCTGTTTATTTGTCTCTTGACCAGGTGTGCATATATTTCGGAGAGGTGACAGATTATTGAGCTAGTTTATTTTAAATGTATGAAATGCAGCGTGCTCTGCCTGCTAAACAGCTGCCAGAGTATAATCAGCGGCACCCTGGGCTCCAGCAGAGCAGTGTGCAAGATCTGTAGCGTTTCAGCTTTGCCGAGCCCTGAGAGGACCCCAGGAGAACTGAAAAGGAAAGGAGGGGATACTGACTTTCTTCAGAGATATTTTCAAGCAAAGAGCTGGCTGAGCCACTGACTGAGAAGGTTGTTTCCAGGTTTTCTTGGTTTGTTTTGGTTGTTTGTTTTTTTTTTCTTTCTTCTGGGTACTCAGTAGACCTGGGCGTAAAGCTGCGTGTGAACACCGTAGCTCCCCAGTGCCGGGAGCCTGTGCTTCCCGGTCCCGTGTGACAGGCCAGCTCTGGCCAAGGAAGACAGAAGATGATTTGTGCTAGTTACGGGGGAGACCTCTCACCAGAGCAGCTTTCCATCTGACTCCCACTAGTTTAATTGTTTTTTTTTTTTCCCTCTGCAAAAAGCAATTAATATTTGCTGTGATTCTAGCTAGTGACAAAGTTTCAGTCTGCTCAAATCTAAATGTTTTCCTTGGTTTTAATGATATAAATTGCTTTTATAATAGAAACATCCCAGAACAAAATCCTTTCAGCCCACTCTGTTGTCAGGCATGCAATAGCCTGGTGAGTGCAGCTACCTTGGGAAAAGTGAGACTTCAGCATCGATCTCGCAGGTCCCTGCCTTGAATGTGTCACCATTAGATGCGCTGATTGGGTCACCCTTACGGCTCCTGCAGTATCCCTGATTGCAGGCCAGGTTTCAGCCCTGGCTGATTCCTGCTGAAATGTGCCTGGCTGTTAGGGAGCTGCTGCCAAGACAAATTGGGCTCCCTGCCCTTAGGAGAGATGCAAATGTTTTTCTGAGGATAGCGTTGGGGGCCCTTTGGTCAGCGTGCCTGTGTTTGAAGTGATGAGTGTGGCGTAGCGTGCAGGAGAGCAGGAAAAGTGCACTGAGCTGCTTATGGTGTTCACCATCAAATTGCTGCTGTTTTCCTCCCCATTCTGTTCCTTGAAGCTGTCTGGGAAGGAAAATTTTAATGAACATGCTAATTCCTCCTGGGCAGAAAAGGCTGGACTTCCGAACCTGTTGCCTGTCTTTTCTACCCATGTCTCCAGAGATTTCAGTGTAACGTTACGTTGCTCAGGAGGCCTGTCCGCAGGACCAGCCAGCTCGCTGCAGGAGTGGCCCTGCTTTGGGCAGGGGCACGAATGGAAACGCCAGTGCCGTAGCAAAGGGCGGTGCCGTGCAGTGCCCAAATGGCCTCCGGAGGAGAGGCAGGGTCAGAGAGACGCTGCGCAAATCCTGGCTAAGTGGCACCAAGATGGTTTATGCTACAGTAATTCCACCCTTTGTCTGACTTACTCCTGCACATACTGAAAAGCAAGTGTTTCCTGAAGGGCTGAAGGGCCTTTTCCCACTTTCCATTAGTGTTTTTGCTATTACTTTTCTGCAGCTGCTTTTGCCGGCTGCCCTTTGTCTGCCTTTTGGATTCTTTGAATTTACTTGGACTGTACATCTATTTTCCCCATAAGAAAACGCAGCAAACTCGTCAAGCAACCTTCTCCAATGCTGCTGCATGATGATGCAGGGACCCAGGGCTCATGGGCATGCAGTGATGTGGGAGCAGAGGAGCTGTGCCCCTTTCCTGAGCACCGTCCCTACTCTGCAGCCCATCAGCCTTCAGCCCCAAGTCCACATGGCATAGAAGCAAAGCATTTCCTAAGGTAGCCCACCCTGGTTTTTGCTAGCCTTCCTGTGTCTGCATCCCTTTTCCTGGGGCCAGTCCTGTGTTGTCGAATGCTTTTGACTCAGAGGGGCTTGGGACAGAATTACAGAAAGAAAATAATACCTGCTCTGGTCGGTGTTATTTTTTTCCTCTTTCTGAAACTGCTTTATTTTAAATGCCCTTTCAGCCAGAGCACTCAGTGGCAAGGTTTTGAAGGGTGCTTTTGTTCTGCATGCCATAGCGTGACTTCTCAGTGAAAAGCAAAAAACCTGTCAGCTCTCCCTAGGTGCCTGTGGTTAGGAGGGACAAAGGCGTTTTCTTGGAAAACACAGCATTGTTCTGCAGAATTGGTACAGTGTCTTTGAGAATAGGTGTACAGTAGTTACTGTGAGTGCAGCTCTCTTCGTTAATTATTTGACATCTGTCTTGGGTTTTATAATCATTTGGAAAGCTTTGCAGGGTCCATGCTGCTAAAGGCAGGAGAGAATGATTCCTTGCCTAGATGTGTTTGGGAAGGTTGTTTTATTAAAAGGTCTTTTATATGAAAATATTCATGTTTTATTAAAAGATGTTTTATATGAAAACATTAATTTTTTTTCTGATATAAAGGCCACTTCTGGCCAGTATCATATGAAAAACCAAACCTTTCCACCACCTCTGCTTTTAAGAACAGGAGACACTTCCATGACTGTGTTTCCCCCCACTCCTCTTTCCTTTGCTCCCCAGTAGACAGAAGGTAAAAGTTTGAAGAAGAGAATGCTCAGGAATGAAAAGGAAACAATTTCTGATTTGAAACAAAAGGAACATTTCAAGTTTGTTCCTTAAAAAAAATTCCAGCAACAGCAGTGATGGATTGTTTTCCCCAACTGCTCTATGAATTATTATTATTAAAATGTTAATTTATGGAGGCATTAAAAACACCTCAGAGTATATTGGTCTCACAAGAAGTTCCTGGAGCAATGAGGATGTATCAGAGCTCTCCAGCCTTCTGCTGGCTGCTCTGATTGCCTGCTTTCTCGCTGTGGTGTGATTTCTGAGCTGGTACGCTCTTGTGCTTGCTGATTTTATTCGTGCCTCCCTTTAGTGTCTGCTTTTATTTTATTTGCTTGTGTACTAGAGGTGAGGTCTGTGGCCTTTTTGGGTGGATGCAGTTGGGTGAACTCCTCCGCTGCAGCCTCGGGTTTGCATACTCTGACCGCTGGCTCCTTTGGTTGCAGCCAGAGATGCTGGTGTTTCAGTGCAGCCATGCCAAATTGTGCAAGAAGTTAATCAGACACCACTAGAATTGCATCATATACAGGCAAAATGGCAACATGCTTTCTGATGTCACGAAACAAAGCAGCGGGTTGCTGGAAAAGGCTGAGAAAGCTCTTCTGTTCCTGGCAAGACTGTGGTGGGTTGTAGTCCTGTGGTGTCATGTTCTTAGGGCATTACAAAACCCATCCCCTCCCTCTCTGCAACTGAATGGGGGCAATGCTCATTTCCTGGTGTCGCTGGCAGAATCACGTTATCCTCCCTGAAATGGGGGGAGACGATGACATTGTGTGACTACAGGACTGTTGTGGCAAGACCTTTCTCTTTGGGGCGCATCACAGATTTCAGGCCATTTAAAGCAAGGCATCGGAGTGCCAGCAGCACTAGTACGTAAGAATTGGTCCTTGCGCTGTGTTAGTAGCACAGACGACCAGATCCTGTGGCATTAATTGAATTTTTTGGAATAATCATATGCTACAGGAATGAAGCTGGACTGCAGAAACCGTCCTGCCCTACAGTCCCCTTCTTCTTCATTGTGTGTGCAAGCTCTCCATTTCTTTAGCAAAGGGGGAGAATCTTCTTCCTTCATCTCAGCTGGCAAATGCTGGCGTGGTCACCGCATCCAGGAGGTTGTGATGACTCTCCTTGACCAACCCTTGACTGTGCATGTGCCTTCCATGGCTTCTTGTATTTTATATAGTGTGAGAGCAGCCAGGGCTGTGGTCAACTGAGTCCCACTCCTGTAATGGGGAAATTGCTGTAATCTGACAGGCTCTGTGTCCGTCTGTCTCCACTGATAAGATCTCTGGAGAGCCTGGAATGAACCAGAAGTAAATCACGCTGTGCAGGGCTTCTTGCTCTACCCAGCTTTAAAATCAGAATTTTCCTACTAGCAGGCAGAGCGTGGAAATCTTAGATACCTTGCTCGTGGGAACGGAGACCTGGTGGTTCTTTGAGACAGTTCAAAGGAGCGTGTTCCTATGAGCATAGTTAATGCATGTAAATATTAGCTCGCTGCAGAGTTCATGTATCACTGAGTGAAACGTAGTAGTTTATTTTGGCCTCGGGCCACATAAATGGCCTTGCTCTAAACAAGAGAAACTCATCCAAAGTCAGTAGTTGTCCCTGCTTGCTTCAGGGCTGAATTCAGTCTGATTTGTGCAAAATGCAGGAAAGAATCACTGGAAAATAAGGGTGAGTTAGGACACGCTGTGCATTTATCTAATGACAAATGGAGAGGGAACCATGAGGGATATTTATTATGGAAATGATCCCCGCACCGTTTACACTCCCTCTCTTCCAGCGTCTGAATTCCCAAAAGTTCCTAAATCCTCACCAAAAGTGCAGCATGTTGGTTCTGTCTGTCTAATCTGATGGCGTAAAGATGTTTTCTTTCTTCAGCATTTCCAGAGAGTAGGGGTACTTAATTTTGTTTCCTCCCTATGGAGTCGTCTTAAGTGACATTGAGAGCTGGTTGTAGATGGCAGTAGAGGAGGATTTGATTAGCAGCTGGCATTTCAGTTTGGATGAAGGAGGTAGGGGATGACCAGGCCTCTCAGCTGGACCCCAGGGAAGAAAACTTACCTTCTTCCCAGCTTCTTGCCCATTTCTGAAGGCCTTATGGCTTCTGAGGCAAGCTGCAGCCCTTTGAATGGACCATGGAGGGAAGAGCAGGCTTGCTCTGGATTTCCTTTGTCTCTTAGAGATGAGCCCAGCAGAGGGAAAGCATCGTACAAAGGCTTTTCAGATGCCAGCATTGAAAAGGAAGGGTTCAATATCCGCTGCTGGATTTTGAGTAGTGCAGTTCACACGTCCTGTTCTTGTTAATCTCTGCAATCTGTGCAATCTTAGGTGCTCTCTGCTTATGCTCGAAGCCCTTCTGTGTAATGCATATATTATACACAGGTTTATGAAGGACATGTTTAAGCAAGCTTGGTGGCTTCTCTCCCCGCCCTTTTGCACACCCTGATGGAGCAGATTTCCCTGTCATCTCATGAGCGCGCTCCTGACAGTATCACCATGCTCATTACCGCATCTGCCTGCCGAACTGAGATGCTTTGATGAAGTTCAGCTTTTTAACCGTCTCTTCTTCCTTTGTGATCTGACAGCACCCAGGAATATCAAATGCAGCCTTCACCCCATTAATGAGAGCATCTAGTAAATGTCAGCTTTCGTGATTACCAGCTTATAAGTTGCATCCTGGAAAACCTAGAAACCCAGGGAAATCTAATTCTAGAGTGTGAGAGGCTCTGAGAGCTGAATGCCAGATACCTGAGCAGGCAGCAAGTGAAACTCTGGCAGTGTACATTTATCTCAAATTACAGGAAATTGTGCTCTGTTGCGGGAACAAAGAAGTCTGGGATTGTTTTCTGCCTATCAGTGCTGCTTTGAAAGCAGGAACTTTTGTTCAGATCATTTCTGAAAAGTATACAAACCTGGCACTTATTTACTCCAGCAAGGTGGCCGTTCCAAGGAGGGTTTGGCTGGAAAGAGCTGGTGGAGCCATGTCCTGCCTTGACCTGCCTGCAGGAACGGGGTGAAGCAGTCAGGACTCTGGCAGCTGGCCTCTTCGCAGGTCGCCAGCAGAGCTTGCAAATCGGACTGCACCGGCATGGTTGTCACACCGAACTGTCAGAGGCGTGTTCAGTGCAAATGTGCTTCAGCCACTGCTTGCCATCACAAGCGCTTTCTCTGCTCATTCTTAGAAATGAGTGTGTGCGCTGGCAGAATGAGGTCTCGGCAAAGGACCTTAGTGTCTTGGGAGTCAAAGCTTGGGATTCCTAGCCTGCAAGCATCTACCTCACTCCTTGTGCTCATGGACATAGGCTATTCCAGTGACTTAAGTCAATGAGCTTGGCTGTCCTCTTCTGAGCCATCACATCCCAGGCTTGGAGAGCTCATGCAGCTGCCTGCAGGCAGGACAATGCTGCCATACAGATGCTTTTCTTAAGGAATCTTAATGAAATAAAAAAAAGAACATACCAGAATTAAAGGATCATTGGGTGGGCAGAGGAATAAACACAGACATTCAGAGTTGAAAAATTGTCTGTAGTGATGAAATAGTGTAAAATAACCAGAACCTCTGTGTGTGCTTTGTCTCAGCAGGATGAAGATGGTCGGTGCCCTGCTGGTTACGCTCTGGCTGTGCATGGTCACCCTCGGCAGCGGCTCGGGTAAGGACATGGCATGCGATAGGTCTGCCCGCTTATCGCAGGAAGAGCTGATCAGAGGCTGGAGAAAGAAAACTGGCTGCAGGGATTTTTAAGCATTTACAGTATTCCTGGATGAAATGGTCATGTGTAAAATACTTCAGCAAAATGCATGAACATGATGTTAGTTCTGTGTGGGTGTTGTTTAATGCTCATGTATAGAGGCTATGAGCATGGTGTAAATGAGTGCATTAGCAAACAGCAATAGGCACCACCTCGACCTAAAAGTGCTTTGCAAATTCAAGCTGTCCACTTGGTCAGTATTGTTATTCCCCTTCTGCGAGGGGTGAAACCAGGGCTCAGCACGTGGCACTGACTTGTCACTGAGTTGCAAGCAGGACCTGGGCTTGAACCTGAACTCTGCTATTCCTGGTTGGATCCGGAGGGGGTTGAGATTCCGGCTCTCGGATTCTGACTCATGCCTCAGCAACGCAAGGGGAGAGGGGAACTTCTCGAGTAAGAGGAGCTCTCATCCCCGTCTCACTGAGTCACTTTCCTGACAGGAAATTTGTTGTCATGCTCGCAGCTTCTCTGGCACACATTCAGCCCCGCTCTTGTGAAGAGGCAGATTGTGTGTGTCTCGGCTCCGGACTTCCTATTTGGGGGTGGAGGGAGACAGCATGATTTGCAGGAGGCGAGTGGAAAGGGGGAGGGAGGAAAGAACAGGCGCTGGCTTTATAGGCGGAAATGTTCAGAAATAAGGGCTGTGCAGGGGGATTGAGCAAGTCCCCCCATGAGCCCTTGCCCTTCTCCAGCACTGGCAAACAAGTGGTTATAACACCCTGAGCAGATGAACAGCTCTTGTAGCATGGTCCAAGAGACAACGATAAATTATCGGGGCCAGATTCACAACATGCACCTCAGCAAGGTTCATCTCAGTGCAGAGCTCATTGCAGAGGCTGAAGGCTGGGAGGCTTTTCTCCTTGGGTTGCCCAAGGGCTGCAGGCATTCACAGTAGGGTGTAGTCTTCAGTAGGGGATGTCCCATCCTGGCTAACGGGCGCCTGGTGGAAGCGGTGAGCAATTGGGAAACAGCAAAGGGAAAGAGAGACCGAGCAGCATGGATTGCTGCTGCTTGCTGGGAAAATCCCTGCTTTGTGTGTGCTTCTGGACGTGCTGTTCTGCTCTCCACCAACGCAATATCCTCCTCCTGCTGAGGCAGCATTACAACACCCCACGTGCAGTCATCTTGGGCTTTTTCAGAAATGGAGGTAGGTGCAATTGAAGCAGGATTGCCCAGGAAATGTTAGAGCAACTCTAAAAGCTGAGACTGTCAGCTGGGAGCTGAGAAATTAACACCCTGGCATTTGGGTCACACAGGCTTGTGCCAATTGATCTGGCAGAACCCTCCATGCATTTCTGCAAGGTATTTAGTGCTTTTTAAAAATTCCTCTTTTAGCAGAGGTTTTCTGTACAGGATGGTTAGAGCCCTTGCAGAGTGTTGCAAGAACATAAGTGTCAAAGGGCGATGTATGGGACACATGATCAGTTAAAATACATTTCTTCTGCAAATCCACTGTAGCATATGCGTTTAATTTTCTGCAGGTCTGTGGGTGACAGACCCACTCTTCAGTTCAGACCTCCCTTTTTGTTCCATGGACATCATAAACCACTCTGGGCTGTCAAAATGTTTTTTGTTATTCATGACGGGCTTTTATGGCTGTTTGTACTTGGATGGAGGGGCAGCCGTCTGTGCAACCCTCTGTTACACTGCGGGGTTTCCTGGGACTGGCACCAAAAGGCAACTGGAGCTCGTTTCACCCTTGCAAAGTCATAAACACAGACCAGTGTGAGAGAGCGGACATGCTCTGATAATGTTACAGCATTTGGGTTTGCTTTTTCTTCTCGGAGCGGGGAGCGTAGGTGAGGGGAGAAGAGCAGAGGTTACCCGGAGTGAACGCGGAAGGGCTGTGCACAGTCTGCAGCTGCCCCCGTGGTCTCCTAACACCAAGCGAGGCCATGGAGATGGGTAGTTCTCACTGGGGAACCTGGCTTCTGGCATATTTAAGGTGTATAGCTTGGTAGGGATTTGTCATTTCAGCTGGATCTTTCTCTGTGCTTTGCTATAATGGTCGTGTATATGCTGTATTGTCAGGACCAGCTCTCTCTCTAGCCCAGGCTGGCTGGGGAAGGCTGGAGGCAGGGGCAGGAGTAGGAGTCCTGTGGGCGTTTGCTGCCACTTTTCCTGTCTGCCTCTGTGGCCCTTCCTGGGGGAGCAGCGTGTTCAGCGGCACTGACCAGACTGCCCCAAGCCAGGGGTAGCAGCTCTGCTGAGTCCTGAGCCCTCTCTGAGCTTACAGAGGGGATAAAGACCCAACATTTACTAAATTTAAGCTATAGAACACCAGCACTGCTCCGGCTATAATGCAGATGGCCTTTCCATCCAGTTCAGCCAGTATGGCTGACAGTCTCCCTGGCAGTGTGTCAGAAGGCTTCAGTGTTGTACTGCACCCTACTTCTTACTGGAGAGACAAACCTGCAAACTTTTTTTTCTCCAGAAATTTTGCCAACAGCACTGTGGTTCTAAACATCCATTCTTTGGGCTCTGCTGTTTCTGCTTCGTATGGAAGCTGGTGCTGAAACAAAATCATTTGCTGAAAGGGAGCTGGAAGCTGGAAGAGGAAAGAAATGTGATCTGAGTAGTCTCAGACTCCAAGCCTTTTACTCTACACTGAATTTGTGCCCGAGTCTGCTACTCACTCATGCTGTATGCGTGGGCAAATCTCTTCTGGTCTTGAGAATATACATGATCTGCAGTGCCTGGGTTTGAATTCCGTTCTCATGACCTTTGGGACATTGTTTGCAATGGTACTCAGGGTCTCCTGCTTTCCTTTCTGTCCTTAAAATGGAAATAAGGCTTAGATCTCTGCACTTGTGTTGTAGGATACTTAATGAACCCAGATGTTCAGAGAAGGAACCCAGATAGCCAGAGAAGGACAGCAAAACCCAATGAACCCAGTTTTGGTCTTATGATGACTTCTTTGGCACTACTGAAGTCATATAAATATATACTGGCTTAAGAGATGAAAAACCACGGACAAAGAACATAACAGCTAGTATGAATACGGAATAATGTTATCTTCTTGTTTCCTGGCCTATGTTAGATACTGACTTATTTAGAAGGTGCAGCTGTAGTTGTGCTCCTTGTTCCATTTTTCTCTCTCTGCTAACCAGGCTGCTCTCTCATTCTCCACGAGCTCCCAGCTTTCACAGAGTGAGGGCTGGGGAGAGGATCACAGTTAGGAGTATTGTCTTGGGGAATTAGAAAAGCAGAAGAATATTGCTGCCAGGAGAGGAGGCGCAGCCTCATGCTGATTACCTAAAGGACCAACCTAGTGTGAACAGGTAACTGCTGTGCATAAATAGTCCTTTGGTGTGAGGAAGCATCGTGTTTGCATAGGAAACTCCTCTGACAGCTCCCCTGGGGGCTATCAGATGGGCTGCGTGGTAGGATGAGCCCAGGACTGGGGCCAGCTTCTGCCCAGAGTGACACCCCAGCATGAGGGTGTCAGGCAGTGGCTGTAAGGCAGCCAGGAGCCTCTGTCCTGGGAGTTTTATTCTGGACTTTGCTATTATTTCCTAGGTTCTGAGCATGTCTTTTACACTTCCCCATACCAGTGGCTCTCAGGCACCGATTTTGTCCCCTCTGAAGTTGGCTCCAAAGTGCCAGACATCACCAGTGCTTCTGGATTCAGGTGGTGGCTGAAGCAGTGGAGGTCTGACTGCAGCGAGCCAGAAACTGAGGTCTGGCTCTGGAGGTCGGAGCTGCTGCCTGCACCATCTCTCCCAAGTGCCAATCTGCACTGTGTGTCTCACGCTTAGCAGAGAGGCAGAGTAGTTACTTATGGCCAGGGGAAATCTGCAGATTAATAAATTACCGTCTGTAAAACACTTTGAAGATGGAAAGCCCTGCGTAGCTCCTCAGGATTATTACTATATAGCTCTTATTCTACTGATGGGGTTCCAGTGGCCTTATTTTCCTTATGATTTGTGACAGCCCCAGAAGCTGAGAAGCTTATTTTAGTGTGTAAAGTCAAAAGAAAAATAGATTAAACTGCATTATTGTTTTCTAAAGAGACTAAATCCCTCCCCCATCATCTTCTCCTGGGATTTCCTGACTTCCTCCTACTCTTCCAATCTCAGCTTCTTGCTGTCCTAATTTAGGACCTGATTTTATAACCATCCATACCCGTCTGTGACTTACTGCAGTTGTAGAAGTTTATGGCGCTTGGGGGCATGAAGTTATCCAACACCGAGGGTGTTGAAAGGTGCATAGTCCTGAAGTGGATGGAGATAAAACCTGCAGAGCAGAGCTGGCCTGGGTACAGATGTGTAACCGCAGCCGCCAGCCTCCCTCCTCGCCAGCCAGAGTCGTGCCCGCTGAGGAGATAAGAACTTCCTTCTGCTTCTTGTCAGCTGAGGAAATAGGTTGTGAGAGGTGAGTTTTGTGCAGGCGTCAACGTGATGTGACCTGTCTGCGCAGAAGTGCGGAAACGTATGGAAGAAAGAAGCCCATTTTGGGTGTGTTGCTGATGTGGTATTAGACGGTTGCTTTTGCTCCTCTGTGTGCATCAAATAGGGTGTCAGGGGACATCAGGGACCTTTCTTCTACCTTCCTTGTCCATCACTTTCCCTCACTGCAGCCGCACAGTTGTGCGCTCAGTCTCATACATTTTATTGCACACAAGTGACTTCTGCCAGGCTCATAGACCCTTACGGTGCATTTTACTGCCTGCTGCGTTTTTTCAGTTCCTGTCCTCATCTGAGAACAACTGCTGCAGTGTTGGTTTTTTTTTTTTATACAGCCGTTCCTGTGGATGTTTGTGGTGGGCAGTGCAGAATTGTTAACTATATTTTAAAGCAGGCAACAGAGACCCTGGCTAAGTACAATAACTAGCCTGCGTGAGTTTAACTAAGCAAGCCTGTGGTTGAGCCTGGACCTTGTCAAGTCCTAGTCTGACGTCCCAGGCACACAGAAGAGCCCCTGCCAGTGTGAGCACAGCTGTATGGTGGTGCTAATCAGGTAAACCTCCTTTTCATGCTACCTCTCCTACAGAGGATTTTGCAACGGGCCGTTCCGTTTCCTCTCACTCTCCCCCCTCCTCCCGTGCTGCTCTGCTTTGCTTCACGCAGCAGTTTCCTCAATGAAGTGGGATGGAAAGTAGCTATTTGCTCCTTTTCTCCTTCAGGCTTTGAAGCAGTTCATACCCCTACCTTTATCGTTTTGATCTCAATTTTTAAAAAAAGCCTCCAGGAAAACATGTCAAGCTTGCTAGAGAAAACTGAATACTTTTTTGTTTGTTTGTTTTTTTGGCCCTGTTGCTGGAGGTAACCAGAATACTCTGTGCCATATACAGTAAACACAGCTTTACACACAGATAGAGAATGCAGGCATGGAGCTCAATGTGGGGGAGTTTTAAAAGACACAACCAACCACTACCCCTCCCCATGTTACAGGCTGTGCTTGATTAGATAAGGAAACTTGGAGTCAGGAGCTATGGGCTCCGTTACAGAATCATCATTTTCTGGATGTCGTGCCTTGGCTGCTTCCTCTGAAGTTCTGGCTGTGCTGAAGTCAACAGAAGTTTACACAGTCAGCTTGTTTTTCGTGAAGTTGGCAGAGAGGCTGACTGTCACGCCTATTTAAACTAGACTTTCAGGATTTAAAGTTAAACAGCCACAATGTATAGGTGCTTTTAGAAAAGATGAGCTGTTCTGCAACAGAAAGTCCTTTTCCTTCTTCCTTTCTCAGCTGTCCTATCTATTTAAATGATAAAAGTGGTTGGGGGGGAGAGAGAGAGACTCCATCCTTCTGTGCAGCATCCAGTGGAGCTGCTTCCATGGGGGCATCAGAGCTCAGTGGCACCACAGGATGAATATGGTGAGACTCGGGAGAAGCGTAAAGCCACGTCGCTGGTGCCATTGCAGCTGAACTGCGCAGATGGGGCCGGGCTGCGTGCTGTGCGTCGGAGCTGGTCACAGAGAGGTTTGTGCCAGGAACACTTCTATTTACTTGCTCTGTTGGAGACACTGTGGGAAGAAGGCAGTGAGCTTATGACAGGCCCTTTTGGATGTATTTTCACTGGAAGTCAGATTATAAATTCGTGCAGAGTTTGTGCAGCTTCCAGGCTGAGCCTCCAAGACAGCATTGAGCTGCAATGAGTTTTTGGGCATTCTCCGACCACTATCGCTGCTGTAGAGATAGTGGGAGCAAATGGTGAGACCTACCTGATCTTGGCTAGGGCTAACCCAAGTTCTCTGTCATTCCCACTGATTTCAGTGTGTTTGGGTCTGTGCCTCTTCTTCCTGTTCAGGGAAGGTGTTCTCATTTGTTTTGTTGCACGCTACCCTCCCTCCTCCCGATGGGATACAGACCGCATGGGAAAGGCTGCCCTGCCATGCTGCCTTATTGCTCAGCTGGTGAGCAAAGCACATGGCCAGGGAGCACGCTGCTGAGGGGTGGTCTTGTGCAGGATGCACGTGTGAAAGGAAAAACGCAGACGCAGTGGAAGAGTGGGTGCTCCTGGCACCGGCGTAAATGGAAAGCGCACCCACGCGTGGCTGCTGGCCACAGCTGGTACCTCCTGTGCTCGCGGTGCTGCTCCTCCATTCAGCCTGACTTCCTCTGCTTCCTTCTCACGGACTGCTGTGAGCTTGAAAGAGGGTGGGGGGAAAAAAATTTTTTTTTAAGGTACTAATGACTAATTCTCACTTAATCACTTTGTGTGACCAGCTTTTTCTGCCTTATTGATGCTGATTCTTGCATCAAGCTAACCGCTGGCCTGGCCATGCTCCTTGGGTGAAGGCTGACTCACATCAGTTTTGCTTTAAGATAATGCAGCAGGGGCGGCTGAAGAAAATAGGAAGCTGTTGAGATAGCACAGCCCAATCTGATGCTCATGCTGAAATGGCGTAGGGAAGAGGGGTCTGCTATGCCATTCAACCAGCAGCATTGATGGCTTCGTGTCCTGCTGTGCAGTCCCAATTGCGTGCAAGGCAGGGCCCCTCCCAAAATTAGAGACGATTAAGAAGGGCGCATCAGTTTGCCAAGTGGCAGGGTAATTTGTGCTAGCATGATAGATGGCCTCTCATAAAAATGGCTCTTTATTATTTCTTCACAGAAATTTTAACTAGGGGAAGCTTTTGTTTGTAGCCCAGGGGTCTAGGGAGGGAAGGGGTGGAGGCGGTGTGGACCTGATAGAGTTTTGGTGGTTGAAAATTTTTTTTAAATTAAGGTACTTAAAATGACTGCATAGAAATGCCAAACCATGGAGAAAATGGGATGGCATTTCTTGATGTGGCCTTACTCTGGTTTTCTTTTTTGATCTGTGGGTTAAGCAGTTTGTCTCTTCTTGAAAAATCCAGATAATAGCACCAATTTCATCTCTGTTTTGACTGTGTGGGTGCTTCTAATGGGTGCTGCAGATGTATCTCAGAAGCATTTCAGGTGTGTGTATTCAGAGCTCTGTTCCCAAGGGGGTAAATCAGTGCAATAAGCGAAAGGTTGGGAAAGGTTTCTAGAAATGTCTGTTTTCACCTTTATGCAGCTGAGCAACATCATCATTTTTTTTCTCCTCTCCTTTCATTTTCTACTTTGCATCTGGAGAAGCCACTTTCTTCAGCTTTGTTTGGCTTCTAAGGAGGAGTCTGTTTTGGGATGCCTGGTGTTTAAGGGCGTTGTAGCACCAGATTCAGCAACAGGACGATCTGACTATTTCTGTACAGAAGAGGTTTCTGTCCCTTGTACCAGTAGTAGATACCCCTACGAACATGGATTGCAACATACAGTCCAAGCAAGGAAGACATTTGGAGTTAACTTTGCCAGTTCACCTAGTTCCCAGCGTGCATCAGGGAGGAGCAGTAGCGCAGCAGCCTGCTCTTATCTTTATCTCAAGGCACATGAAATCAAGGTGGGCATCCTTAGCCTGACCTTTCTGTCTGCACTTTGTCTTCCAATGCTGTCTTTCCTTCTACCATGTAGCCTCCCTCCAGCCTGTATAATCCTCATCCCTTTTCCCAAGCAGGGCTGTGGAAACAGGACCGTTTCTTGCCTTTTTCCTGCGTCGTCTGTCACGGGTAGGTATTATGGGTCACAGACCGCCCTGCTGTGTGATTACAGAGCACCCAGCAGTAAGAAGGGTCAGCTGAGGCATCTGCAGTACACCTCATCAGTAATGAGAAAAAGATGGCTTCTTCCAAAAGTGTTTTACAGAGGTGTTTCTAGGAAGATGCATTTGTGGGATGGTGGATTTTTAGAGAGTTTTATTGTGTCCCTCAGTTATGTGTGTAGTGCTTCATTTGCTGCAGCATGGAAGGGACCATGGAGTGGCATCTAGCTCCCCCATCTCTTCACTGGTTTCTGTTCATTAGTGAACCTCTGAAGTCGGCGCGTGAATGCTGATCCCACTTGATTTAATCAGGAGCTGCTCTTAACTCCAATGGCTGTTTTGTGCAGGAAACATTTCAAGAGAGAAGAAACTCACTTCCTAGGCTTAGCCAGTGAAAACAAGCATGAGTTGCTGCAAATGGGCACAGCACCGTAGAAGTTAGTGCTGTTTCTCACAATTAGAACTGGGTCCTTGCATCTTCTTTCTGCAATGCCCCCTCAAATATTGTTACTGAAGTCAGGATATATCAATGTGTGTGTATCTATATATTTTTTTTTTCCATAGAGGGAGCTGCTTTATGCCAGTGAGATTCAGTGTGAAGTCATGCATTTTTTTCAGGCTATCTCCAGTTTAGACTGACATTCAAGTAGCTGCATGCTGATGTTAGCAGCAAATCGGCTCTGAATATCCAATAAAAGTTAAAATAGTGGAAGGGGCACGGAATGTTGCAGGGAGCTGTTGGATGCAAATAAAATTATAGTGATAATAATGCGAGCATCTCCTCTGCCTTACACGCGTGGGGGGAGTGGAGCCGGTTGTCTGGGCTTGACCCATCTGCTGGGGTCTGCTGCAAAAGTGCCACCACGGCAAAGGGTGTTGTTGGCACAGGGAGAAAGCCACATCATAGCCGAGTGGGAAGAGGCTCATAGAGGTGTGTGCGAGGGATGCCCTGCAGTCCCCTCACATGCCATGTCAGGCACAGCCCAGCTACCTCAGGCATAAAACACCCCAAAAAATTGAAATAGCAGTACTACTGTCAGCATGGCACAGGGAGGAAGGAAGTTGTGCGAAGCACCGCAACTTCTGCCCTCGTGTTTTATGCATGAAAGTGGTCTCACTGCAGCCTGTGGTGTTTCTGCCATCTCTGCTGTGAGCGATGGGTTGTGGCTTTACTCCCTGAGCCCTCGGAGCCATGCTGGGCTGGCTTTGCCCTGGCAGCCAGGAGGAGTCCTTGCCGGCAGGGTAGCAAGCACAGTCTGCTGGTGTAGCTGCTTGTTACCAGCACGGTTATGTGCTCTGTTTGGGCTTCAGCTCAGCATGCAGCACCCCAAGGCAGGACACACGTGGGGAGTCTTAGTACTAGCTGTTTGGTGGGACAGTGTTCCTGAAGTCAGGCAAATTAGCCAGCTGTGAGATAAAATCTCCAGGTACAGCTCTTATAGTAAAGAATAGTAACAGTCGCTTCTTCCCCAGCCAAGAAGACAAGGCCCATACATTGCTTTTGAGTAATCTAGGAAGCAAAAAAAAAAAAATAGTTGTATTTATTTTCAATAACTCATTCAGGTAGAACGGGTAAGTAGTTTTACAGTGCTGATTTATGAGCTCTTGCAAAATGCAAGAGCTGTTCATGATTGCAAATTTCATTGATCTTGACTCCAAGAATTTCAGTACTGTAATATTTTATATAGTTTTCTTCCTCTCCAGTCCTGCCATTTGAAGTAATAAGGACAATTTGCCTTTATGCAGCCCAAGAGGAGACAGCAAAGTCAGGTGCTGGGAAGAGAACCTGGATGTCCTGATTTACAGACCCAGGTCTGCTCCCTTTCAGAGGGAAAGCCTTTCTTCATAAAAATAAATGCCCTGCCTTCATGAACAGTAATCACTACTTTATCATGCAATTAGCAGGCAGTCTCTGGCAGGCTCATTTGTCTCATTTACCACTCTATGGAAACTTCACCATGCCTAATCCAGTAGCTTGACCCCACCGGAATAAAGCAGCGTACTGGTTCCAGTTGGCCTTGACCATAGTGGTGACTATCCACCTTCCCATGGTATAAGACTTCCAATAGTGATTTGGTCTTTCAAAATGAGCCTTGGTGCTGGCTGTGGTAGCAGCCGTACTGGATGATGCTGTGCAGTTTTGGAAGACATATCTATATGTTTCTTAGATGGCGAGTGATAGCGCTCTCCAGCCATTTGGGTTTGGGGTTCCTACTAGCAAATACTTGTACTCTGGGTAGCTTCACTGTCTCTTCCTAGGCCAATTCACTCTCTTCCTTCAGAAGTAGCACTGTGTCATGTGAGTGTTTGGCATACCACGGGAGGAGCAGTGCAGTTTGCATTTACATTTATGTGTAAACCGCCAGGAAACATTTCTATTCTTACTGGCCCAGATTCCTCCTCACTGTGACTAACCATTGCTGAGCCACAGGAGTTAGCATTGCTGCCTTTAAGCGTTCTGGGCCCGTCTTCTCAAAGGTTTATCTCTTTGCTTTTTTTAATTAAGTATGAATTTGGGGCCAAGCTACATCCCACTGTCTCTTTAAGGAAGATAAAATGCCAGAAATCCTGCTTTGGGCCTGTGAAGTCAGTTCAGAAGAATTGGGCTCAAAGAGCATATTGTATTCTGTTTTTCCTCTCCGTCCGAGTTCTAATATCTGCAAAGCGGAGAGGCTTTGCAGTGTTGCCTTTGGTGTGCCTGTGATACGCTGAGACACCGCTCCCGGGGACTGCTGCAGGCAGCACACCCCTCTCCTGTTTGACTCATTTTGGGCTCTCAGACGTCAGGCTGCCCTAGCTAATGCCTCCCGGCAGCTACAAGAGATGCGCTGGGAAGCGTGCCGTGCCACGCTCTGCCTCGTCAGCGCAGGGAGATGGGAGGTGCAGTGACAGCAGCTTCTCCGTGTGTCTCGGCTGGCGCCAGCAGTGTAGGTTGCTCTCAGGTTTGCCGACAGCCTGGTACCATGCTTTTCTTGCATCGAGTCCCTTCGTGACTGGGCATCCTGATGGGTAGGAGGAATGGAGTGGAAAGGAGCACTTGGAAGATAAATAGGTTTTGACTGTGCTGTTTGTCCTGAAATTATTCACTAATGACAAGAATAAATAAATAAATAAATAAAAAGGCACTGCACAGCTTTTTCTCATGCTGCCCAGTTTCTATGTCAGCCTGAGTCTGCTGTGAACCATGCTGAACCTGTTGAACTGTGCTTGGGGATTGCACCTGGGGGCTGCCTGGGGATCCCCAAGAGAACCTGCTGCAACCTCGTCCATACTGCCTCTTCTGCCCCCAGCCTCCCTTCCCAAACTTCGCTATAAACAGTCGCTACATGTCACTTATTAGTGCTTGTACTCTGTGTTATCAGGGCGTGCACAGGCGTCGCATGAATCCATCACAAGAAAGACAGACTTCGCTCCCCAGACCCACAGTCCAGCTTCTTCTGTCAGGGGCAATGGCCCATAGCTCTAAGGGAGCGTTGATGTTTGCATTATTTTTTTTTTCTCTCTTATATCAACACCTCTACTTCCATTTTCCCTGTCACTGTGTGTGGATGCACACACACCTCTAGCATTGTTTTCATCCAAATTTTATCTTCCCACACAAGATTTTTAGGGTTGAATTTTCTTGGAACCCTCTAGGAAGCCTGCTGTTATGCAGGAATATCCTATCCTGTTGTCCTGATGGGGGATAAATAGCTTGGAAGAAATGCAGGAGGTGTACAAGTGAAAGTAGAGGTTTGCAGGTTCTCTAGAAATGAACACGGTATTCTTGCTCTGCTTTATAAAAGCCCAGTTTGCTTCCACTGAAAACACTACATTTTTGCCTCTGATTTTAATGGGGACAGGACCAAGGGCTGTGGGGATCATGGGCAGAACTGTTTTTCTCCTGCAGACTTGCAAGCTAAGGTACCTTGTTCTTCCTGGCTGCAGAACGCTGCGATGACTGGGGTGTGGACACCATGAAGCAGATCCAGATTTATGATGGGGAACCTGCCAAGATCAAATGCCCACTTTTTGAGACCTTCTTGAAGTACAACTACAGCACAGCCCATTCTGCTGGCTTAACCCTGATCTGGTACAGGATCGGGCAGGACCGGGATCTGGAGGAGCCCATTAATTTTCGTCTCCCGGACAATCACATCAGTAAGGAGAAAGACACCCTTTGGTTCTGGCCCGCTCTTCAAAATGACACTGGGAATTACACGTGCATGCTCAGGTAGGTTGTGTGGTGCAGCTTCTGTGTGTTTTCAGCGTAATCAAAGGACTTTCATAGAAGCGGGAAAATTATGCTGTTAGCACCAGATCTTTCTTTAGGGAGAAGACCATTTACATAAGCCTTAATGGGAGAAGAATGTTACAATTATAAGACCGCTCAGTGCTGAGCCAATTTACATCGTAATAATGCTTGGAGCCTTGCAAACATTAATGAGCATGCTTCTCCTTGCTAGCTGCAAGTGTCCATGAAAATATTATTGCTGAGCCCATGGCAGAATCCACAGGCACTCACCATTAAGAAGTGATCTGTATGTCTAGAGTAAAAATAGCTTCAGATGCAGGGGTAATGTTTTGACTGCATGCTAATTTGGCAAAGATTCATGAGATTCAGACTTCTAGGAAATTAAAAGTGTCTCTAAGTGTGGTACAAAATGAACATAGCATCTGCTATGCACTGAGCTCTTTTTGATCTTCCTCACGTTGTCTCTTGTTCATCGTGTCTTTGACCCTATTATCTGCTTTACCAGCAGGGGAGTGGATGTTGCTTGTTAGTCATCTTTATAGGCTTTTCTGAGCTAGTATGGCCATCTCTGATGGTGTTTTCTTTCCCATTTATAAATGAGTCAACTAAGGCTGTATATACCTCATCAGCGCTATGGTGCTCATTGCAGGTGTGATTTTTATTTCATTCCACTGCTATAGGAGCAAACAAGTTTTAACTAATCAGCCCTGTCTTCCTCTGTCCTTAGAAATACAACCTACTGTAGCAAAGTTGCATTTCCCTTGGAGGTTGTTCCGAAAGACCAACACTCTTGTGTGAGCCATTCAATAAAACCCATTGAGGAGATGTTCTACTTGGAGCACGCCAATGAGAAGATCATATGTCCTGATATTGATGGGTTTTACCCTGCTAGTGTAACACCAACTGTCAAGTGGTACTTGGTAAGAAAGACTTACTTGGGCAGTGGAGGAATGCAGTGTTGTATCTGAAAAAGCAATGGTTGGCATGAGAATCATGGAGTTATGTTTCAGAGTCTCCCCAGGGATGAAGCTGTTAATGAAGCTTTACTAATTTTAAGAGCTTTGTTTCCATTGAGTTCAAGGGTAAAACTGCTCTTGGGAGGGAATTGAGAGCTAACACTGAAACTTTTTTGGCCAGCGTGCACAAGTGGAGAATACTGTAGAAGAAGGGATTTAGGAACCTCAGTTCAGCTGCAGACAGGTATACCTGATCTGCTGTGTGAGCCAGTCATTATCCCTGTAAAGGAAACTGTAATTCATATTCTCTCTTCTGTAAAAACAAACAAACAAACAAAAAACAAAACAAAAAAACCCCACCTGCTAATGAAAATAGCATCTTTTCCAAAACTCTTTGAGGTCTGGGTATGAAGTTGTACATCAGGCCTCTGCAAGGACCATGGGTGCCCTGTTTGACACAATTAAGCAAACCTCTTTTCTGAAGATGGAGACATCCCTACCCCACCCTCCATACTGCTCTGATAATTAGGCTGTCTGCAGCCATCCTCAGGCTCTTGCCTACAGAATTCCTGCTCAATTTTATTAAATTTTGACCTCAGTGTTTTTCTCTAGGCAGATGCCTTTAGTCAAGAGAGAATAAGAATTCTCACGGGATGTGCAGCCAGAGGGTTATGGGACTGAATTGTCTAACTGCTTATAAAGTGCTTTCGGATTTCTAGATAGAAGGTTCTGTATGAGTGAATTTAATAATAAAGTTGGCAACGAATATACCTGCTGATTTAAAAAACAAACAAACAACAAACAAACAAAAAAACCCACCCCAAAAGAAAAAAAACATCTCTCAAACCCTTCAGGAAAAACTTACTTTTGTATGCAAGAAGAGCAGTTTCAATCCAGTAGTTGAAATGCTTTACTTGTGCCATTCATTGAAATTCACGTCTCAACAATCAATTAGCAGAATGAAGCAAAAAGCCCCATGGAAGTAATTTTTCAGGCAGCAAGTCATCCCATGCCTAATAAAAATCATTAAAACTGGTATATGACCCCTGTCTTGAACTGCCCCATTAGGATGTATCTGATTTGGAAATGTACCATTCAGAAATAATCTCTTAGAAAATGTGCACATCTTTGGGTTTTATGACAATCAAGATGTCATCTGCATAACCCCTTTCTGAAAAGGGATCTCTAGCCTGGTACTTGGCAGAGGTTTCCTGCCTTGCCTGACAGAAAGAGAAGAGTTATTAAGGTTTCTGTACTACAGATTCTCATTTGCTAGTTGCCAATTTTGGGGCCTCATCCTCAGCTGAAGTCAGTGAAGGTAGCTTGATTAGTCCCAAAAGAGTTAGACACACTGACATCAACGGGGGACATGTCCTTTAGTCTTAGTATCCATTTATGAATACATCAGCATTTTCTTTCCATCTCTCTTTATTTTCACTCTTCACTCTGCTGAGGCACTCGCCTTCATTGCAAATGTACTTCTGGATCAGACATCTCTCTTATAAAATTGTCTGTATTTAAGGTAGGATAAAACTCTTAGGGTCATCTGCTTCATCACCTCATTTTCAAGGTGAACATACCAGTTTGTATTCCAACATGCTCAAAGTTCATGGTATTTAGGTCTGACCTACATCATAATTCCAAGTATCATATTCATAGTTTAAAAACAGACTTTTGTAGTAGCATTTAAACCAATATCTTTACTTTTGAATCCCAAAACTCAAGTGTTTTTCTGCCTGACTCCAGAACTGCAACTCGGTGGATGGCTTCTATGAGCGATACCCCCAAGGGCCCAGGCTTGTCATTGGCATTGTCCGCAGTGCATATAAAGGGAATTACACTTGTATTGTGACATTCAAGGACCATGGAAGAACCTATAATCTCACCAGAACCGTAAAGATGAAGGTGGTGGGTAAGAATGACTTTAAAATGTGTAAAATGCAGGTGGATAACTGCAGAAGTGGTGAAAACAGCTAGAAGAGTCTGTCACAGGATCCATTTGTGGTTGTGCTCAATCTGCATTACCCAACTGACTTGGTATGCTTTTGCTTGCTGGGGTCAGCCTCGTGTGACTGCCCAGGACACGTTGCACTGGAGGTCCTATCCACTACCACATCAAATGCCCCAAACAACAGAGAGGGTGACCAGGCTTAGGCTGGTGCGGTACAGCCCATGAGATGGCCAGGGGTACCCTCTGCTGGCATGTGAATGCATAACCCTGGCATTCTTGCTCATTTTTGTCTCCAGTGCCCTTTGCTCATCATTATTTGTGGGATTGTCCCATTGTAGCCAACTTACCTTGGTCTTCTTGCAATCTCAAAGCCTTGTGGGCTGAGCTTGAGACTGTTAATTGGCCAGGCAGGGCTCCAGTTACCCAGCCCAGTGCTTGGACAGGTCCGTCCCAGGCACAAGGGCTCAGCCTGCCTGCCAGGGAATTGTAGACAGAGCTTAAAAACCTAGTGAACAGTAGAGCACATGCGGAGTCCCATGGCAACTGCTGCTTTGACAGCTGAATTAAATACTTGCAACAAGAAATTATGTTTGTATTTTGTTTTCTAGAAGCAGCAATAAAAAAAAATTAGTACAGGTTGTGCCTTGTGGGAGATGAGAGGGGTATGGAGCTCTTCTGATGCGAGAGGCCCAAAAATTTGTGTCTAGACTTACCTAAACTTTGGAGGAGCCTCAGAATCTGGGTCTGGCCCTGAGTGGGGACTAGGATTAGATTTCTCTTTGCATGGAATTCTGCAGCAGGATTGTATCACAAGTTAGACTGGCGCACGTGCAGCAGGGCACGTGCAGTGGGGCACAAGGGCATCATGAGCGAGGCTGCAAGGACCCCAGGTACTTATGAAGTCCCGGTCCCCGTCGGGGGCTCTCTGTTCTCTCCCGCAGGATCTCCGAACAAGGCCTTGCCACCACAATTCACCTCTCCAAATGAGAAGGTTGTCTACGAACTGGAAGCAGGTAAATTGCAACGCATGCTGCCTGCTGTCACTGCCCTGGCAGCCTGCCTGCTGGGACAGGGAGACCCAGCCAGGCACAGAAGCTCTCCCATTCCACTGCATCCCTGGTGCTTTCCCTGGCAGAGCACATGAGCTGCCACAAGTTGCCTGGCAGACAGTGAAGGGTGCCAGTTCTTGATGCAAGAATAGGAGAGCACAGCTTTAAAAGTTTATTTTTGCAAGCACAAGTAAAGATAGATATTCAGGCACAGAGATGCAGAACTGCAGCTGCAGACGAAATGGGGACCCTCAGATACTTAGAGAAATTCCTGTAGGACCTTGTCTCAGCCCTGTCCCTGGCTGTGGTTTGCTCCAGCCCTCCCTCATTCAGCCCCTCAGTGGCTTCAGCCTTCTGGCCACTTCTTGCTCATCTCCTCTCCCTTTTTGGCTGATTACTTCCTAATTAATGACAGCTCTCCTTTTGCTGGCCTCACAGCATTGTGTAACGGGGTTCCGCGCCCCTTCCCCCACCCCATCTGTTCAGACTGATAGCTCTTTGGAGCAATTCCCTATATTGAATGGATCATGTCCCATTACATTACTATAATAACTGTGGTGCCAATGATGATGATTAGCAGCAGAGTCTTCACTTTAAAGCACAGCTTTTTTGGCTCAGAAGGTCAGACTTCTTCCACAGTCACTCTATAAGATAAAATCACTTACGGGCTGATCACAAAGATATTCACACTCCCAAGCCTGATCTTGAGGGGAAGTTAAATGCCTGAACAAGTGTTCCCACACCAAAATGTTTTTGTGGAGCTGGATCCTTCACTTTATGACATCTGTCCCCTGTGCAGTGGGGATGATCAACACTGCCCAGCTTTCCAAGGAAGTGGTTGGCATGGAGCATCTCCCTTTGGGTGGGTCACTTGGTGCAGTCAAGGAATTTGTAACACATTTGAGAAGGCAGGATATTTTTTCCTATTTATTTGTCTGTCATAAATCGACATGTCCGGGGTGTTAAACTGTTATCAGATGTCTGAAGGTGGATGCTGGCCTCATTCCCTCCTGAAGGGAGGCAGAGCTCAGGCTGGTAGGATCACTGGAAAGCACAAAAGTCAAGGTGATGCTGTTCCTGCTTTGCAATACCTCACAGTGCTCCTTTCTTCCCAGGAGATGACCTTGTTCTGCCCTGTGAGGTCTTCTTCACCTTCCTGAAGGACTCTCGGACTGAGGTGTGGTGGACCATAGATGGGAAAAACACAGATGACATCATGGACTCCAAGATAAAAGTCACACAAAGGTAACATAGTAATGTGAACCTTCATTTTTATCTAACCCTCTCTTGGGTCCTGCAGAGGGGTGTGGGTGCAGACATGCGACAGTCCCATTTTCCCTTGCAAGGGAGTGTGGAGTCCCCCACTTCCCTATTAATCACAAACCCCTGTGTCTGCACTGTGCTGTGATGAGCACCAGGACCTCCAGGGAGGAGGTCTCCAGACCTGGACAGTGTCTTGTCTTACAGAAGGATTTGAGGGAGCTTTGTTTACCAGTTCACATCATCACTTGTTCACTGGTAGTGGTGCCAACAGCTGGTGCTATTATGGGACTTCTAAAACAGGGGCAGACACAATTTTATTTAGAGGAACGTTCCTGAATAGCATAAGTGATAAAAATGTTTCAAAAAACAGAGGCTGAAAACAAAAATGTAGTAATATACATAGTATTGATTAGGAGGAATAGAGATTCAGTTACATGAAGAACCCAAATGAGGTTCAGAGTCCCGTTTGCTGGGTGCTGAATTACATGTGGAAGGCAGTCGCTGCCCCAATCGGTTTGCAAACCTACACAGAAAAAGGAAAGGCAAAAGGAAATACTATTATCCCCATTTTGCACATGATCAATTCAGGCAGAGAGAGACAAAGTGACTCATCCAGGATTGCACAGGGAATGTGACGAGGGCTCTGAATCCTGAGCTCATGAGATCTTGTTGCTTTGTAGGCAAGAACTTCCTTTATCTCTAAAATGCAATGTGACACATCTGCAATGAGAAAATATGAGTGGGAAAATAAATATTAAAGAAAATCAGGTAAAGGAACAGCTGCAGCTGTATTAAAATCTGAAGTATGTATCGATTTATAAATATCAGTTTAGGTGTTTTGTTTTTTTTTTTAAAAGAAAGAGTTGGGCTGTATCAGGGAAAGGAGTATTTGTCACTAAGAACTTGCTGCAGTTTCACATATGTAATGCTCTAGTTTTTCTCTTACAGTGAAATTACTAGAGATTTTGAAGACAAAACTGTCATAAGGACTCTAACAGTTGCAAAAGCCACACCAGAGGACTTGAAACGGAATTATACTTGCTATGCCAGAAACGCCAAGGGCGAGGACCATAGCCAGGCCGTAGTGCGCATGAAAGGTAAAATACCTGCAGAGCGTGGGTGTGAAATAAGGCATGCTCAGAGAGGGCTGTCAGTACTGCCTTGAGCCTTGCCCTGCAAAACAGTAGGGGAACAAATAATTCCATGAGGCCTTTCCCCAACACATGCTGTTCTGTATGCACTGCTGTATTATTGCTGTCATATTGCACCACTTCTTGGAGACAGGGAGCAAAGGACGCGTGTCACGTATACTCTATCACAGTCAAGTGCTTGGGGAGAGAGAGGAGTGGATAGACCTCTCATTCCATCCATGTACCACAGTTGAAGCAGACCTGAGGGGACAGGCTGCTTGAAGTGATTTCAGGTTACTTGATTGCGTGAGAGTTTTGCATGATGCAACAGCTACCGGTTGGCATCCTCCAGAAGGCAGGCTGCACTCGTTGACACTGCTCAGGGAGTGAGGCAGTCTAACCACGATGCTTTGTGGATTTACTCCTTGCTGTGATGATGCTCCAGTCTAGATACAGCCATCTCAGCATGGATGGTATAGACTGATCCAGCTCTCTTCAGTATGGGTTTTTTCCTACGTCTTCCTTTCATCAAAGATTTTGTTCCTGTTTCCCAGACCCACCTCTCAGTCATAAGAACTGAGCCTTCACTGTAGGTATGTGAGGTTTCCTGATTAAGGTGGATATTTCTGCCTCCTTATCAACCTCATTTAGAGCTTCAACACCGGCTTGCTGTAGGTTGGACCTCCCCTCTCCCATAAGGGATGCTACCCTGTCTTGTGTAGCTCATGCCAGACACCTTCTTCCCCCTACTCTGCCCTGTTAGCATGGGAAGGCTCACAGAGCCTCCTTCCTTTTTGTCCTCCTTCCTTTTTAGTCCCATTCTTTTGAGACAAACCTTTTCTGGATCATTAGGAAGGAACAATAGACCAAACATACAACTGAGAAAGACTGAAACCATCTGCCAGTGTGTTCATCCTACATACATAATTCTTCTGGGATGATAATGTTTGTACATGTAGCAGAAGCAAATCTAAAATCTTCAGATTCTTTCTCTATACAGCAGGCCTAAATGCTGTTTTCTAGTGGACTGATCTGTACTACGCTCTCTCTTTCTCCCCCGTCTGCTCCTGGGCAGTTGAGTGGGTTTGCTCTGAGCAGACCTGGTTATTCACCACCCCTCCTTTCTGCTCTGCGCCACGACAAAATCCAAGAACCATCCCTAACCACTGCTGGCAGAGCAACCTTAAGCTAAGCTCGCTGCAGACCATCCCACTGCACATAGGAATATCAAGCATGCCAGAACCTAACCCCTCAGCACTTGTCTTCCAGTTTTTAGGAAGTAGCTATATATGTTGGCTCCAACTGATTCATTACATTAGATTATATATGTTTCCTGCTTTTTCTGGATGATTTCCCTCTCCTTCTCATGTACTTACTGCTGCTCACCTAATGAAAGTTGTTAAATTCCTTAAATTTTCTTTTTTGTAATTCAGTTTCTAATAAAACTTATTAAATCTTGGAATTTGGTGATGTTTCCACTCATTGCTGTTCTTTTACCATGCAGTTTGCTGGTGTGCATGTCAGCTGCCACCTGAATTGCCATAAAAATGGAGTTGCCCAGGGATACAGTTAGAAGAGTTATTTTTCTGTCCTTAATAGAAACAAGCAGCAGTGGTGTGACAGACACTGTATGAGTTGGAGGGGGACCTGTGATGTTCTGGCTTGATGTCCACAGGTTGTTGTATTTTTTTGCAAGCATTTCAGCTTTTCTGTAATGAACTCTGATTCTTCTTTCCTGGTAGAAAACAGTCAGGCCATGGCTAGTAATATCTTTGCTGTCAATCTGGGACAAGCCACAAGAACTCTGTGTATTTGATGGGGAGGTAAAATGGTGGCCATTGCCTTTGCTGCAGGTGAGCTTTGGCTGGCTCTTCTAGAAGTAAGTGCTGTTGTGTTGCCCCAAGACTTTGCATATGCTGCTGAGATGGTCGTGTTCATGAGCTGACTTTGGACTGTGCGGGTGGTTTCCATCAACAGGTCATTCTGCCATCTGCCTGCTCCCATGTGACACAAGCTTGTTCCTGCTTAGCTGAAGGCCCAACCTGTTCTGTAAACCAGACCTGCTCTTTCTTTTCGAACCCAGTTGTAGCACCGAAGTATACTGTGGAGCTGGCCTGTGGACTGGGGGCAACCATCCTGCTCGTTGTGGTGCTGATAGTCATCTATCACGTTTATTGGCTTGAAATGGTCCTCTTCTATCGGGCTCATTTTGGAACAGATGAAACCATTCTCGGTAAGGAGTTAAAGGGCTTACATTTATTTTATCCTGCTGCAGGCCAGACCCTTTGTTTTCTTACAGGAATTTTCATATAAGCTATTTTTAACCCTCTTCACAGCATGATGACATTTTGACATTCCATTTCTATACCTGCATTCAGTTGTGTGGGTCATTTTAGAGCAAGAGGAGTCAGGCTTGGGTCAGGGGAAAGAAGAGAAAAGAAAGAAAAGTCCTCTGTATTCTCTGCAGAGGTGAAGCATGGATGTGTCAGGCTCCCTGGGGTACTACCCTGCTGATGGCTAGCTGTTTCATCTGATCTAGATGGTCAAGATAAGTCACCAAGTTTCAGTAAGTAAGTCCCTGATTTCTCTGGTGACTATGTAAGGATTCACAAATCCAGGATGATTTGCTTTAAAATGTGGGAAGGCATCCAAAAGGATGGATCTGGAAATCACCCTTCTGTCCTCAGTTCTTCCGCAGCTTCCTTGTGCTACTGGGAGTTCACCTCTTGGGACTCTGAGCTGAGATTTCTTCCTCTCTAGGATGAGAAGGGTGTTTGAGCCCTCACAGCTTGTGGTGTGAACCTGCCAAGGGGGTGCAGCGGCTCTCAGAGGGTGTAGGCAGGGTGCAAGTCTGTGTGTGGTGGGACTGCTCATGTGGATAGACAGCAATGAGAGGAAGCAGTGTCAGAGATATCAAAAGACAAAAGGACCCTGGACAGAACAGGTTGGTCATCTTGCTGTGGTCTCGTGCCTTCAGCGACCCAGCAGTGTCTGGGTACCTGCACATTCAGGCTGGATAGTCAAAGAGGCAGCGCTGCTGTCTTGTAATTATGGAAATCAATGTGTCTTAACCTGCGGTGCTGGGGCTCAAAGTGAGCCTTCATACCTGCTTTTCCCATGAAGCAAGTCAAAGGCTCAGCATGTGCTGTATCACAAGTGTCTCTTCTGCCGTTTGTGTTTCTCTGCACTCCCAACACTCAGATGGGAAGGAGTACGATGTGTACGTGTCCTACGCGCGCAACGCAGAGGAGGAGGAATTTGTGCTGCTGACACTGCGGGGAGTCTTGGAGAACGAGTTTGGGTACAAGCTGTGTATCTTCGACAGAGACAGCCTCCCTGGGGGAAGTGAGTATTTCACAGGGGGCTGTGCTCCATGCACGTCCTCTCTTTATTGTTCTTTGAGATACTGATAATTGATAGAAACTGGCCTATCCAGATTACCTTTGTCCTTTGGTTTTTTTCCCCATGTCCATTAATGATCTCTTGTTGGTATCTTCTAATGTTTTTGCTTCACGTGACAATGTCGTAGATGCTCCAGGCCACCAAAAAGGCTGCAGCAGGCAAGTGGTGGTAGTTGGTTATTTCAGTTGCTCTCCCCAGGAGTGATGTGCAAGAGTGATTGGTTTATCAACATGAGGGAACCGGACCGCTGACCTTCATGCAAACCCTCTGAGCTGCCTTAAAAAAGGGGGGATAAAGTCAAGGCTAGAAAGAAAAGAGGCAGGGGGAGTGTGATACTGGACCAGACTGGTAGCTCACAGAGGGTAATGGTGAATGCCTGTATAAACCAGGAGTGTCTGCTTCTGGGACGTGTGGAGAGCACCATGCCAACATCAGTGAGAAGATAACGTGCCCTCCCAGAAGGCCTCCCACTCACCTTCATTAACTAGAGAGTCTGTGTCTAACATGGCATACAATTAAGTTGCTATGATTAAGAGTACTTTGTTGCAGGTAGTGAGACTCATCTCTTCACTAAGATGTACATTTTTTCCACTGTTTCAAGCTAAGTCATACAAGGTTCTGGACACAGCATCTGCTGGAGGGATGCAGGGAATCACCAAGAATGGAAGTTTGTGAAACTCTCCAGATATGCATACAGTCACACAGGTGCCATAGCAGAGGCACAAATCTAGCCAACACTCAATCTCCAGTGTCTTGGAGGCTCAGTTGGCTGTATGATCCCTGACACCTACTAGAAGTTCAAAGCCTGAACTTTTGCCAGTGCAGATCACCCCACTTTGAATTCATGGGCTTTGGGTCAGGGCCCCACTGATGGCAGAACCTGTGCTGATAAAGTCCATTGGGGTCCCTTTTGGGTAGGAAAGGAGGGATTACTGGAGTCCCAGCCCAGCTGCGTGACAGAGCAGAATCAGTCTGAGATTTTTTATCTTTATCTCCTAGATCATTGCCAGGACACAGCACCTCTAAGTTTGAGGGCAAATAAATATGTGTGCCTCAGGGAACAGGGAGACAGCTGCAATCCTGATGCTGTTCCTTCTAGAGAGAGCCTGGATGACATGGCAGGGCAATCTCCAGGCTCTATCTGCTTGATGCCAGCGCCAGGCTCAGAGCAGGTTTGCTCTGAGCTGTTCTCACCAGTTGTTTCTCAAGACATACATCTCCTTCCCATTCCCTCTGCTGCTTCTTGACATCCTTCCCCTTTCCTTTTTGGAGGGTCTCATTTTCCTCCCAGTGTGGTTCTCCTGGGCTCCCTGCCCTTCACCCTCACGTCCGGAGTGCTCCCATCACTGCTCACCATGGCAGTGACTGCCAGCCTCAATCCAGCACCAGCCCTCCGGAGCACTGCTGGGGTGGCTTGTCATTGCACTGCCGTTTGCAACAGTGCTGGGGCTTCCCCGTTGTTTCTTAGCTGGGACTTGACTAATCTCCTTCCTGGGGAAGCACGGCGGGCCAGGAAATAGCTTTTGGCAGCTGGTGTCATGCCTCCAGAGCATGCATCTGTGTCATGGGTAGAGAGTTATGTTGTCCTTGATGAAGAAACAGTGGGAGATGGATTATCCTGCAAGTTTGCTGACAGGAACTAATCAAACGTGCTTGACAGCTAAATGAAGTTGCCTGTCAGCGTTATTTTATTCTCCATTGTATTTTCTGACCAGTCAAGAGCATTCCCTTGTCAATGAAGTGTGGGAGATGCTGCCGCAGAGAGTGCAAGCACCAGGATTCATGCTTACAAGGAATTTTCACATTAATTACAGAAAGGTGCCCAAGGACAATCTACCTGCAGATGTTAGAAAATCAAAGAGGATGACATGTCTCCAGCTCGAAGGGTGTAACTTTTGGGACACTTCATTAAAAGTCCTCAGAGCAGTTTACTTGTCACTTCTAGAAACACTCAAGTCTGCTTTCATCGATGACAGCAACAGGAACAGCTGGATGAGTAACAGGAGTTAGGATGGTAGTATTTCCAAAGCAAATTAACCCATGAGGACACTCAGGGAGGGTGTAGATACTTACTGTGTGTGTTTGGTGTGGGGAAACTGAGGCAAGAGGAGTGAAGGGATTACCCAGAGTCATTCTGGACATCTACCAGAGGAGGATGTAAGAGTAGGCATTCAGGCTTCCCGATGCCTCTTCAGGCTGAGTCTTTTCCTTGAGGTCATGTGTTGTCCAGCTGGCAATTTTCCTGCTTTGTTCCAGAGAGTCTCTTTCTCTGCTCTCACTAGAAGGAAGCAAAATCTGAGCCTACCAGAGCAGCCCTCTTGGCCACATGGCATCCTCGTAGCATTGGGTGGTGTCGCTGCCACGTGGTACAGTGCCTTTTAGATGTAGCTACGTCGAGCATCTGCGTGTGGCATGGGGAGGAGGAAACACATCTGTAGGCATCCTGGGGCTGGGAGTAGAACATGTCACTGTATGGGGCAGTGGATACCAGCCATGGTGTAGGAGGCCCTACCTGGAATCGCTTCCAGGGCTGGGAAGCACCAGTATAGTCTCTAGAGAGGGCCTTGAAGGGATTTTATTGTCCCCTTCAAGAGACACCTGGTGTCACACTAGCTGTTCAGCAGCGTGTTCTTGGCCATCACTAACCACCTCAATGTTTCTTTCTCCCAGTTGTCACAGACGAAACCCTGAGCTTCATCCAGAAAAGCCGCCGTCTGCTTGTTGTCCTGAGCCCCAACTACGTCTTGCAGGGGACACAGGCCCTGCTGGAGCTCAAGGCTGGTCTAGAGAATATGGCCTCCAAGGGCAACATCAAAGTCATTCTAGTGCAGTACAAAGCCATCAAGAAGAGCAAAGTGAAGGAACTGAAGCAGGCCAAGGCGGCCTTGACTGTCATTAAATGGAAAGGCGAGAAATCCAAGTTCCCAAAGAGCAGGTTCTGGAAGCAGCTGCAGGTGGAAATGCCAGTGAAAAAAATTAGCAGGAGTTTGAGCCTTGATGGGCTCATACGTATCCCTGAAAAATGTTTGACACCATCAGAAAACAAAACAAAACAAACGTCAAAAATCCACAGGTTAGGCCAGGGAGTGGGAAGGAACTCGGGGTTTTTGCCATGAAGGACTGCGTCCCAGGCATTTCAGAGGACAGTCATGTTTCCCTGCAGCTTTTCTACTGCCCTGGCAGTAGAGACACCAAAGATGCATACATCTCCTCTCTGCAAATGCACGTCCTTGTCGTCAGCCACACCAGCCCTGGGCTCAAGGTCTAAATTCAGGCTATCCAGGTGGGATGCAGCCAGCACCTTGTGATAGCATGGTATTTGTATAGGCCAGTATTCCTAGATCCAGTTCCTATGGGACGTTAGCATCCAGGACAGAGCTCCTTTCCTCTCTTAAGCAGCTTCACTCCTTCCTGGTCATTCGTCCCTGTTGCAGAGGCTGGGGAACAGTTTGAAGGGTGACTCCCATATAGAGCCTTTCATACACGTCCCAGCTATATAGTCCTGATCACTGTGGGATCACAGATTTCTGCTTCAGTGGGGGGAGTGTAGACTCTTGAGGCTCCTTGTCTTTGCTCCCCACATTTCTGTAGGAGCAGGTGCATTCAGATAGTTTACAAAAGCATTTAAAAAAAAAAAAACAACAAAAAGGCTCTGCTAAGTGATATTTGTATTGTAGCATTTCTACTAATAAGTGGTCAATCTCTAGGACTCTGCAGTCTCCTGCGTACCCCAGATCCTTCATGGCTGTAATGTTCATAATCCAGGGAAGACCTCTCATTAGTACAGGCCATGGAGCATGTCTGAGAGATGCTTCTTTGTAGAGTAAACTCAGGGACTTAACAAGCACTGCAAGGAACCCCAGTTTACTACTGAACCCACCTACTCTCTCTGTTCTGCTGGCTGGGGGAAAGCATCGTGCAAGGTGCTGCTGAGGCCTCTGGGGTGACACTGGATGTATGTTCAACTCCCCAGGAGACCCTACAAACTTATTCGAGCTTATTAAAAACTACTAGGTCTGTCCAGCTCAGTAAGACTATGAGGAAGGGCTGAGAGAGTTGTGGTTATTCAGCCTGGAGAAGAGAAGGCTCCGGAGAGACCTTATTGCAGCCTTTCACTACTTAAAGGGGGCTTATAAGAAAGATGGGGACAGACTTTTTAGTAGGGCCTGTTGCGATAGGACAAGGGGTAATGGTTTTAAACTAAAAAAAGGGTAGATTCAGACTAGATTTAAGGAAGAAATTTTTTATGATGAGGGTGGTGAAACACTGGAGCAGGTTGCCCAGAGAGGTGGTAGATGCCCCATCCCTGGAAACATTCAAAGCCAGGCTGGACGGGGCTCTGAGCAACCTGATCTAGTTGAAGATGTCCCTGCTCATTGCAGGGTGGGCTTGGACTAGATGACCTTTAAAGATCCCTTCCAACCCAAACTATTCTATGATTCCATGAAGACGCAGTGTTCTCTGCCTGGGTATGAACAACATCACCACTCATAATTCAGGGCTCAGGTTTAAACTAGCCTTGGCTTTACAAAGCAAGTCTCCACCCATCTTGTTTCTAGCCCAGAGTTGCAGAACAGGAGATGTATCTGAGCTTCTGCAACCTTTGCACAAAATGGAAATATAAAAAACCACTGAGTATCAGTCCTTGCATCAATGGGAGGCAGCAGGCATAGAAGAGGACCCGGTGATTTGACCCCTGGCAGACAGGCTTTTCAGACTGGGGCGGGGGCATCCCTTCCCTTGTAGGACAGACCAAAGCACAGCGAGACCCTGGCATTGACTGGTACGGTTTTTCACAATGTTTTCATATAAAACTACAAGCTCTGGGGGTGTCTCCAGACTCCTGTAGCTCCTGATGCAATGGCCTACCCTCTTAATTGTGGAATTCAGTATTACACACACTAAGTGCATGCTTATTTTTTGTCGATAATGGTTGCTTCTGAGTCACCTCTGATTCATGCTTTTGTTCTGTTGGTGTCCAGTGGGTGAAGCATAGCCATTCATAATGGCATTAAAAAAGCATTACAATCTGGAGTCTATGCACTATTCACCCAGCTGAGCAGCGAGATTCGAGGGTGTCCCAGTAAACAGCCCAGCCTTAAAGGTGTGGGGCTGAATCCTGGTGTCAGCAAAGCCCCATGCTCTTAGCATCTTATGATTAATAATGTTATTTCAGGGCAGTGGGGAGCCACAGCCACCCATGCCATTGGGCAGGTACTGTACACATGTGGAACAGATAGAGCTTCTTTCTCACCTTCCTCTTCATCCTCACCCCCCTCCCAAGTAAGCTTTGCTTTAAGCAGGTAAAATTGCAGTCAGCTTCGCTGAAGGCAGTGGAGCTCCTCATCTGCTCAGAGGTGCTTAAAAGCTTTGCTGTTACGAGCTTTTCTACTGTGGCTGTCTGTGGAGGGGCAGAGCTGCTTCCCACACTCCAGAAAGCTTCATTTGTACGAGAGAGCACCCAAAACCATGCTCAGTTTTATGAAGCCATTGCAACCACATCATTTTGCTCAGCTTCACCTATTTGTGTTTTCAGCATTCCTGTAATCAGCTGCCAGATCTACAGGCAGAGGGAAGGCCCTGAGGCCAAAGCAGAACTGTGTTAGATTACAATTGAATCTTTAAAAAATTGACTCAAAAATATGCATAAATTCAATTAACATCCCATCTCACTTTTGGCTGAGGTACCAAGAGAACTTCTGCTGATGTTTTAGTTAGTCTGATTATTTTAGGAAGTTAAATCCACCTCACTTATTTTGCTGGTTTTATTCAAAGAGTTTTCTAAATAAACAATGGACCAGGACTTCCTCTAGCATACATTGCAGTAGCCCTTGGTGCCATTGCAACCCCAGAACAGGATTACTGAGAGACATCAGCAGAGCACCCACAAGGCAAAAGGTGTGATGGTCTGAAGAGGGCCTGAAAGGTCGAGAGGGAGCAGCGTGGAAGGAATAGCACTGGAGCAGGCTCTGCTCCCGCAGGAGCTTTACCACTGGCTTTGCTGGGAGCTGTCAGGCCAGAGGTAAACCCCAGTCTCAGCTGTAATGCAGATCTGCAAAGCACCTCCAATACGCCTACCATTTCATCCTATGCCACATGTTGTTTCCATTATGGGATTCTGTCACAGCGTCTGTCTAGTTCAGTTGATTCATTTGAGTTTCTGTGCTCTAACCTAACATTTATCAATATGCAGCTCATACAGAGTTCCTCATTGCTATTTCATGGGGAAACAGTGTGGCACAAATTGGAAAAAATGTCTTCCCCCTGTGCCATTTGATGTTGTACAGCTGTTCCAGAGTTTTCCCTTCTCTTTTCTGTATGTTTTTGCCTTTGTGATATTTGGTCTGTGAAGTGTCAGTATTATTTTATTTTGCTTTTCAATAAAACATTTTCACTTTTGCATTTCAGTCCTTGTGCATTTCTCATAAGTATCATTTTCCTTCCCATTATGTCTGTGAAAAGCCATTAAATAAAGATGACTGTGTGTAGTCCAAGCATCCAGATCATTTGGGGACACCTCTGTAGAGGGGGGCATTTTTCTGGCTGTTTCATGGTGTGCCTGCAGAGATCCTGAGCCACCACCACTACTACCAGGGCCATGCAAGCAGAAACACCATGCCACGCAGCACTTAAATGTCACCCGGCAGTGAACATGCACATACAGAAAGTCTCTGACCCGGAGAGCGCTCACTCAGCTATCACAAGATAGAAAGACGGGAGGGAAACACTATCCCTTTGCTTGAGAGACCAAGCCAGAATGTTGAAGAGAAGTCTTGGAAATCTGCCCTAACCACAGAAATCAAACTCACTCTTAGGCTGCTTTGCCCATCACCTTCCAGGTAGTTGGGTAGAAAAGGTTCATTCAGCTCCGTATTTTCTCATCCAAGACACTTTCTTGGCTTTTTCCCTTGTTTGCATGGTAGCGGGTAAGTTGAGAGAGAGCCTAGCACTCCCAGACCACTAGCAAAATGAATTCTTGTGACAATCTATGGATTTGGGGTCTATGGGGTATGGGTACGGGGTCTATGACCCCCCCAGCTTTTACTGGGCTGGGACAAATGTGTGGCTCTTATAATCCTCTGTTACATCTCTGGGGTGCATTAGGGGAGACACAAGTAAACCAACAAAAATACGCAGTGTCCTTTGTAACCATGTAGTAAAGATGGAAGTTTTTTAGTGTAAAGCAGATATCCAAGAATATCAAATTCCCAGCTCTGTTGGTATCCAAATCCCTGCAGTGTTATTGCTGCCTGTCCCATCCCATGCTGTTGGTGTCACTGAGAGGGACCATCGTGCCTGCACATTGTGAAGTGGCCACTGAGGATTTGTCATGAGCTGGGATTACATTGTAAACTGAACATCCCAAGGTATCCTGGTTAGCCAAGTCTAAAAGCATCACATTCTCAGAAATAAAATCTATCTTTGGGAATCTGAGCATTTTCTCTGCCAAAAAAATGTCGAGCCTCAAAAAGTGTTGCAAATTCAAAATTGATAAAAGAAAACCATCACTGTCAGCTCAATCAAAACATTTCATTTCAGCAGTGTTGGAATCGCTCACATTAATTGAACCTGTGCTTTTTGAGCAGGCGGGTAGAATAGGTGACCTCCCAGGGGCTGCTCCTGCCTACATTTCACTGTGATTCTGTGATTCCAGTTTCAAAAAGAAGGACCTTTCAAACCAGCAGAGGAGCTTTTTCTTTCACAAAATGTTGAAGCTTGGCTGATTTCCAAATAGATCTCAATCAGTTATAGAACGGTTTGAATGAGGTCTGGACTCAGTAAATTGGGAGATTGCTGCCAATTCTTTGTGCCTTTGAAATAGGGTGGTAAGAATGTTTCACGGTGTTAAGTGACAATTCTGACAGAACTGACTTTGTCATCTACTTTCGGTTTCAATGAATCAGTGTTTTCCTGTGTGTGTTGGGGAGGAAAATCCCCCCAAACCTGGTGTACAAGAAAAAAATACTCTAAATATTTTTATATAAATTCCAGTATTATGTTAAAGAACCAAACAATGCCTTACTTTCTCCATTAGGATATTATTGTTCAAGCATTTTTCCTATCCCAAGTACTTGGTCCCCAAATAATATAGTGACAATGAGTTTTACAACTAGTCATATATCTTTGCAAAAAAATGTATTGTTTTGTACAATATTAAAATAAGATGCACCCAGGTACAACACAGTGCACCTTCTGCAATGAGATAAGGAAAGGGACAACCAAGTGCTGGAAGCATAAGAGGCATTGCCATTGCAGGGAAGGAGCAGTATTTTTATTTATATAAAAGACCAGTGTTCCACTGGCAGGGAGGGAGAGGAGTCTCCAGGGTGAGGAATCAAGGCTTTAGCAGTGTGAAAGGCAATGGAAGCAGCAGGTAGCTCATCTCCCCAGAACAGCTCTTTGCAAGACATTCCTATAGGGAGGTTTTTCTCTCTGAGTGTGCAAGAGCTCTTACTCCGATGATCCCTGTCCTGCTTGAAAACCACGTTGTCTTCAGGTCCAGGTCCAGGTCCAGGTCCAGGTCCAGGTCCAGGTCCTGGTCCCTGGTCCCTGGTCCCTTTCCCCCCGCCCCATCTCAGGCACCAGCACTCAGTGAGTGGGTGGAGTTCTTTTAAGTATTTACAGTCCTGTTAATCAGCTTGGGTTAACTTGCTAAGTGCCACAGCCATATTAATTCCCATCCTTTCTACTGCTCACCTATTAGCCACAACATCTTCAAAATGCTTACTGCATCCCAAGCCATAGATAGAAGTCCAAGGACATCCTTCAGGTTTGCTGCTTTTCAACATTCATAATAAAAGAGATGCTGCCCTTGCCTGGCAGCATTCCAGCTAAGCATCTTGCTGAGCTTTACAAACTGCAATTAATCCCAAGAAATGCTTTGAAGGACAGTATTTTCACCCCCCATCATGGCTAGGGGAACTGATGGAGAGGTTTAAGGCTGACATTTTTGCTTTCTAAGTTTGGAGGCTTCCATTTCTAGATGAGAGAGCATGAGAGGGAGGGAGGTGGGTCTTAGCCTCAGCAGTGCGAGCTGTGGCACAATGACGTGATTGCTTCACTTCGTTCCCCCCACGCAAAGGGCTGCCAGAGCTGTGGGCAGGTGGTTCCCGAACAAGACCTGCCTTTTATTAAACACCTGCACTTCCCTGGGCAAGAGTGATGCTGTGCAGTGCGGAAGTCAGAGTACGGTCCTGACTTAACCTGCCGTCATGGCTTCTTGTTTACCACTTCAGCCTTCTCCAAAACCTACTGCAGAACAAAAATGCTGCTATTGCTCTTGCAGTCCCTGCTAGCAGGAGCGTGGGCAAGTCAAAAGTCACTGGGCTTGTGCCAAGTTTCCCTCTGTGGGAAGGGGGGATCTGTGCAGGTATGCCACTACACAGCTTCCTTCAGCTTTTCTCTCCCCACTCCCTCCCCCTTGTGCACCCCAATTCCTCTGTCCTTGCACTCTTAGATACCACTGAAGCTGTGTTCGACTTCATCCAGAGGAGCCGCAGGATGATCGTGGTCCTGAGTCCCGATTATTTGACAGAGAAGAGCATCAGCCTGCTGGAGTTCAAGCTGGGCATCATGTGCCAGAACGCCATCGCCACCAAGCTCATCGTGGTGGAGTACAGGCCACTGCAGTGCACCCACCCTAGCATCCTCCAGCTGAAGGAATCTGTCTCCTTTGTCACCTGGAAGGGGGAGAAGTCCAAGCGCTCCGGCTCCCAGTTCTGGAAGGCGTTGCGGCTCGCCCTGCCGCTGCGCAGCCTGAGCGCCGGCACCAGCTGGAACGAGAGCTGCTCCTCCCAGTCGGACATCAGCCTGGACCCCGTCCAGAGGAGAAGGAGCCAGTTGAAAGGGCAGCCTGACCCACGGGGTGCCACGGCAGGGACTCTTACTCCTGGGGGGATGGCCCTGGCCCCTGAGTCAAAGGCCAAACACCGAGCCAAGCACTTCTTGACATGCCGGTGTTGTGGGACCTATTGCAATGGTGACAGCAGACTCAAGCGAAAGCATCGGGCTATGGCTGAGCCCAGGTGGGACACTCATCTCTGCAAGCCAGGCTTGGGCAGGCCCGTGGCACAGGGGGTTCAGGGCAGAAGTCGACCCGAGCCCCCGCTGGCACAGGCTCCAGCTCTCGCCCTCTGCCATTACAGCGACCTGTCGAACAACAACGACTTCTACGTACTCTAGCCAAGAGGCTGACAGCACTGCAGGTGCTGGGCCAGCAAAAGAAACTCACTGCAGCCTCAGCCAAGATATTTTTATGATATCACAGGCTGATGCGGTGTTGTTCACCATCAGTTCCATGCCAGCACGGAGGACTGCAGCAATATCACCAGTGCTGGTGAGCTGAGCCGGGTACCTGCAGCCATACACAGAGCAGCGGCTGGGGGCTGCCTGCCCAGGTCCTTCTTAATTTAAATTGCAAAGTGGAGCTGAAAATGTGTTTGTCTGGCATTGCTTTTCCCCAGCTGTGGTCGTGTTTGCTGCAGGGCTGCTGCTGGGGTTGGGTGCGGGAGAGCAGGTCCCCAGCCAGGGGTTGGGAGGGAGGGAGGGGGGAGAAGCTGTGCTCCTGGCAGTAACCTCTGGAGAAGGGGAGGAAGCCTGCATTCTGCAAAGGATGAAACTTTGCTAATGAGGGCAATGGGAGCCCCTGCCAGTGCAGGAGTGCACCGTGCAGTACGGTGCGTTATCCACTGTGGTTTAAAAGAACTTGGTCAAAAGTTTTAAGACAAGTACCTTCTCTCTAAATAAAACTGATTTCTTTAACCTGCTGTTGTTACAAGTGCCATGGGAACTGGTAAATGTCGGAGCCTTGTTCAGCAGGCGGTGCCTGGGGAGGTGGTTTGCCCAAGCTGGCTGAGGTCCCCTCCTGTTCCCAGTGCTTCCAGTGGGCTCCTGGGCTCTGTCCCTCTCCTGGCTTCATGATGTGATGAATTTGTTCTGTCAGTTGTGTGGCCTTTCACGCAGCAAGAAAGAAAACCATTACAAATCTAGGGAAATGTGATTTTAAAAATTCTCTGAGTAGTCAATGAGCTCAGGGATAGGAGCAAGACCTAAAACACTCACAGAAAACCTCAGGCATTGAAGCTCAGGGGTCAAAACTCAACCACACTTCATTAAATAACCAAAAGAGCCTTTGAACAGTCTCCCTGGGGCTGCTGTTTCATCAGCCTATTGAGCTGGCTGTCAGCAGAGTTTCCCAGTCTTCATCTGCAATGAAAACTTCATTTGCCTCATTCTGCTTTGTATAACGGCTTCTCTCCCCACCGAGGAAGGGTGCTAATCCTGGGAGCCGGCTGCCTGCCTTCAGCTGCTGCTCAGACATGCCAGACTGAGTAATACACTGCATTTGTTTTCTTTCCCTGAAACAAAAAAAAGGTCTCCTTCATCACTCTGGTCAGTCTAATTCTTGCCTCTCAGGTTGGTAGGTAATTATTTTTCTTCTGCCTTGGAAATATGGGCTGAGCCCTTGGGGTACAGGGTCTGTGGCCCCCAGGACCAGACCCTTATCTGATGTCCTCAGGTGCAGTCCTGGAGCTGTGAGGAAGGAAGGGCCACAGCTCACCCATTTTTAATAGTGCTGAAGCCCAGTTATAATTCACACATCACTTTCCTTCCCTCAGCAGCCCCTGTTCCCCACTATTGCCCTGACTTTTTCAGTCCTCTTCTGAGATCAAGCACAGCTGATGGCTCTCCCATTACAAGTCTCTGTGAGCTGAATCCTAACAGACCTGCTGCAACAGACCGAGAAAATAGAAACCAAGAAACCTGGTGCTGAGTCAATCTAAATAAAATAAGGGCAAAAAACCTCTACCAGCTTACAGGAATTAGAAATTCAGACTCTAGAGAACTCTCCAGGTGTGGATTTCTCTGTAATTTCAAGCAGACACATTGTAAATGGCTCAGAAAAGTTTTGTTCATATGCAGCCACTCTCAGTGATCAAAGAGGAGGAGCACGAATGAGATATTTGGAAAGCAAGCTGATAAATTGCAGAATGCTTTGTAAGAAGTAATCAAAGTACCGTTAAATGGTTAAATGGTTCCAGTTGCTTACAACTAGATGTGGGATGGTGCTGTCAATGAATCTGGTAGAGCTGAAAACACAAGCTACAAAATACAAATAATTTGCAATTAGTCAACCTCCAGAGTCAGCATATTTGTTATTTGTTGGCATTTAAACAGCTTTTATTTACAGACTTTGCCCTTATTTGCCCGTGGTGTTGTCTTGGTTGACTATAGCGATCCAAAGATGCAGGAAACAACAGCTGGAGCTTGTAGCAGATGTACAAAATAGCCAGCTCCAGCCTTTTTGGGCAAACTGTCATCTCTTCATGAAAGAACAAATGCAAACTGGTAAGGACCATTGCTTCTCCTGTTGCCTCAACAGAGCTCGTGCAGTCTTACTACCCCTTTTACTATCCACCAAACTGACGTAGGGTTTTGGTTGCTCTTGTAACAAATACTGAGACATGATGGATTTCAGTGGGTGCAGAGCCTTTGTTCCCTGAGGCCAGGTTCCCAGAGCCTGAAGGCATGCTGTGCTGGATGGGGTGTCTTAGCAAGGACACAGGGACTAAACCCTAGAACCAATTTCAGTTGTATTTGGGGGGTATTTCCAAGCTACATCCTAAGCATGTTGCTTGGAAATACCCCCAAGCATCAGCATAAGGTCCTGCTTTAAGACCAGATCCAACTCTTTGCACAGGGTTTGAATTCTGCTCTCTGAAAATCAGTTAAAATCTATTCATGTCCTATCTGACAGTGAGTGGTGCAGATGGACTGTAATCACTGCTGTGGTACACATGTATTTGTCAGTTGTATACAAAAATACAATCATCTCCAAAGTTAACAGTCAGCACAATACTATCACCCCCTGCACCCACCCAGTCCTCTCAAAAGAACTGTTTGGAGGGGAGTAGAGGTAGTATACATGGAGAATTTCCACCATGTCCTAATATAAAAACATTCCTATAACCTTGTATATCCTACCTATGGCATGCAAGGGTACAAGGATACCAGGTCATAATGTGCAGAGCCAGTAGTACAATATTTCCGCTGTTACCTAGGGGTTTTTAATGTGTGAAAGGCTGGTGGTGTCATGAAGACACTGAACAGAGCTAGCTAGGCAGTTAGGGAACACAGGCAAGTCACTTAGTCCATCTCAACATCAACCTGTCTTCACTTTAGTGACTGCAAAGCTCTGGTACCCATGAGGTCTCTCCTTGGCAAGTTCCACTGGACATGCCAGTAATGGGCTGCTCCTTACATCTGAAATGTTGGATGAACCACTAACCTGCAAGAACTTATACAAACTCTCTTCTTAGCATAAACAAGAATTTTGTTCTCATGTATTACACTAGTTGCTGATCTCAGAGCATCTGGTCTAAGTGTATTTATAGCAGATATTTTCCCAAATAATGACAAGACCGTGAAGGAACTGACAGATGCCAGAAATAGGGAAAAAATGCTTCAAACCCTTAATCCTTGTTCTATATTTATATTTTTTTTCTTCTACTGTTCATCTACCACAAATTTCTGTTAAGGGCAGCACCACCTCTGGGATGATGTCTGCCCGGTGTGACATACCAGTGTAAGGGTATAACCCAGAGCCACATCAAGCAGGCGAGGGGAGACCATATGAGGGTATGCAAGAGGGTGCACCCGTAGCATGGAGATGCAGCCTGGGGGGACCTATGTGCCCCTTGCTCACCACCCAGGCACTCGGCCCCATCTGGCACCCAGGAACATGCAGTGCTGTTCTGGAAATGCGTGAGTTAAAACACTGTGGCAGGAGTAGGGAGAAACACCAATGAATGACCCCATAGCTGACTGCCCAAATTCATGTGAAAGAGGCCAGGTTTGACTTGTTCACGTGGGTGTTCACGCTACGTACTGTTACTGGTCATGCTGTGGAGAGGCTGTGGCTCTAAAAAGACACAATAAATGCACCACTCAGGTTCCTTTTGTAAAGGTGTTAATGAGACACATAAGTCTTGCAGAATGGCTTGTAGAAGAATAAGACTTTAATTCTTCATAATACCAGACATGGTAATGACCAGGCACAGGGGACACAACATTTACACTGATATGCCTGTTATCAGGCTAATGATTTGTACTTTACTAAAACATATTTGCCACAAAGTCATTTGGCTTGAAAACATTAAAGAGTTTTCCAACTCATCAGTATTTGTTCAAGTGAATAATCAGCCTCACCCTTAATATCATGCCGGATCATTGTTTTGCCTGGTTTTTGCTTCCAGGCAGGGTTCTTGTTCTACCTTCCTCTGCTGCAGTGAAGAGACTTCTCAGGGATTTTTCTGTCCATGGGGGTATTTGCACACTGTTTCCAAATCATCTGGCAATCCATTTCTCATGAAAGGTTTGTTCTCAAGTTTTCCAAAAGGTTTTCTTCCTTTGCTATTTAAGTGTTTTTAGACCGTGGGTGACAGAGATGTCTCTCCTGTTGCCTGGGCTGCTCAAGGAGGTGAAGTCCCTGACCCACGGTTATTCACTGCTTCCCACTGACTCTTTCCTTCATGCCACCACACCTCAGTGGGGAAGCAGACTTCATTGATCATCCACTCCAACACCTTTTCCAAGAAGGTGTTATGGCTGAGGTGCCCCCGCCCCCGGCACTCCACCAGCATGATCTTAGATGAATTTTTTTGTTATGCTGCACCATATCCGCTTGGGGCCAGTTCATCAGGCAAGCCAGATCACATTGCATGCTTGGTGAAGCAGGAAATAGCGATGACAGACAATCTTTGTGCCATCTGCCACGATTATTAGCAAATGACATTTTATTTATCTCCAGATCAGCCATGAAGACGCTGACTCCCATTAGAAACATGTTCAATGACAAGTACTCATCTTTCGAGATCTATAGGTTAATGGATGAAGAACCAAAAACCTGCTGTTAATGTGCACAGGGTGATACTTACAAAACACCACCAGATCTACGTATCCACAGTTACCAGCCCAGCTGGAGATACTATTGATGGAAAAAGGTCGTTTGGGAATATCTGCTCCCACAGAGCCATGATTGCTAGCTACTAATTAATTACACTGACACCTTGGAATTCCGTATGTGGGCAATTCTATATTGACCAGTCGGGGAACGAGCCTGCAGTGACCCACACAGATTCACAAAGAACTTGAGTTTCCAGTTCACAGGAAATCCCATTGTTTTGGGGCTTTTTTGTCTCCTCTCCTGTCATTAAACAGAGAACAAATAGCACAAAATGACATCAAAATTTTCCATGAAATTTTCTTAGCAATCTATATCCATAGCAAATGGGAAATATTTGATTCCCATTTTAACTTCTATTTTCTATAACATAAACATGTTTTGAAAATTTTTTTAAACAAAGCTCAAAATGCGCTATACCAAGAGTGTCAAAAATGTGTTGGTATTTCACTTCCGTTTTGCTTACAGCATGTTTTTTTAAGACCAGTCCCTTTTAAAACATTTTGACTTAAATGAAAACAGCATTTTCCTTTGAAAAAAAGGCTTCCATTATAAACACACTATCAGATCTGCATTGGTTATCAAACTTGCCCTTTTCTGCATATTGGCCCAGCATTCTCAGTTTTCAGTGCTTGCAGTTTCCCAGTCTTCTAAGATTTATTAAAGAATTAGGCCAGTGATGCCATGAGCTCCTCAACCCACCCTCTAGCAATTGAAAAGCCTCCAACTGTATTCTTACAGCTAGCTGGAAAAAATCAACATGTTTGCATATCAGATCATATCAGCTCCTCAAATCTCACTCATGTTTGTGTATCAGGTCCAAGAACTTGGCTGTGGATAATGCCTCACTACCTCTTTCCTCCTATATATTGCCAACACAAATGGAGATGTCTCTGAAGACAGCCATCCATGCCTTCTGCTTTGCTCACACTCTTTCAATGCACACTGTTGCCAGTGAAAGAAAATTCTGCTCCATTCATGCTTACATTTTAATTGCATGCTCCTTTCTGGAGGCAGGCAAGAGCAACATCCATCATTTTGTTTCACATCTCTGCCTCAAAAGCATCTGCTCCACTTGTGGTGATGCATGAGAGGGCAGCTGCTTGCTCCCGTTCAGTATCAGCCTCACTGGCACATGTTCATTTACCTGCATTTAACATCCTGATGGCATTGGACAGCATTTCAAACTCATTCACTATACCCTTCAGATTTTCACATATGACAAAAAAATAATCATATATTTGGCTATTGTCCCCTAATATTTGCATCTATTTCGGCTGGTTTCATGCACTCCGGCAGCACAATCCTGCCAGAGTCCTGGTTCACCCAAACAACAGTAAATGCTCTGTTGGTCTACTTTTGCCCAGCACTTGGCACAAAGCTGGACCTGAATGGAGAAAAGTGAGGGCATCTGGGCTATGTCAACACCTACTACCCAGCTTCTCAAACAACCATCAGAGCCTATATAGGGCTGCTCTACTGATGCTAGGTGCTAGTTTTCTGCTTGCCTGCCTCCCTTTTCCCTTGAGGTCTTCAAGGATACAGTTTAATAAATGCCAATAGTGTCAGCAGAATCCATTCATATCACTCGAATTTTAAGTATTAATTATTGCTTCTTTTGGGATGTATGGAAACAGACCCAAGTAACCGGGCTGAGTTACCCTTTTCCCTGGGGACACCTTGCACCGCTGTTTTGCTTTGTTCTTATCAGTGAGCCAGACCTCTCCCACAGGCCCCCTCTCACTCCTGCCAAGCTCCTACACACAGACATCATTGGGAAGATGTCCAAAGCTCACTCCAGACCTAACGCTTTGCTCAGTCCAGCTCAACTGCTTGCAACTCTTCTTACATGAATTTTATGCTAGGGGGTGATCCAAGGTCACCACCTTGTAAACTAGATCACGATGATTTAGCTTCCCATCCTCATTTCTAATTTAGCTACCCCTCGTTCTTGCCTGTCTGTATCTGAAGCTTCCTGATAACCATTGTCATGCACACAAGCAGCATCCAAATATTCCCAGCTGCTCTGCACACCAGCCTGACTATTAGAGGGAGAGAGACTTAGCAGGTGGTTGGAACTCACTGTCTGGCTGTACTCCAGCCTACCTGTTTGCTTTCTTTCTCTCACTTATTCCTTGCTGAAATATAGCAGCTTGCCTCCTGCCCTTATACCCCTGCTGTAACAGTATCTGGACAATTCAGTCTCTAGCATATTCTTTCTCTCCAGCCTCCATGGGTAAGGAAGTGTGTGCCAGGTGCTACATAGATGTCAGGAGACACCTTCTGCTCTAAAGAGGCTCTGCTCTTATTTTGTGTGACCCCAGCTGCCATACATAGCCTGACAGTAAACTTCCTGAAGGTACACTGTGTCTCCCCAGTTTGGCCCTGCATACAGTGAAGAGGTCAACACAACATATGCTTTTGAGCAGTGACTTCATCAGCAAATGTGGTCCAAATCTGTGTGCAGACACTTGTCTGCCAGTTACCAGCGTAATGCCAGAGCATCCAGATCCAAGCAGCCTGCAGGGTGTCACCTCTTGTCACCGGCTGTTTCAGTTTGGTGGATAGCTTATATTTAGTCTCTGGTAGGTGATGTTATGAAAGGAGATGGAACAAGGAAAGATGTGGCAGAAAAATAGATCACATCATTCCAATTAAAAAATGTATTCATCCTGGCATTTTCATTTGTACTTTTATTTATGGTAGAGTTAGGGGTTTTTTTTGGAAATACAGCATTTAGCAGGCAAATAGCAGCTCTCCATTATAACACTACAAAGTAAAACTGTAGCCACTCACTTCACAGACTAAAGGTAACCTTTATTGTTCCCTGTTTAGCCAGTGCTTTTACAGAAGCACTAAAGAAGAGCAACTCGCCCAAAAGCAAGCTCTAGGGCTATTGTTGAGAATTCACAGCCGCCTGGCTGGCACCTTAGCAGCATTTCCCATTAGCTGCTGTCACCTTTATTGCTCCATTGGAATAACTACTGCATTATTTGATTTTCATTGCTTTCCTCTCAGGTTGGCATTTGGCCTTTCTTTTTAAATACCATATGCTGTAACCTCCCTCCTCTTATAACTAGGGATAGTTAGAAGCTCTTGCTACCTCTCATCCCTGGCTGAGAAAGCTGAGCAGACAGGGTTAATACTAGATAGCAGTTACATCAATATTTTCCTTCATTTTTGAATGATAGAAAGCACCAAATAATTAAGTAACATTGCTAGCAGATGGCAAGGAGAATCCTTGCAACCAGTCCCACCTACAGCAATTCCTTTACTGACTCGAGCAACTCCCTTAAGGTTCACCCCGTTAACTAATCAGTCAATGCTTATTAATTACATCAGCTGTGTCTGAGGAATATAGCTAGGCAAGCAAGCCCTCACAGAAATGACTGAGAAGCAGGGTTGGGTTGAGGTATATCACCATATGTGTGCTTTGGAAGTGAAGGTCATCAGAGATCATTTTTCCTGCAGATCACAATGGTAAAGTATGACTTATTATCTCCCTTAAGAAAAAAAACACTGGGAGGTGGATATCTAAGTACTTCCAGATACCTTACTCTAGATAATTGCCCCTGGTTCCATAGAGACTTCATTGTAGAGCAGAGAGATTAATTTTGCGTCTATTAAGCTTAGCTTGTTCAGTTGAAATACGGCTTCTGCATTGTCTCTATAGAAAAAATGAAGGCAAATGTGCTGGTGCTTCACTGTGACTTTCAATATGAGCTCCTTTGAGTTTTGGGGGTCCAGATTCCTAGTACTTACAGAGCTGACTAGACAAGATTGCTCTCTCCTGTGTATCCTCATGTCCTGTTACATGCCAAATGGATGTTTTAACTAATGAGCCTAATAGTTTTTAGTGCTCTCTCCTTCTCTCCATGTTGTTGTAAAGTTAACCCTTTTAATGAAGTTCCCCTAGACTAGCTGTTGCAATGCACAGCCTATTCCGGACAATCCCAGTCTGGATCAACCCAAAGCACAATTTTTTTTTTTTTCCTTGATTCCACCCCCAACCCAACTATTTATTGCTCCTTCTCTGCTGGCCTCTTTAGTTCTGAAGAGATGCACACAGAATCTTGGAAAAGTCTGACACTCTGTTCATGACTTGCTCTGCATAGAAGTAGTCAGATAATCACTAATGATAAATACATGTGAAATCTATAACTAGTTTTGTACCTTCTGCACTGTGCCATTCGCTGTAGCTAGTACAGGCTGATGAACACACTGGGAGTGTATCACACCTTTCTGAAGTGCCTGGGGAGTGTGGGGGGGAAATGTGAGTAGTTTATTTTGTTGTTGTTCTGCATTTTTAGAGATGTTTGGGCTCCTTGTATATGGCTACATATATAGTGGTGAAGGGTTCACTTTTTTCCTTGTAGCTGGAGCCTTCTAGCAACTGTGCTTCCCTGTTAACCCTTGCTATATTTCCAGGGCTGGACAATCATCTACAGAGATTAGTGGTGTTTTCTATAGATGGAGTGAGACAGTGCCCTTCAGGTGTAGCCTAAAAGGCAGGTTATCCTCATAGGGTATGCAACCAGCAGTTTGCACTTCCCTCTGCATTAAGCATACACTGGAAAGGTCAGTAGATGGCTGGCAGGGGGCCCTTCAGAGAGGATGGCAGCACAGGGCTTGGCTGTGAATTGTCCTGCTTAGAGCACTTCTGCTGGCTTCCACCTCTCATGGGCACTGGGCTCATTTACATTTCTAACACAGGACAACACACCTTGCCACTCTGATAAGGCAGCTCTTTTGAGATGTCTTGCTTGCTCTGGACACTCTTGCATGGAGGCGTCAGCTCCTATTGCGTTAACATGCGTATCAGGAGTCCTGTGATGTTTGCTCTGTGCTCAGGATGGGAGCTCTTCTAGCTTCCCCCACCTACTTCACATGCAGATGCACACACTTCAAACTGTCCAGTGTATCTCAAGAGAGCGGAAAGTATTTGCTAAAAATATTTATGCAGAAGTTATTTATGGTCTGGCCCACATCAACCCTGTGGCAGCCGTTACACAATGCTGCACAAAGAAGCCCTTATCTGGAGGAGCATGCAGCCAGTTCTACAGTCCACAAGTTACCAAGAGACAGTCCTACTGGCTTTTCAATCAAATCCTAGGAATTTGAGGCCTGGACATTCAATTTAGATGTCAAATCTAGTCAAGTAGGCTCTGCCAAGCTGCTTTCTAATGCCTCCCAATTTGAAGGGAGCTCTGGTAGAGATGATCAGAAAATGCTGCACCACTCCAAGGCGTGGTACCTTTCTCCCAAAAAACTGGGGAAAGGTAAAGCAGGTCTCCCCAGCTGGAATGTGGTTCAAGATTATAATTATTTTCTCTCTCTGTGTTGTGGAAAACATCGCAATGGCCTATGGAAGGAGAAGGAGCCTTACTCCTCGGCTGACACTGAGCATGTACCCACAGGGCTGGGCACAGAAATTGAATCTGGCTCACAAAGTACTTCACTGCTAGAGTGCATATTTAGCCTAGGTGGCTTTTGGCTCAAATGCTAATAAAGCTATGGGGAATTTATAAAAACTTTTTTTTTTTCAATCTATGTCTAGGTTTGAGGAAGAAAAATTACTGCGAGGGAGATCCAGACTTTTGTTCTGGACTATCTCAACCTTCATATAGTTCTTTTGATTACACTTATGGTCTGCAGTGGCCTCACAGGTGCTGATCTTTAAAGGTCTGTACTAAAGCTTCCAGCCTCACCTGTTACAGTGAGGACATGAGAAGTGAGCTTACGCAGGTAAGAAAGCAGAAGATACTCTTGATATAATGACACTGGTCGGGTGCAAATTTATTAGAGGAATGACAGCAATATTAGCACTTCCCTGCCCAGCTGCTCAGTATCAGTGTCGGTGAGTCAGTGGTGGTTAGCATAATTCCTCAGTTCACTTACGAGATGGCAGAGGGAAAGAGCACTGAAATCCTTACTGCTCTCAAGCTAGGATCGCACACATCTGTTTCCCCTTCTCCATCAGGTCACTCACCTTCTGAAGGAATTCAGATTGGTTTGACACACTTGTTCTCATCAAATCCCTGGTGGCAGGTCCTTATTTTATTATCCATTTGGTACTAATGATGGGATGCTCGGTAATCACTCCTGGCTCCTGGAAAGGCTAATCACCAGAGCCCATCTCTGCCCTCTTTTTAAGATAAGTATTACACTTGCCCTTTTCCACTCCTTTGGGATCTGTGCTGTCGCCTTGGCCTCCTTGAATGTAATCACTAATGGTTCAGAGGTTTAGTTCAGCTAATTCACTCTAGGGGAAATTTCAGCAGCCCTTGCCAGCTTGAATAAGTTTTTTTTTTTTTTTTTTTTAAAGTCTGGATATTTCTTTAAATCATTCTTCCATTATTCTCCTTCAGAGTAACCTATTCCCTTAATACAATTAACCATCTTAATTGCTTCGTTAGAATTTACTTGTTTGTGAAAAATAGAACAAGGTTAATTTTGAGTACTTCAGCTTTGACATGTTTTTTTTCCCTGTTTGTTCTCTTTCCCCATGAAGTAATAGGCTGGTAGCACCTTTTGTCACAGCCTATTCCTCTCTCCCTTGCACCTCGACCTCCCTTCTTGTGGATGGCCAGGCCAAAGCACTGCCTTCTTAGGACTCTTCATAGACAAAGGGACACAAAGAAACCTTCAGAGATGGAGAATCAGGTGGGATGTACATGCTGATAACACCTGTCTGCTCTAGGGAAAACCTTTGTGGACTGTGGGACTTTGTCAGCAGCACTTGTGTGCAGGTGGACAACTCTGAAGGGAGTTTGTGCCCTCTTATGCATTTGCTAATTTTAGTGCTGTTAGATCTGCCTTGGGTAGATTTCAGCACTGTTTGACTGAACCTCTCTGTGTGTTATCTGGGTTCCCCAGGTTAAGGAGAATGGCATCCTCGGAGCTCCCACCAAGGAGCCAGGGGAGCCTCATGCTGCCTCAGCTGTGTCTGAGCCTACCCTGCAGCTCTGCAGAGCTGGAACTGCCCAGCAATACTCACGTTTTTGCCGCTGAGGACACGTGTCTACATGAAATGGGCGTGAAACCAGCTCATTTAGATACATATATGGAAACTCAGAGGAGAACTGCTTCTGATTTACCCTTTCTATTGCTTCCTGGCATTCCTGAGCTGTTCTGTGGGATGGCTATCAGCTGTCACTATTCAGAAAAGAAGATCACATTTCTTTTCCTGATGTTTTTCTACCTCTTGCCGCTGTCAAGAAGAGCTAAGGAACGTGGTCCATGACAATCAAGTGATTCAGTTCTAGTTTTCCAGGTCTAAATCAGTTACAAGCTACTAAGATCAGTAGCAAACTAATGTGCAATAACAAACTAATGTGCAAGAGACTATCAAACATCTGCTGCTGTGGTTTTCCTTCCTGTGAAGCGCTTGGTTATTATCAGAAGCAAGATCTTGAACACTTGGCTATGGGTTATGGAACAGTCACTCCTATGTCTCCAAAGGGTCAAAAAAAAAAAAGAAAGAAAGTTTTAAAAGCCTCAAAATCATTGTTTTCACCAATCAGGATTTTCAGGCTGATCTGATTTTGGAAGGACTGTCTGCATTAGTTTATAGTCCTTGGGGATGGTAAAGCTAAGCATGGATAGGCATCCACGTGCACTGTAGTTGACAGTGATTGCAGGTAAACAGAATTTGCCCATAGAAGAGCAGCCCGTGTCTTAAAGATACCTTCTGGGTGTATCTACCCGTTTTTGAAACTAACTGAGCAAGAGCAGGGCCATGCCCAAACCCAGTCCCCTCCGACTCGCCTTGCTTGATGCCATCTAGTGGCTGCTGGGGGCCAGGAGCTCTTAGACAAGAGCACAAAGTTTGTAGAACAACCCATTTTTGGGAAGTGAGAACTGCAAGTAATAGTTATTCTTGGAATCGTAAAGTTAAAAATCAGATGAGCCCGGTCCTAATCATCTGCTGGCATTAATCAAGCCACTGAATCCATGGCAGAGCCCAGCACAGACATGGTGCAGCAGAGTTTGGCCAGCTGTAGCCTAGAAAACCCCAGCAGGAAACAATCTGTGAAAGTGATTTCTGTGCAGAAAAACCCAGAAAAGGAGCATCCTTAAAAAAAAAAACAAAAAACAGATGCTGATGTGAAGCTCTGGGTATCCATTATATATATGGAGCTGACAGCCAGGCAGCAGTTTCAAACATAGTTACAGACTTTGTGTGAGTCTTTCCCAGTTTCTTCCAAATCCTTCTGCAGTAGGTCTAAGTGATTTAACAACTGGAGCCAAACATTTCTCCTCTACCAACAGTATCCCAGTGTGTGAAACTGATTTGCAGAAAATCCTAATTAAGACTAAGTTCTTAGGTGCAATTGTAGGTGCTGTAATACCCAAATGAAAAATATGCTTTGAAATAGACAGCTGAGCAAGTTGTCTAATGCAGTCTCTCTTTTATTCTTGAATTAGTTGAGATAGATAGACTTTGATTTTTACTGAGTCTACTTAGTGGTGTGAGAGAATGTCTTCCAGTCTGCCTGGAATATATCTGTTAATCTTTGCACAAAACCCAAGACTATTTCTGGGCTTAAGTGTTCTGTTAAAATTCATTTATGGCCACTAAACCAAGGGTTTTTTGGTTTAGTGAATATTGGTATTCAAAATGCCTTTTTTAATGTTCTTGTCGGAGTATTTGAGATACTGAATATTTACTGAACAAAATCTCTAGATTGAGTATAAGATTCCATAAAATTGCTGATTTGTGTATAAAAACACACAAAAAAAGTATTTTTTCATCACAATCATAACCTTATTTTCTGACCACAGGAATTTGTATGAGAATTTCCAAATGGAAATTTGATTTCTTTCCATTTCTGTGATACTAAGGAATCTAACTACATTTGCTAATTTAGAGATACTTTTGCTACAGATAAACCAAGAAAGCAAAGACAGACTAGCACTTTCAAAATCCAAAATAGTAGTATTTATTCTTACATTTAAAGGAAAAGAGTTTGTTTCTATACAGTGTTTTCAAAGAGCTTCCTTTCCATACAGCTCAGCTACTGCAGCTATCTAGATATCTACTCTAATCCCTCTCTTCCTTTGCTGCTGTTTAAACAAAGATCAGTGTTATTATTTTTCCAGCTAAGAGGTCTTTTAATAGTCACTTACACAGAGCATAGATCACAAAGTCTATGGCCCCATAGATCACAAAATATGAGCTCATGTTTTGATGAATTGTCAATTGTTTCCAAAGGGTTTGTAGGCAACACGGGTTTGGAGAGGAATGTGGAGCGACTATTTTTGCTTCCATTATTCATCCATTCCTTTTTCCCCCAAATAGCCTCTTTTCAGTTCCAAGGCATGTGCGGACTAGAAATAGCATCAGCCCTGGAGGATTTTCCTTTGCAATTCACTTGGACATTCATTCCCTAATTTAGGGTGCCTGATCTCAACTTTTCAGAATAGCATCTCCTTCCCTTGCCCCATCCTGCATGCCTCCCAGACAGAGCAATGACCAGGCTGTCTCAGGAGAGGGATATTCTCAGTTAGGCCAAACAAAGTCAGAACAACCCCACTGCTTGTCTGCTAGCCAGCAGATGCAGCAGGACTTGATTTTTATTGATTGGAATAGATGGTGCAAAATTTCCTGTTTTATGCTTAATAGTCACTAGAGGGCAAAGCAGGTCTCTGTAACGCAATCCTGCAGCCCAAAGGCAGGTTACCCAGTTCTTGTCTTTGGCTCATGAGGTTCTCGTGTGGGGTCCTGCCTGCAGGGACAGAGCTAGACAGTCCCAGCCTGACTGTTCTTGGTTTGCTTATGTAAGAGCATCTTATAAGGTCAAGGCAAGGGTCCTTGTAGCCCAGTGACCATTCTGCCATGCATCTCGCTAACAGGAGATGCCAAGGGGAAAAATACATTGAGCTGTTTTCCCCAGAATATCCTCCCAGCCAACTGTGGGCTGCAGCTCAGATAATTCAAGAGGCAAAGCTGGGACTTCTGTAGATAACATGTAGTTTTTTGTTTTATTTCTCTGATTGCTCTTTGCATCCCAGTAGCCCCTAGTGAACTACAGTGCTCTTGCACAGAAGGCCCAGAGTTTACTTGGGCATTGTGTGGAAAAATACCTCCTTTTGTTTCCCTCGAAGATGCTGCCTGCTTGCTTCATACCATGTACCCCCATGCTGATATTGGAGGCAGTGAGCTGAAGCCACCTTCTCATCCTCAGCGAGCCCTTTGTGAGTTAAAGTAGCTCTGCCATGTTCTCATCTATTTGTTTCTCTTCTGGGATGAAAATCCCTAATGTATGCAGTGGTTTGGACTTTCACTAGGTCATTCATCCTGCATGACCGATCAGGAGCCACCCCTTGAAGTCAGTGTGAAGCTAACCAGTGAAAAGTCAACTAAGAAAGCAGAGGAGGACACTGGGACAGTGAAACCTGGAGATGACAACTCTAGGGCAATAGAATATTTTTTTTTTTGGCAAGCCTGCATCCTCAACATATTGAGAACCCACCTAAGCCAGGACAATAAAAGGTGCCAATGAAACCTTAAGTATCACATGTGTAGGAGTATATTCTCTTGATACTGTTCCAAAAGTAAGCTATTTTCACATCAGTGTGCACTAAAATGCCTTTGGAGAGTGCTTAGGCAGCAGGAAGCCCTGACCTGAGAGTTGTGCTGCTGAACTTCCCGATTCTCAGCATCTTGGTGAATATTAACACTCCCAAAACTAAGAGCAGAAATGTTTCAGTGTTTCCAGAATAACTGGTGGACTTCAAGATCCGCTGACCAAAAGAGACTTCAATTTAAAGTGTTTAATGTTGGGTGAAAAAAGTCCCCTGTCCTTCACGGACCTGAAACCCCGTTTTTCAACCAACTCTGCTAGAAGTTTCTGAGTACCAAGATTCAAATCAATGTCTGCAGTCAGTCTCCATCACTCCATACTCTGCCACTTATGAAGCCCTGCTCATATGGGGAGTGGAGGTCACTATGGGTCAGCTTACATGGCAGAAAACGGTTTGGCTGTTGGCAGGTGTACCTGGTGCCATAGGGGTGGATTGAGCTCCAGACGGAAAGGGCCTGCATTGGGCTGATGAGGGATTTCATATGAGCAGCAGGGTTTCCCTTTCCAGAGCGCCAGCATATTTTTTCCTGCATGGGAGAGGCTTTTCAGTCTGTAGGGCTTTACTCTGAGATGGCAAGTCAGCTCATAAATAGCACCTCAGGCAAGTCAGTACGCCCAACCCTGAGCCAAAATCAACAAAGCCTGTGCTCAGGCCTTGCTACTGAGAAATGATAATTGCTTTTTGAGTTGTGCAAATCTCCTACATAGAGCCATTTAGCTGAGATATATTATTACCTTGAAATCCCTGAAATAAGCGGGGTGCATGTACTGGTCAGGGAGGCCTATGGCAACCCACAGGAGGTTGGAAAGGACTTTCCAGTCAATGGGATTGTGGATTTGCACCGGCAGGCACCCAGCTCAAATTTGCACTCTCAGCAGAGACTGACCGACTATCTGTGTGCAGCCTACACGATGCAGAGCAGGGCCAGGGCATACAGCAGTTGCTGAGCTGCTAGCTGGAGCTACTCTGCTTTTAGGAAAGACCAACTCTCCCAGCTCGCAGTAAGAGTCCCATGAAAGTCAATGGAAGGATGTATTCTATTTTGATCTATCTACATTTGACCTTAATGCAGGAAGGACAAGGATCTAAGGCTACTTTTTTTTACTTTTACCCATTCAAAATGAAGCATCTGAATGCCTCTTCTGGACTTTTTGATTGCTAAGCAGCCACAGCTCACACTGAGCATGGGGATAATTGTAAGTTCTCATCACTTCTGGAAAATGGGCCATTAAATAGGTCATTAAGTATAGCATTAGCTGCCTCATTTCAGCCACCCAGATTGAAGAAATTTGGCTGTTGAAAGGCAAACAGAGGCACAGATTAGCTCTGGGTGTACGCTGGCAGGCCGTGCTGCTGTTTCCTGCTGCATCGCAACAGCACAGGCAACCTGGGAGCCTTCAAACTCAGGCCATGAAGTCCACACTGGCATTTAATAATCCAGCTTCTCAGGAGGAATCAAACCTTTCCTGACACCATGTTTCCAGAACACAGAGGAGATCCACAGCCCCACAGGACCTCTGAAAGTGGCAATCAGTGTTATACATTTTTAGATCATTGACTCATGCGTGGTTCAGGGTGGAAGGTCATTCAAACAGTGGCTCTTGGTATCCTACTGTGAAATGAGCTGACTGTGGTCCTTTTTGGAGCCTGTCTGTCCACAGGAGAAGGACCCTGATTCTGCACATAAGTGGTCTCCTGTGAACATGAGAATGGCTGTACCACCTCAGTCCAAAGGTCCATCTATCTTCGTGTGCTGTCTCCAGCAGTGACAAAAGCAATCCACAGGAAAACATGTAAGAACTTGGCAAGGACATATGGCTCTTCCAAACCCAACTATTTGCTGCTCAGGAACTGCCAGTGTCAGGAGTTTCTCTGTCTTTAGTAACTCAATGCATTTCTCTTTCAGGAAGTTTCTCTGTCCTCCTTGGTCTCGTGTAGTCCTGTGGCACCCACAGCATCCTTAGATGGGGATAGGCTGAATGAAACTGAGAAGTGAATTAGAGAGAATGCATATGAGGAACAGTTGGAAGCAACATGAGAAAGCAAGCCAGCTCTCTTCTGGCTCGACTTCTCCTGGTGCAGCTGTAAGGAGGCCTTTTCCCAACTGAGTTTTTGCCACAGCTTTGGATTTGCTGAATAGTTGGTGAAGAATTGGGAACATATAGAAAAAATATATATTAGTGAGGTATTTAGCATGAATGTGAGCAAATTAAGCCAACTGTGGGACTATGGGATGACCCCACCCAAACCTGCATGTGTTCTGTAGGTCCCGGAAACAAAACTTGAGGGCTCAAATAGCATCATTGTACTACAGTGAGCTCTTTTTTGCAACATTTAATGATAAATGTTTAAACAGCTGCCCTCATAGGATTCGGGGAAGGAGAGCAGTAAAGCATTGTCTTGTATTAAAGCCACAACTGGACCTTGGCCAGAGCTGAAGAATTTGTAGGTGACCTGAGTACATTTTTCATGCATTTTGCCGAATCCCCTGCATGGCGTAACTTTCTCTGTGGGAGATTTAGCCAAACAGTCTGAAGAAAAGAAAGAAATGTGGACAAACCAGCTTCTGTGATTTATTGCCTCAAAGCCATTCAGTAGAGATTGTCCCAGCTGGTCATAAACTACAAATTTCCTACTTGAGTGGAGGCAAAGAAGGGTACTGGATGCACATTTTGCCCAGATAGAGATCTCTATTCTTTAATTTATCTCACACACTTAGGACAAATGAATAGTAGTATTGATCTTATCCCATGCTTAATTTCTTGTTTATTTTTCTTTTCTTAGTCGTCCCCTGCCGCTTTTCTTCCACTCCCTCTGAGGTCAGGTGAGATTTACAGAAAGAGAAATAGCCCATCCCTTATTCAACAAGATGGGAAGTTTCTTACTTTAGCTTTATAAGTAGCTGGAGGGGTGATAAAACTCATAAATCAACAACCTTGGAGATCAAGGCAGAGCAAACCTTAGTCATCTCATATCCTTAGTAACCTTAATGCCTCATCTGAAGTGATTCTAGAGAATACAAATACTCGAGGAATACTGAGTCCTTATTTTTTTCTCTTAGCACTGCTAACTGTGATTTTCTTCCTAAATCTGGATGGAGATTACAGATTCATTAATGAAAACCATTGTGAAGACCTAAGTCTGTGTCTGCATTAGTGTTTCAGTTCAGATCAGGAGCTCATTTTGGAAATAGATTGGTTTGCATTGTGGTGCCATCTTAAGGATGCTTGAATTTGTGTCTGTTTGGAGGAAACTTATCTGGAATACATGCTCCCCTAATCCATTCCAGCCACTACTGGGAAAACAGTCCCTAGGACCAGACTGTGGATGGCATGAATTAAAAAGAGGGAAAAAAAACCCCAAAAAACCCCAAACAAATCCCAAACGGAAACAATCCAACCATGAAATACATTTACTGTGGATGTCAAGTCCTCAGCAAAACTTTTCCTGGTCTATGGCTCTCCTCCTCTTAGTCCATCCTACTTGCTAATGCAGACATATTCTTAGAAAATCCACAGACGATCCTCAGTGAATTTGAAGGCTTCGTGGCTAAGCAATTTCAGCATAAACCACAAAGTAACAGTAAGAAATTAAATGAGTCAGAGGCCAAGTGTGTTTTGTGTCACCTGTCTGCCTGCAATACATGAGAAATGCAACTTTTTCTGCTGTGACAGATAATAATTGTTTAAAATATGAGTCGTCTTTTTCATTTCCATGTAAATAAAATTCTTATTTGTACAATATGCTGAATTGTTGGGGCTGGGAAACCGTCCTTGGAAAGGAAGCAAACCTGGGTTTCCTCTGATGGACCTGGATGTGCCACAGGACTTCAAGAGCAGCTTTGCATTGTACAAAATTTCATGCCAAAACATTTTCCACTGGGAAGAAATTTCATGCCAAAACATTTTCCACACATCCAGAAAACCATTTATCATGAAGTCATTTATCCTTTGGGGTGCGATCCTGCCCACCTGCAGCACCAGTATCCCAGCACTGCCAACGGTTTGTCCTTCAGCCTCAGGGCCAACAACTCACCGAGCATCACCCAAGTGCAAATCCCCACATTTCCTCACCTCCTACGCTCTTCACCTCTGCTGCCCCTTCAGATGACTGTAATTAAATCCTTCATTCGTCAGAGTTGCCTAAGGTACAGTAACTGTAGTGTTATGGGGACAGGGGGGTGCAGCGTGAGGGAGGCTGCGCTGTTGGGAGTGGGATTAAGTGTTCCTTGCCATCACACCTGGATGTCTGTGCACCAGCCTCACACTCTCACCTGAGCGTACACACTTTGCTTTTTTCTGGTGACAAAGAAATCAAGTCTAATCAATGGAGACTGATTCTTTTGAGAAGGAGAGAAGAGAAAGCAAGCAAGACAGGCTGACACATGTCTGATCCTCACGAAGCTGCTGTGCAGGCTGGTGGACAGGTAGCGACTGTCAAGCAGCGTGTTCTGCTCTGAGCTGAGTCAGAGGATATGGAAGTAAAAAAGCAGATGCTACCTCTGCCACCTCGTTACCCACAATGATTAAATATCCTCCAGAAGTGAGGATCATTTTGTTCAAGTGTTGGCAATATCTCTGAGTTCACAGTGGCAGATTGTGAAAGGTTTCTTGGTTTATTCCTTGGGACTTTCCATAAAACTACTAAATGTAAACTTCTTTCTGTCTCTGGGACATATGTACACAGGCACTAACACCCCACCTGATGTCAACCATCATTTCAGTAATAAGAGCGAACCACTTTATCCTCAGTTTTTTTACCCATAAGCAACCCAGTCACCATGAATACTTAGAAGGAGGTTCATGATGGTGCTGAAAATCAGAACAGAATTTGATGTTTAGCTCTGCCATACATTTTTTCTTAAAATATTTTATAATTTAAAAAAATAAGTAAGTTCTGGAAAAGGTCAATAGTTCTGATCTTCTGCCAAAAGCACTTTGGCTGAAAGTTTGCTTTCAATTACAATATGTTACCGCTTCAATAACCTAACGTTTTAAATCTTTTTGCAGGACTTTTAAGGAAATTACAGGCAATTAAAATGTAAAATATTGTTAACAGTGAGGCCCGATACATTGAAGTGCTGTGCCATCAGCACCCAAGAAACTTGTGGTCTACCTGTTCTTGTGTAATCTGCAGATGTCCACGTGTGTAACTGCAGTTGCTTTTTGGCAGATATCTGACTTTGGGGATCTATCCTTTTCCAGACAATCTCAGTAGAAGCCTTGCCCTCTTCTTGCCCATCCTTTTCCCATGCCTCTGTGGACACAGATTTCATGGAAGGACAGTTGATACAGAGAGAATTAATCCACCAGCCTTCCTTACAGACATGAGATCTGCATGTGGAAATTTCTTACAAACACAGACCTTGAAACTCAATGTACAGCCTTGGGATTTAAGGGCATATTTGAACTTTGCAAAAATAAGCGACTCAATGAATATGAATAGTCATGGCCTCTGTTTTGCAGCTTATGTACCGCTTCTGCAAACACAGTGGTTTATAATTGACTGAAAGGAGAAACACATCTTGCAACACCCACAGCTTCAGCAGCCTGGGTAGTTTCCAAATGGGGTTTCCCACCTGAGCGCCTCGCTGATCTGTTTTTGTCCTGTGGACAGGTTACAGCACCATGCTGGCCATGATTTCCTTCACCTAACAGGTGCTGGTGATACTTTATTTTGCAAATGAGGCATTTCATGAACTATCATGAGAATAAAGAACTACTACAGCTGAGAGGGGGTGAAATGGAAAGAAAGGGAGGAAGGGCAAAGAATGACTTTGCAGACAAATCCTCCACACTATTGAATCTTTGCTGGCACAGAAAAAACCAAACATCAGAAAAGTCATGCTTCAGTTCTCCACTGTTGCATTATCTTTTTCTTTTTCTTTTTCTAGTTCAAAATGCCTACAAGTATGCTGCCCTCCTTGAAACAGCCTCCTTGAAAATTAAGTGTACATTTCAAAGACTGTGTACAATATAACTCTTTGTGTTTGGCTTGGATAAATATTTGTTGGGTGGAAAGGAAAAAGGAATTTAAGTAGGTGGTAGTAAGCAAATGTTCCACCACTGGCTGGTCAAAACACATTGAAAGTAAGGACAGGTCTTGGCCATACTGGACAGGAGTTGCATCTTGCGACCTTAGAAGAGAGCTGGAGCTCTTGACAGGTCATTGCAAAATCTAACAACCCCAAGACCTGTCAGACACACATCCAGAGATGGGTATGTTCACACTTCTGAGTGTGACAATGCTAAGGAGATGATGGTGAGGATTGGTTGCCTCAGCATCTGTCCCCAGATGTGGGCAGGGTCCTGAGCTCCCTGTGGCACAGCTGTACTGCTGGTGAGGCTGTTACTAGCTGGTTTGAAGTGTGCTATATCTACATGTGGAGCAGCAGTGAAAGTATCTTATGTTATCTGATAACATCCCCTTCCTGTTCCTCCTGCTTTGACCTCTTTATCCTCTCAATACCTCTGTGAGTCAGAAAAATGCTAGTATCCAATGTGTACAGATGGGGACCCAAGGCCCAGAGAGAGAGAACTGGAGATTGCTCAAATATTGCTGCGTATTTGTGTTACAAGTTACTCCACAACATCCACTGAAGTTACAACTGATGAAAGAATGAGATGGTTTTTTCATTCCAAACTTGGCAACTTGATATTAAGTCACTTTTTCTTTCTTGGTTCTCCACTTGAGACCAATGCTTCCAAAACAGGACTTCTGGCAAGCTGGCAGGAGAAATAACCATGAACTCACCCCGCCAGGTGACACGCTCTACCTGCTTTATGTTTCCCAGGCAAATCAGGGAGGACAGCCGATTTGGATCACCTTCTGTTTGCTGAGCAGTTTACAGATGAGACGATTAGCTCAAATAAGTGGGTGGGACTGAACTTTCTTAGTATATATTTGTTCTGTCCTTATTTCTTTTAATTTGATCTCAAGTGCCAAAGCACGTTACCATGATGATGAATATACGAAGGTCTTGGAAAATTAGAATTAAATATGTGTATTTTTTGTAAGTTGAGACATCATATAAAAGGGAACTCTAAGTCTAGTGTAAATAGCTATCAACCTACTTATGTTTGTTTTTCAGTACAATTGTCTAAGTGTGCTATGCCTCGTGTTTTAAAATAATGCTTGAGCTGAGCTGATGCCAGGCTGCATCTCTCTTCTCTCTAAATACCCACGCAGCACGTACTCAACTAAGGAGAACAGGACGGGCACTTAAGTCTGGCGTTGTGCAAAGCTTTGATGTGCCACTCACCCAGCACTCTGCTACTTCATGGCTGGGCCAGGGGGGAAACATATCTTGTGTGTCTTGCTTGGGCACTAAACAGACCAACAGGAAAGCTTTGCCATACTTTTGCGTTTTTTTCTTTTTAATTTCCAGACTGCCATAATTCTCTGTGAGTTAGCAATTGCCTGGCCATATTTTGGAGTTAGCTTAATAAATTTGGGTTTGCTTGAGTCAGGACTTGAATTCTTCCATCTACATTCAGAGAAGATGGAAGACTTTCCCTGACTAAGTTTATTTGAAGCCTCAGTTTCGTGCAACCCCCTAAAAGAAGCTCAATTTTATACATGCAGAAGAGGTACCTCAGTTAGTGCTTGAAATAATTTCTGGGGAATGCTAATTTCTCACAGTTTGTGTGACTTTCAATGTAGAACAGTCTGAAAGTTCTCCAGCTTTTGACTGATTTGGGGCTGAAGCTGTCCCACAGCAGAAGTGAACATTTCAGGAGAAGTCATAATTTCAGCATATTTTGAATTCCAGAATAAAAACAAACCTGACTTCCCCTGAAACAAGTAAAAAAACCCAATTATTATTTCATTTTGAAAGATCACTTGGAAATAAAAAATGGAAGCATTGGATTTTAAAAAATGTTTTAATGATTTAGAAAAACATCATTCTATTTTTGGCTTTACTACACTGCTTTTTCATTTAGATGAAAACATTGTTTTGGTTGACAAGCAGTTCAGTTAAAATTTCCCTTCTAGTTGTCTTCGTGCTCCTCTCCTGTAACGAGACATTCTCAGCAGAAGTTAAAGGAACAAGATCAAAACCACCAGAGGCTCTGCCTGCCCAGATCATACTCTGAAAGATGTGTAGCTCCTGGCGTCAAATTGCTCCTTTCTTTGGCACCCATTACCAAACACTTGCAACTGACACAAGGATAGCAATTTTCCTGCCCAAGGACCTCTGAGGTAAGGTATTCATTGCTTGTTTCCATGGGGAACAGAGGAAGAGATGGCCAATAAAACAAAAAATGCCAAGTTCAAAACCAATTAAAATTACATTTGCCGTTCCAGGTACAATCAGGCTGGGAATTCAGTGTTATTTGACGTCATTGTGGTCAAGAATATCACAAGATGCATAAAAAGTCTTGGACTTGAGATGAATATATATGTATCTCTGTGTGTACATACACACATATCTCCAGAGTTATCATAAGTCATTCTAATACATTTGCATGTAATATTAAACCTTCTGCCACTGTGTTTGAACCACAAAGATATTTAGACCCTAATCTGCACTTAGTATCTAAGTTTTCATTGAAATCTAGGAGCCTAGATAGGCTGGTTTTCAAATCCTTCTGTTGTCCTATGGTGTGTGCATCATTCCAGCTTGACTAATCCGACCTGAGTGCTGCAGCTCCAAGCAGTGGTCTGCTGAGCCAGTCTCAGTGCTCTTGGAGATGAAAATGTGTAAGCAAAAAACCTGTCCCACCTGGTGGCTCATATTTGGGCGGAGGAGGGCCAGGCTGCCTACACTGGCATCATGCCCATAAGGCAGCAAGTTCCAGTGGAGTTCAGGTTCCCCGGACCTGCCAAGGATTGTATGAGCATGTCCAAGTTGCAAGTTTTGAAGCCATTGGGAAGCAGTGAGTCAGTGGAGGGAGCAGAAAAGGATCTGATAAATTCTTTGTTAAAGGCTTGTTCCAGTTCTAATTAATCACATTCAATAACAATTCAATTAGTGCCATGAGTTAAAAATTACCAAGTTAGCTGCTTATACTGAGATGGACACATTCAGGGCTGGGACAAAAATAGGCTGGCAGAAATGAGAGGCGTTGAATAAGGCAATGATCTCCTGGGACATTTCTGGAAATTGTTCGTGGCTGTTTTCCATGTCCTCGTTCTCCAGATGCTTCTAGTATCGCTTTCCTTCTCTGACCTAGGCCCTCCACGGCATTTCTCCCACACAGTTTGTCTTGCTAATGAGCAAGAGTGGAGACTATTGGTATGAGCGTGGTGATGTGGTTAGTCAAGCAGACTAGAGCCTCTCTGAGAAACTCAGTCCCACTCTGTTAAAAGCTCTGTGTACACATAACAAAAAGACACATACTGGAGAAGCCCTGGGAAGACAAATAGAGACAAAGCAACAAGCAAAAGGAATGTAATTAAATAGGATCAGTTTCTGAGAGCCAATGGTCCCAGCAGTTCAGCTGTCAGCCCTTAGGCTGCTGGATACCACACTCACGTTTACCAATAGGAAATACACTGTGCAGCATCTTCCCTCTGACTTCTTCTATAAGCCATTTCTTTATGTAGTGCACCTCTTTTAGCTTTTAGAGCTCTTGGAGTGTTTTCACTGTTTATATTGCATCAAATACAACAGGGTTCTGACTTGGCTTTTTGTCTGGTAAAATAGGAGGTCAAGTGAAAGTCATCATCCTGGGCTTTAGAGCATTAAAAAAAATTAGTGATATAAGTATACTGAAGCAGCCGAGAAACTCTTTTACCAAGGGGGAACAAGAAACACCAGACTAAAATTTCTCAGTGATTCTTTTAATAAGAAAATAAAAATCAAATAATGGAAATCATCTTCTGCAAGCCAGGTCCATATTCTGCCCGGCATCTTTGAGGTGAAATGGCTTTTGGTTGCTTTGCCAGGCATTTCTTCCTCCTTTTCCACTTTTTAAGTTCTTTTGGGATATGTCACAGAGAGATGTTTCACTGGAGGAAAAGGGAGCACAATCAGAATGTCATGGAAATCCAAATTGTTTTGTGTACGTACGTACGTACGTACACACCCACCCACCCACCCACCCACCTCTGTGCCAGCACACCAGCAATGTGTCATTGCTGTCTCTATATCTATAAAGCTGGTGGAGGTACAGATCGTGTCCCACTTGAAAGCTGACCTGTGGAGTAGATTCCCCAAAAGCTGAGGGTGTTGCTGAACATTTCTTCTTGGCTTGCAGAGTCAGTTTTGCTTTGGTCTGGCAGTGCCATCATGAAGATTCTTCCCTCAGGTTCCAATATTTCTTTTAATTTCCAGAATCAGGAGCACTGTTTTGTTTCAAAACAAACTTGTCTTGCCTTTACCTGAACTCAGATTTCACCACTCAAACAATATCTAACTGGAGTGTAGACAGAGTGACCTTTGTACCCAGTGTATCTCCATGTGGCACTTCATGAACAATTCAGAATATTGACCTCTAATCTCATTTTGCATTGAAAACTATGAACAGATTCCAGTTGAAATCAGTCAGAACAATATATACCATTTTGGGTAAATGACTTGGAAATAAAATTAATCAGAGCTGTTTTTCCATATGTCACCAACTGAGAGACAGCTGGAGCAGTGCTAGTGATGGGGTTAACGGGCAACATGGGTGTAACTACTGAAACAGGGACTGGAGAGAGGAAAGCAGTGGCAACATAAACCTTTAACCCAGCAGCCAGATGAGTGGTGGGAATGATTTCTTCAGCACACAGTGTCCCTGTGGCTCCCAAGACAGTAGGTGCTCATATGCTGTTGCATGATGATTCAAAATCCACTCAAATCACAGGAAAGGAGCTTTCTATTAATTTCTTTGAGCTTTCTACTTATCTTACAAAGGCAACTGCTTACTTATTCAAGCCACAGCTGCATAGGACTCTCTCTAGGTTGAATTAATATGCTAAGGAATGGGCAACAAGCAAGCAGGAGGCTGCAGAAACTCTCAAGGATCCCAGAGTAATTTCATCACTTTCTTCTAGTAGACAAATGTACAATTACACCCTTTAAGACAGTGCTTCTACACATGGGTTGGGGCCCTGATGGCACTAATAGCTCTTAATTGCCCTGATCAACCTCACCTGGGACCTCTACCCACAGCCCTTGCTCTTTGGCCCAGGGATCCTATTTAAGCTCAGGCTGGCTCCGTGAGTTCTGGTTTGAGTTGTGTTGCAGGGGAGTGCTGGTTTGCAGCTTGGCTATGCTCTTTCCTGGCAGTGAACCCCATTGATCCAGACCCCAATGCATAGACTGACTTCCTGGTCTGACCCTGGATATGCTTTGCTGCCCTGGACCTGCCTGGTCATCACTGGATCTGACCTGTGGATTGGCTTCCTGGTTTGACTTCAAACCTGCTTCATTGCCATGGATTTCTCTAGTGATCTGGCTTCTCAGCTGAACCTGGCTGCTTTCTGTGGCCTGCTTTGCTTGGGTGTTGTGGATGGGGTCCTGGATCATGAGGGCCCTGTGCTGCCTGTCAGTCCTTACAAATATACTTGATACCTTGCATGCAGAAGATCTCTCTGCAGTAACTGAAGTTCTTACATCTCCTGTTTTAGCCATGGAATTGTCCAGGCAGTCTTCAAAGTGGGTAAATGTATTAAAGATATGCCTTTAATTTCAAGGTCTCCTCCCTATTGTGACAAAAGTGGGTTAAGGCATATACTACTCCTGCACCTTATGCAGACGTTGCTTTGAGAAGGAATAGTTACAGCAGCCTGTTCTAGGCTGCTGCCTCCTCCACATGCTCATTAGCTGGGCATAGTACAGGAGTCAGGCCCTTGACAGGACTCTGCATTCACTGAAGTCAGCCTTGGCAGAGGGAGGATCAGGTCTGTGACCCTTGGAGATGTCAGTAGTATGTGAATAGGCTTAACCAAGATCCCATGGTATGCCAAGATTGTAAACTCTCTTTGGCAAGGACTATCTTTTTAGTGTGTATGGAGCACCTGCCTTTGTGTGGTCTTGGTCATGTTTCCAGGTGCTGCTGTAATGTAAATACTTAGTAGAGTACTATCCAAGCTCCATATGCCTTTGTTTTGCTTTTCATAAGTTCACATACTAGAGAGGGCTGGAATTCAGGAGTTACCAATAATAGACCCTATTCTGAAGGTGATGCTGTTGTCACTGGCAGTATGTAAAGGTGGGTGAGGTATGTTAGCAGATAGCAGACACGGTTGCTCTTGGGAATAAATAGCTAGGATTGCTTCTGTGAATGCCTTGACAATTGTTTAACTCACAGTACCCGTCCTGCTTGTTGAAAATACTTAAAAATATTCATTACTTCAGGAGGAACTTGCTCTCTTCACTGTTATTATTAATATTTTTCTAACCTAGCCTTTAGCTTGGTAGGTTGAGCTAACTAATGTTGGTGATAGTTTAACCTATTTGGTGGGTTTTGGAAATCTATTTTCATGACTCATGCTGGGAGGGTGAAGGGAGCTGGTGAATTTGAAGCAAACCACAACCCCCCCCAAAAAAAAATCATTTCAGGACTCTTAAATTCAGTGAATCAATATTGGGCAACGCCACCAGTGGGGACCATGATAGCTACCATCCTTGATAAAAGGTTTGTAGAGCATCTGGGACAGCAGGGCCATGATCTCACCTGACATGGCTTAGGCCTGACCACAGGCAATACTAGCACAGTCTTTCAGGAGTTGCCTGTATCCAGCACTAAAATGTCATTGCTTCTGTGTTACAAGGTTTTCTAACAGCAAGCTCTGAGACAAGAAATGATGTGCTCCCCAGATGACTTCGTTTTTCTTTGCAACTTACAGTTTTCATTTCAGACCTAGAAACTTACCTGAGTTTGGAGAGAAAGCAGTGTCCTTTGCTTCCTACCTCTTTCTAGCACAATTTCCCTCCAACTCTTCAACATGGCAGACAGTTTTTTGAGGCTGTTCAGCATTAGTAATGTATCACTGGTGCAGCTGAAAATGGACAGCTCTGGCATTTGGGTTTTGAAGAGGAAATCAGTTCCTTGACTATTCATCCTCCTGAGGAAAAGCCTCAGATCAATTTGATGTGCAAGCAGATAAAGTAATAGGTGTTCTGTAGTAGCACAAGTATGTGTGTTATTTAAATAATGCTCAATATGTTATCATGCAGAAGGGACTTCCAGCTCTGTTTACATACATGCTGTCAAATATCTTTCACTTCTTAACAGAATAAAAATAATCTATTTGTATTCTTTTCTAGATATACTCACCACAATATATACATAGATATGGCCCTGCAAATGTGCTTACTCTTTTTTACAGATGTTTTCCTATTGATGTAAATGGCACTGTTTGGATGAATAAGTGTTTGTAAGATCAGATGCTATATGTATGTGTATATATGTACAAAAGTACATGTATGTACAAGTTTTTGCTATCAGTCTCAATCAGAAATATAGGGACCAAGAACTTCCTCTGATAAAAGAGCAACTTGTGTGGTGTGGGGAAGAGAAGTGAAGCTGTCACAGTCTTGATCACAGCCTCCCACTATTGGGAACTGTGCTCCGGCAATGAATGCTATAAAGAATTCTGACTCCAAAACCTACCTATGATACTTCTAAGCCAGCCCAAGCAAGCCTTCCTCCAGAAACCCCAGCAGAAGTAGACTTCATGTATTATTTGAAGATGATTTTAGCACTTGCATTCATTCCAGTGGGAAAAATATAGTGGTGGATTAGGAACAGAACCCAGTGATTGCAGGGCATGTTGGTTGAGTTTCTAGTTCTTGGAAGAGCTGTGGGGTTTGAAAAACTAGTTTTTGTTTCAAAATCTATTTTGTTATATGATTTAGAGGAGTTATTTCAAGGGAAAATTCCTTTGAATCAACCTATTGTGTTTTGAGATAAAACCAGAGCTTTGCTGTGCAAACAATAGAGGCTGCAGTGCCAGCATCTCCCTTGCCTCAGCTGCAATAGTCCATGCACTTCTTATGATGCTTGACTGGGATCTGAACCCTCATGTTTGAGTGTTCAGAATAAGCTGGTTAAAATGGTCCAAGATCAGAGAACAAGGCTGAGGATGGCAGCCCTCAAGGGAGAAGGATGAATGCTGGGTTTCAGTGTGTCCTGTTGGCTTTGGCAACAGTTCACATGTGGGGATCATAGCGCTTTTCAGTGTGGTCCTTCAGGCAGTGCTTGCACAGACATCCCAGGGGGTTTCAGTCTTTGATTCAGCATCAAACAGCCTAATAGCTGAATCTGTAGTGTCTGACCAAGTTGCTTCGTAAGGGAAGCAGTTTTTTTTATGAGCTGCTGCCTTACGTCTCTTCCTTTCCTGATTTCCTCCTCTTTCCTCTTCCTCTGACTTCTGTTTTTCTTTCCCTCCACCCTCCCTGCCTAATCCTTATTTTTTTCCTTGAACTTTTTTTATTACTTGAAAGCTGAAATTGTGCAGCAGATGGGTACTTAATGCAGGCCACCTGCACACATCCAGGGGCCTCTAGACAGTCCATGAATTGCATGCTTGACAACCTTAGTATAAAATGCTCTGCAACCACAAACTGCAGATATGAGGGTCAGGCTGCTGCTAAGACATGGTGAAAACCCTAAATTGTTCTGTATGGTTCCTTTCCTTCCTCTAAATGTTTATTTGCATAAATTCAGAGGAGCCTCCTGGACTTCCTCAAAGCTGCAGCTGTTCCACTGGATTAATCTCAACCACTTCAACTTGCTCTGTTTCGTGTTGCAATTTTGCCAGCACGCACTGCTGTCTGTAGGGCACAGCTCTTTGGTTCCATGTTGTTCTTCACCTAGCACATGCAGTAGTGCCCAATGGTGTAAAATGTTACTATGGGGACAGATCAAAACACTTTAGACCTATTTACTAAGTGCTTGGGATTTGGTCTTATAGCAATTTTGTACACAACTTATGCAGTGGAGCCTAAACTTGCAAATACAATAGAAGTAGCAGATAGTCATAATTATAGTGCCAGTAAGTGTGTTTCATAAGCAGTGTCCTGGCAAGATGTCCTCCTGTGTATGCTGTTATGCAAGCCATTTCCCCTTTATTAATTGTTGCTAATTATGTTTTCATTGTGAATGATCCATTAACTAGCTTGCCATGGCAGAGTTGAACACAAAAAAAAATATTTCACTTGCTCAGGTAATAAGTAGAGAAAAGCCAGAATAATTCTTAGCTGGGTTTCTCACTGCTGCTTTGTCTCTCCAGACATGTTTCTTATCACTGTTTATTGGCTTTCAGGCTCAGTGGGCTGTGCAGCTTGTAAAAGGAGCACAGCAGATATAACCTGTTCCTTCTCTCTAGTGCAAGTGATTAGAGGTCCAAGCTTTTTTATTTTTTAAAAAATACCAGGTTTTGCTAGATGTAAAAGCATATTACAGTGATGGTTAAGATGTGGTTTGAATGCTTTAACGAGTAACACTGGCTCTGAGACTTAAACAATGGCATCAATCATAACAGATCAGATCCATTTGGAAGGTGAAGTTGCTTCCAATCAAATCTGGACATAACCTTTTCTTGAGATACTCATGAAGGAACTGCTGCATGTTTCCACCCTCTGAATAAGTGAGTTTTAACAGCGTGGATCTCGTCACAAGCATTTGTTTTATTGGACTTGGATACCAATGCTTATCCAGAAAAGCAGGGCCACTGGTGGGTAAAAGTAGTATAATTGAAGACTGATGTCTGTATAAATATATACAGACACAGGCCTAATCTGATTGGGAATGCAACCTGGCTTCAACATCCTAATGGTATTCCAAAATGGTTATTGAGTAAAATATTCTATAAACAAATATAACTATATATTTGGATAATGCACCACTTTGTCTACTAAATAGTTTAAACAATTAAGAGGGAATCCAAAGTGAGTAGGGATTTATCAAGCTGCTTGCTTGTAAAGCAGGAATATACAATTGGATATCACTCAAATCCAAGGATCAGAAAATGAGCCTTTGAAATGTCATGGTAAAAGGCCTTGTAATCCTGGTTTTAACCAAGTAGCATGGTGAAGCTATTACAAACTAGAGGTGAAGAGAAACAGTCTGCAGTTCAGATTACCAAAAGAATTGGGAAAAGAGCAGTCAGGCTGAACCACTAAAGTCTATCAGCACTGTCACAGTAACAGCGATGAATAACCCAGGGACTGGAGAAGACTTGGGCTTCCATGTGTTTCAACAGCAATGTGCTTTGTTTGCTAGGCAAAAAAATATCCAGAAGTGGTGGATTAAAGAAGGGTGGTTTGGCCTGCACAAGCAGCCCCCTCTTGAACCATCTCTAGAGAGCACAGGGGAAATGGGGCGGTGTGAAGAGTGTCTGAGAAAGCATGAGCAAAATGCCCATGTGGTGCTGCTCTGGGGAGGACTTACAGACCATCCCAGTGCACCTGCAGCAGCTCTGCCACTGTCCCACTCCTTGACTCAGTCAGGTGTATTTCTGCAAGAGGAGCAGGGAACTTGGCTATTGCAAATACTTACTGCTATGATGTTTGTGGTTTTCCTCCTTTATCCTACTACATTTTATTCTCTCTGGTTAAACTTATTTATGCTCATTGCTCTTTTCTTTTTCTGTTTTAAATTCACAGTTAAACCCTCCAGCTTGTTTAACTAAAGGCTAAAGGGAGCAGAGCTTGGGGATTGGCCAAAAATTGTCCAAATTATAGATTCAAGAGGTGTGATGTGTAAATAGTCAACTGCTTCCCCATTGTGGTGTGACTCATGGTCGCAGGGCAGGTGCTCCCCAACAAAGGTGTGGGCAGGTACAGGGCATCCAGGCTTCTCCTTTGCCCTCCAGTCTGCAGGGAGATCTGGCAAAAGCTCTGTGGACTGACTCATTTTCTGGAAATCTGAAGGAATTTTTGTGTGTGTTTAAATGAGCTGCAGGTGAAGCTGCTTGGGATGCTGTATTCAAGATGGGAAAATACTGGGAAAGCTGATTTTGAGCATTTCTCTTCTACAATGGTGCGAAGAAAATTGTTCTCAGCTTAGGCAAAGGAGCATTATTTTATGCAGATGACTCTAAAAGCAGAAAGGACCAAGGAGATGGAGAGTCACTTCCCACCCAGGTGTCAGGGCCAGACTGTTAGTGAACACAACTTGTCCTATCTGTGCCTATTTGGTGCATAAATGTAAATTTCCACATTGACCAGGGCTGCAACTCTGAATATTGGGGCAATAAGTACACAATCAGATCACCACAAGCTGTGTCGTGCATATATTTCAAGCCTATTTTGCATCCAGATCACAAGCATACCGTGTGTTAATGCAAGTATTGTTCATTGGATATAGATTTTCAGTGTGTGTTAGCCTGGCCCCAAAGATTAAAATTTGCTTGAGGATACTGGTCTGGAAGACTGTAACTATAGAGTGATTTTTAAAGGCTGTTTTTCCTTTAAGTATGACGATGGTGCTGAAATGATTGATAACCATTTTAATATAACTAAAGTATGGGAAAGAGCTTGGAGTATAAATGCCATTTAAGAAAAAGGTTTCAGTGAGCTTTGCTTTCAAACACCTTCAAACTTACAATTTTTCATGGAATCACTTTTTTGAGCAGCTGTTACAGACAGGCAGTTGAAATCAGGACAGCTGCTTGCATACCCTTCCTGCACACTAGCATATCACTGCAGCCAAACCAGAGTTGTACTTGTGACCCGTCTTGCATCTCTGTGCTCTATATTGCAGTTTGTTTTAGCAAGAAAATACACCATTCTGACCAGAAGATGGCAATGAGAAATGAGGTTTTAAGCTTTATACTTAACTTTATTTCTTTATTAAGCATTGTACAGTGATGCTTCAAGATTATCAGAGTTTATATGCCAAAGCTTTCCAAACAGATTTTTTTGAATAATTAAAAAAAAACCAGCTTCATATCTACATAGGTGAGCCATCAGTGGCTGGCTGAGGACATCCAGCAGTAGGGAATGCAGGAGGTGGTTTAAGACCAATTTTCCCATAAATGCCTTCTCATAGCTGGTTTCCAGGGACTGCACGTTGTTTGAAACCCCCAGAAATGTTTAGCAGTTGAGCCTGAAGTACCTCAGCACCTTGAAGGACCTTGAAGCTTTGCTAGAGCGCTGGGGTCCCAGTGTACTGACTCCCTCAGGGCTTTAGCTGAGTAGTTTCCCAGGTGCTTACTGGATGTTTTTAGTAGTGCAAGGGGAAGTTGTTAGAAAATTTTGATTTCTTGTTTCTCACATTCAGTAGGAATGTAGAAATTTTAACATAATGTTCGTTGTCAGATGTTCGTCAGCACAAGTGAAAACAAAGCTGTGTGGTCACCTTTCAGGAGCTGTAGCACGGGAGACCTACTGCTCACCTGCCCCAGAGACATGAGGGTGTTGCTCCCTGTGTGGCTCTGAACCTGGTGCAGCAGCTCTGACTCCATCATCAGATGTAATCCCCAGATCACTTTGTGCTGCATTTCTTTTGTTTTTACTCTTACCTCTGGAAAGTTATTGATTCTTGGCACAGGATGGGAAACTTCTGGGAATCTTCAAAACTGTTTCCCACTAAGCTCTTGCCATTGTTTTTATCACACTAACTCCTAATATACTTTGGGAGTAGCACAGTGGATTTGGCAGAAGCATACTCGCGCACAGTGGTAGATGAGGAAATCTCTCTCCTCCTTTAGTATTTCTATGCTTGACTGCAAACACAGTGTGTATCCTATACATAGATATGTTGTATGGGTTTTACTAGGGGGAAGCAACTTAAAACTGAGCAGTTCCTTTGACCGGAGTGAATTATCAGGTCTTTTAGACTTCCCCTCAAACAGGAAAAAAAAGATAAAAAAAAAAAGTGTTTGGAATCTTTGTAAAGTTGCCTTTGCCAATCCCCAGAAATTGAGATCTTTTTCCAGCAGAAGAACAGACAGCAGGAGACAGCCTGAACACTGAAGAGCTCAGACAGTGGAAGAGAAGTAATGTGACCAAGGGGAGAAGGTCAGAATTTGGTGTCAGAGCCAGGCTGAGAGCTTGCCTTATTGCCTGACCCATCCTGGTTCCTTCAGGTGATGCCTCTTGAGATAGGGACCTCATACTCCACCATTTCACAGTCCTGATGAGGCTATTCTTTGGTTCTTCCTTACCTACACAAGCTGACTGTACCTCCTGGACCTGCTGTTCTGCATCTCCTTCTGGAGGGATGACAGCATTTGAGGTTTTCCCTGTAGGATAAGGGGGAAAGTCTGTGCTGTATGTTGTGCATAGCGATGGCAATTTGAGTGCCAGTGATTTAGTCTAGCTTCCTTGTTTGTACTCATTTCAGCTGTTATAATGGAGAATCTCCAGTATACTCTGCTGTTCTTTAACAACTCAACCAGACCTAGTGTCAACAAGGAAGCAGCTAATCAAAGGCTGTTAGCGTAAATGATCAGATCCAAGATAACACAACTAATGCACATGCCTCCACAAATGCCCCTTGCCCACTCTGTTTGTCTTTCCTTGGTCTTGCATTAACCTGGTACTGCCATCCACCTTCTCTATGGGCTGATGATCACAACTCTCATTTTATGGGACTTCATACATGGAAGTATCCAGGTGCATCATTTTCTCTATTTGCTCCTGTCATTTGCCAGAGCTGTGAATTGGCTTTCTTTAAGGACAGTCTGCAGAGGCTACATCCCCAGTGGGAAAACGTTGGTTAAATAGCCCAAGTTGGTGTGTTTCTTTCATGGGACATATTCTGACATCCTGATTCATGCTCAGGTGGGGTTGACTGCAGTGGCATATGGCAGGATGCAGCATGAATGGGTTCATTCTCCTCTGTCACTCCAGGTTGAATTCTGATTTTTTTTTTTAATTATTCTGTCACTCAGTTATTGTTTAATGTGTGCTAGGATTACAGGACCAGGACTGTGGATCCAACACACAATCGTTGATTGTGGTGAGGGCTCAGCCAGCAGGTTGATGGATGTGGGTCAGAAGCTGAACATTTGCTGCAATACCTGGGTCCTCTGTGTCAGAGGCAAGGATGACAGTCATCCCTGCCTGTCCTCAGGCCCCACAGAGCTTTGTGGTGGGAGTGAGGGTAACAGTTGGACGAGAATGTAAAATCAGGGGCTTGTGTGTTTTAATGTGTGTGTTCAAGATCATGTATCCTTCTGAAGATCCTGTGTCCTTCTGTGCAGACAAGGATTATCACTGATCTTTGACCTTGTTGGCACATTTTAGCTGTAGGCTGTGTGCCAGTGGGCTGTTACTTTCCTAGTGTATTTGAGGCTACAGTGAGGAGGCAAATCTGATAATGGAATTTCTTTGCTAAAGACAAGTGAGCAAAACCAGAGACAAGTGCAGAATGCAGCACCCAAAGGTCCTTTGATAGGAAAATACCATAGAAATGTAAACTAATACTGGTTCTGCCTTCTCATCTTCTCATTTTTCACTGTTTTTCTCTTTTTATCTAGTTTCTGCTTCTCTTTTGCTTATATCCTTCATTCCAGCCTTTCATGTGCAAACTGTGTTTTGGCAGTAGGCACAGAGACTCTGATTCAACATTAGCCTCAGTCTAGCAAGGTACTTGCTGGGACTGCTGAGATGCTTAAATCGGAGTCTGCAAAAGTGAGTGTCTGGGGATTCAGCTGTACAAGATGTGCACAGAGATGCCTCATGGGTGGATGCTCTCTTCTTTTTTTTTTTTTTTACAGGAGAGAGGTGCCAAGCAATCAAAACCTTTTTACACCATGGCAAGTAATAAATCAAGGCTTTGATATTTTAAGCTGTCGGTTGTACAACATTCATAAAGGAAGAATAGGAGTTATGCCAGCCATGCTGGTTATTCATCATCTTCATCAATTTAGCTAGTCTCAGGTATTCAAGTTGTTCTTTCCCTCCTTTTATTTCTTAGTAAGCATTACTTTATTTTCTAGGGAGCACAAGAAATAAGAATAGGGTATGAACATAATGATGACAAATGGTTGCTTTGGCCTTCTCTGGGAAGACTGTGATAACCTAGGTCTGGTCTTTGTGTGTTCCTTCTGCCTTGCAGCATGAGTTCACTGAGGTGGCCCTGGACTGGCAGACCTCCAAATTGGCGTGTGTCTGACATTGTTCAGTGGGAACACTCTGTGCAGACCCAGGCACGCTCCTCTCCTTGGCATCAGAGGAAAGAAAACAAAAGACCTTGGTCCCAAGTTTGTTGGCTTTATCAATGCATATTATGGTTGCCTTCTCCATCTTCAAAAAGCTGTTGCAACCCCAAGACCAGATCATTGGTACTATCTGGCAAATCCCTCTTCATTTGCCAATGAGAGACAACTGGTGAGTAATGCTTCCCTGCTGCAAGCTGGTTATGAGCATAGAGGAACAGCTGAACATCAATAAATCACTAATTATTGTCACCCTGTTTACCTCCTTGTTCAGCTTAAGCATAGTTCTGGTGCAAAACTGATTCTGCCAGTGCTTCTGTGGGTAGCTTGATCTCCCACCTGAGAGAGTTTGCAACTGATGGTTCTGTTTTCAGTGTTCTGTCTTGGACTTCAAAGCTGAGGAAAGCTTTATAGAAAAATTTCAGCAGAATGGTTTTCATAAGAAAATGCAGTTCTCAAAAATGAAAATACTTCAAGAAATACTAGTTTTGAGAAGACTTCCACTTCAGGCAGAAGATGCATCCCAAATATGTTCTATTTGAAAGTCTCTGACATAAAACTTCTTAATTTTCCTTGTCCAGTGTTTTTTCAAAATTAAAACAAAGGCTATAATGTCAGTGCTCAACAAAATTAAATTACCAGTTCTCAGCTTAGTTTTAGGGAGAATCAGCCAAACTGTAGTTGTAAAGATTGTTATTATCAGACTTCTCAGGTTGATGTAAGGGGTGATCTGCAGTGGGATTTCACAGCAATCTCTTACAGCTTTAAATCTTAGTCAGATTTAAAGTTAGGATGTAAAACTACTTTTAGTCAGCCTGAACACAACTTTCCATTTCTGAGTAGAGCTGGACTTGGTCTCCCAGCTCTTTCTCTGGTCATGTAACTATGTGGGAGTGACTAATGGGAATATTGTTGGAATAGTCATTTGCCAATATTAAAAACAGCTTGATTCTATTAATAAGTGTAATGAAGGAAAGGTGGTGTGAGAAATGCTGGTTGTGACCTGTCTCCATTTCATTTCATCCTCTATTAAGGAAAATTTAACACTTCTGCTGCAGCAGCAATCTGAGCATCATCTCCTCGAGTCTGCAACTCTGGGAAGGATGGATGCTTGTGTCCAAAGCAGCGCTTGTGACCATGCAGCTGAGCCCCAGTGCTGAGCTGTTTCTCTCAGGTTTTTCTCTTGGAATTTCTCCTCTGAAATGCAATGATGTAAGTTCATGATGGACTTAGCCTACTTTGCAGAAGGCAAGCATGGACATAACATCCTGAGGGGATTTCTGCTCTGGAGCAAAGACCCAGTGTATGGTCTGGGCCAAATGGCATCCAACATTGTTGTAAAAATTGCAATGATATAGTCTTTATACAACCTTTTTACAGAGGGGTGACCACTACCCAGAAGAGAGCAAGCTCCTGCCCTGGGACTCTGCACCATGATGCTGTCTTCAGAGGGCCTTGCATCCATGCTTAGCTAATGGCCTCTTAGAAACAGTGCGAGAGGAGAGGCTTCCACTTGCGCAGGCTTTTTCAAGTGTTGGACCTATTGGTTGGGTGAACAACTGGGAAGTATTAAGTGGAATCGAAGCAGCTGGTGCCTCTGATCTGTGTTAATGGGGGATAGCAAGAGACAATTATTCCACTCATATTAAACATTAAACATGAAACAATTGCATTAAAATGCCCTAGGAGAAAGGAATTAATTGAGTCTTTTTGATCTGTGGGTATTCTAGAAGATTTGACCCTGGCATGTGTCTGACTTGGTGCACCCAGTTATATTTTAAACAATATGGGTTGAATTATCCTTTTGAAAGGGAATGAACATGCAGCTGAGGTTAATACAGAAACCACCACAAATACCTGTCCTTTAAGATGCCTAGAGGAAGGGTTAGAGTGAATATCTGCAATTTCTGGATTCTGCTCTCAGATGTATTTGGACAGAAGGAAGTATGAAGTTATAAGGAAAAATCCATAGCCCTATATTATAGGGGAAAAAGGAAAGTGAGGGATCATGCTCTAGGTAATGATGGCTAGTCCAAGGCAGGTAAGTGCTGACTGATTTTTACCTGCAGGTAGATAGTACATGAAGAGATGGCTGATCAAGTGTGGATTTAGAATCACTGAAATATTGAAAAATCTGAGGTAGGAAGACCTACAAAGGTTTTCTGGTCCAACTTCTAGCTCAAAGCAGGGGTAACTTCAAATTTCAATCGGGTTGCTCAGGGCCTTATCCAGCAACCTTCTGACTGTCTCCAAGGACGGACATCACCTACCTGAGTCCTTGCTGCAGTGTTTGCTTTTATTGTGAGGAATTTTGTCTTTATCTGGAAATAGATGTATCCTTAGTTGTCTCTGCTTAACAAGGGTAATGGAAAGATAAAGGCCAACATAAACATCTCTGAGGGTTTCCTAAAAGGGACTGGAAACCCCTCAGAAGAGGAAAGACAACTGAATGAATGCTGGTGCTCAAGAAATAGGTTTTAGCCTCAGGGCTAATAAGAACCGAAGGGAAAGATGTTCCTCTGTTGTAGCTAGATCAAAAAGAGCTTAAGAAACCAAGAAAGCCGAAGTAAAATAATCATTAAACGCTCCTCACCATTCATTGCCCTTTTTCCTCCATGAGCATTGCTTACCTCCTTGCTTCCCTGTCTCTTGGTTTCCTGTTGCCTTAGAGTCAGAGAAGAGAGGTAAGCACTACGACTCCCTTCTCCACTCCAGGGCCTGCCAGGGAAGGCAACGGGCTTCCAGCTGCCTTGGACAAGCATGGTTTGCCGATCTTGCGGGCCAGTGGCCAGTACATTTGCTTTGTTCATTGTAGCCTCCGTTGGGATGCAAAGAGAGTGCCAGCCATGGATTTCATTAATTCCACCATCAGTAGGTCTGAATTCATTGCCACTAATACAATGCCTTTTTCTATGCACTGTGCCAGGGATATTTTTTTTTGACACCATGTGTGACCTCCTGTTATTTCTCAACAAATGTTGGCAGGCACAACACAGCCGACAGAGCAAAACAGCACAGTGTGTCACAAACTGCTGAGTGCATCCATGCTGAAATGAACAGCCAATTCCAGAGTGGGCAGAAAATTAAATCAATAAGGAAGGAATGCATACAAGTATTGCTCCCTTCTACTCCAGCTTTGCTGCTTCCCTTTGCACATGTTATCTCGTCTGAGTTGGACTTGGCAACAGCCAGGATGAGGTTATATTTTATTTCTGTTCTAGCTTTCCAAAATTTCCCCAAACTACTGTAAATGGGTGTTTCTGAGCTAGTTCCTAGCAACTTACCAATTAATTCCTTCATCTGAGCTGATATTCATACCCTGCTTTTTACAGAAGGGTTTGACCTGTTCAAATAATGTGTTAGAAATAGTGACTATGGTAAATGGTGGTGGTTTCCATACTGGATAACCCACTTTTCTCACCCTCTTCTTTCCTTTGGGGTTCTGTGCCTCTCCTCCCTGTTGCTCTGTGTGTGTGCATATTGCTGTGGAAGAGGAGAGCAGGGTGAAGTGCTGCAGTTAGCTGTAGGCAGCCTGAGCTTTCCTTAGTGACAGAACTTTATGAAGGCTTTAACCGTTCAGATGCAGGACAGAGGATTGTGTAGTGTTGCAGAACATGACTGTTGGGGGTACTGGGTTTGCTTCTTTATAAATACATCACCTGCACCATGTGTAAGGAACAGCTGTGCCATCCTAGGAACTCCCTGTGCCCCAGCCATCCCACAGCCAACCCCAGCCTCACTGTGCCTCTCTCCCCTCTGCTCAAGCCACACAAGAGGGGCTGAGTCACTTCTGTCAGCCCAGGGCTCTAAGGGACCCTAAAGGTCTCTGGCTCAGCGTGGCTGACACACAAGCACATTTGGGCTCCTGTCTTCTGACAGGGTTTTATTTAGCAGCTGTCAGTTATGGTGCAATTAATTTGACCTGTCTTAGGATGACCATGGTAGGAGGCAAGTGCTCATGGAGCAGATTCATGCTGGGACACCCTCTGCACTCCATCAGACCCATGCATTTTGTGTGCTCAGTATGGCACACTGGACTTGAGCGTCTGGAGACATGTTTCTCTGCCAACATGCCTTTCAAGAAAGCAAGGCAAAAAGAAATAGCTTCAATACAACCATCCTGCAAGCCTGGTTTTGCAGAGAATTGTCATTTTTTTGGCACCAAGGAGAGCATTTTAAGCTGATGAGAAAATGCAATAGGCTGATTTACTTGGATGTGTTTCAGTGTTTCTTTGACTTTAGCCAGGGGAGGCCATAAGGGGGGGTAGAGAAAACCAAAATATAATGCTGCACAAGGCTTGTTTGTATGCACTGGGGCTTGCAGGCACTTGCTAAACTTGTACCTGCACATGGGCCAAGTGGAAAAGCAGGGCTGGCAAAGGGAATTTTTCTTCTAATGAGCCCTTGCAGAGGCAGACTAACTTGTGCTGTCAGCAGCCCCAAGTGAAGCCATGCATCTTGGAACATTTTTTTTTTTTTGGGGTGGGGGACGACGACGACACACACTTATGCCTGCCTTTTCTGCAGTCATGGTCTCTTGCAGATTATTTTGAGATTATTTTGACTGTTCCAGGCCCTCTGACTGCACCCTCCTCTTCCTCCCCATGGGTGCAGGCCTGTAGAGCTGGGGCCCGCCAGGTGGCACTGGCGAGATGAAGTATCCTGAAAGCAGGGAGGCTAAACCTCAAGCCATGAAAGGATGGAAATAAACCCATTTCTCATTTTTTTGCTAGCAAGCCTTGCTTTCCTCTCTGCTAAAGTGCCCATTCCAGAGCAAAGCAAAGGGTAAGCAGAGGCCCTGAGTGAGGTGTCCCGGGGCAATATGTTGCTGGTAGGGTTGGACACACATTTTCTGGTAGGGGCATCCCCCTCCTACTCTATTTTTCTGAAGATGGCTGGTCTGTCAGCTCCTTGGTGTCCCTTTCAACACTGCAGCAGGGCTTTGTAAGCTACTGGGGTGACACTAGTTGCTTCTCTGGCTGAAGTGTTTTGATGGCAGAGGATGGCACAGGCAGAAATGAGGATGTGAGAATAAACAAGTCCTGACAGAGAACACCAGCCAGCAGTAGTATTAGCTATAGAAATGGGGAAGTGTGACCTGTCATCCTGGCCCCAGGGCTGGCACCAAGACTTGTACATCAGAAAGCCAAAGAGAGGGTATTGCAGGGGCAGTTCATTGGAGAATGGTGACAGTGACTCAGTCCCTAGTGGCTGTCTAAAGCTGAGCATGAGCCCATGCATTTGCAGTTGTTATTCTCATAGAAAAAGCCATGTCCTTGGAGAATTTGACTTTCAATTTGCAGCGCATTTAGGGAATGGCATGCAACAAAACTCTCCCTGTTGTGATGGGGAGCAGTGTGTTGCATCTGTGGAGTAGCAGCACACTGAATGGCTGCTCCTGTGGCAGCTTCTGGACCTTTGTTACAGCACAGGGCACAGAAATCTGGATCACAAGGGCTGACTGGTCTTGTGTCCCATTGTGCTGCTGCTTCTAATTATGCTCAGACCTATCTGATTGTCTATTCCAGAAAATGAACGAGACAAGAATTTACTGGCCACTCCTTTTCTCTGCTGCCTGTGTCATTGGTATCCAGGGGCTCAAACTCAATAGCACCTTCTCTCCCAGCTTTTTCATATGTTCTGGTCACATCTTCTGGAGAACTAGTCCAAAAGTTGGGTACTTGTAGCTTCTCCTTTCCTGGCTGATATGATAAAAATGTCTGGAAGTGCTCCTGGTTCCTGGAGTTGTGGTACAGTGCTAGTTTTCCCCCTGTGAATTCTGAATTAAATTAGGACTTGCTTTACAGGAAATTTTAGATAATGTCTGCCTGTGTTCACAGCTCAGTCAGTTCTTTGGGTGTAGCCCGGTAGTCTGAATAGCCTGTGATTTACTGCCACCAGTGGAATGAAACAGAATCACTTTCTCTGATTTATATCCTCTATTGTAGTTAAATATTTACACAGTATCAAGATCTTAGTAATTGAATGGCTAACAGATAGGTAGCAAATGTTTATATATCTCTGAAATGGCCACAGGGCCATTGAGGTAATGATATTTCATTCTGATAAAAAGGACGTTTAGTAAGAAGAAACTTAAAGCTCTTTCAGCTCCCATTTGTTCTCAGGGGTAGTACTAACTCATGCTGATTTCAGTTGGTTAGTTCAATTTTTACAGATTACAAAAATTACCCATTTCAGAAAAATACTTTCGTTGAAATGAAGCAATTGTGGAGGAACACAGCATCTCTCACACAGCAGTATTGTTGATTGATTCAGGTAAGAAGGCAAGAAAAAAATATCAGGCTAATATCAATTTTTGAAGGAAACTGAAGTTGGCAGGTTTAAACAATACCTACCAGTATTAAATCATGACTTCTCCATTCACTTGCAGAAAGGTATCATTAAATATTTCATGACCCATAGGTAATCAAAATTAGTCCTGTTTCCTGAAGCAAGAAGGGATTCTGTCATTCCTACTTGTTCTGTTTAGTTCCATGTCCAAGTGAGGTAACTGGAGTTCAAAGTAGGTACAACAGTTACAACTGAGTGTGAATACTGCTGAGCTGAATTCTTACTTGTTTTACAGTAATATTCAGAGCTTGTAACTGAGCTGACCTGGGTTACACTATTGTCAGGTTAGGATTTTGTCTAGGGCTGGCCAGGAGTGTGTATCTCTTAAAGAGAGGAGTTATTTGTGTCTTGGAACTGTGTGGCTTTATAACCAAAAGAGATGCCAACTTTTCTTAAAACCCAAATCTGCATAGAAGCTTTCTATTTACATAGATTTTCCTTTTTTTACCATTGTTTGAAATTCTCAGATAATTTTGTGTTGCTGGATTTCAAATGGGACTAGATGTGCAAAGAATACATCAGTGGCACGGCAGTTCTTATTATTTTCTCTCTCTTGATTACTGAAAATCATTTTAGCAGCTGTCTGTCATGTAATTCCAGAGTGAATGTTGGGAAAAGAGCAGAGAAACACTATATATATTTCAGATCCCACTTATAATAGTGTAACTTGGAAAAACCTTTTAGAAAAGAGGGAGGCTATTTGGGATCCTAGTCAGTGGAAATGAGAACAGAATTCATTACAGAGTGGTTAAGATTTTGAATACAATTTCTAATATAATAGAGTCCCTATTCCTGTCTGGATAGTCTACGTAAGCCTGTAACATAAAGTAATGATGATTTTAATTCTCTTGCAAGGAATATTTCTGTGGTATCAAGTTTAATACCTGGAGCTTGATACTCAATAAAACATGCAATGCTTCAGAGATTACAAGGGATGCTATTTCTCAAAGATTGCAGGGATTTCTTGGTGTCACTGTCCTAGCTGGGAGGCAGTTGATAATCTCTTCCTTCTGTATCTGGAATAAATTGCAGTTCATAACACTGGTAAGGAGAGCTTTCCAGCTGACACTTTCTCTACATGCAGTTGATGTGTAGTAGGATACTTGGCCATGCATGCCACTTTGGAACAAGCTTGCCTGTTACCCAGCTACCTCACAGCCTGGGAAGATGAGCCCAGCAATGTTTGTACCTGTAAGCTGTGCCCGTTGTTGACCAAGGACGCAGCCCTGCACACACAGTATTTCTCCCTGCTTCCTTAATCCCAGTCACGTCATCAGGCAGAGATTACCTCCAGATTAAAGAAAGGTCATTCTTCTAGCCAAGGGCCATCATGGGTGACAGGGTCCTCTGAGCATCGGTAGCTGCTGGTGAGTGGACAGGGGTGTTCCTCCCCGTCTGGGTCTGAAATTGCGGGATGTCTCTCTGCTGGGGGATGCTTTCTTGCTCGCCCCGATGCTCTCGCACCTCCGTACTCCCACCGCCTCCGTGAGCCAGGGCGGAGCGTCGCGGCCGTTTCAGCACCCTGGCCAGAGCCCCGGGGCTGCGGGCCGGTGCTCGCCGGGGGCGCGGGGCGGGCGGCTGCACCGCTGCTCCGGCAGGTGCTCGGTTGGCACCTGAGCTGCGCCGCTGGGGAATGAAACACCCTCAGCTGAAGCCCCCAACCGTGAAAGCTGGAGGCCTCAGCCTCGCACAACTGGGAATCAACAGCCCTCAGTTGCACATCTGTGCAAACATTGTTTCGTTCTTCATGCCCCTACTGATTTTTTATAATCTGTTGCTTGTGCTGCACCATTATTATACTGATTTCCTTGGGCTGCACTGTGTGTAAATATTTAGCCTCGAAATAATTCAATGATGCACAACTAATGAAGCAGAGGAATGACTGGAGAGACGGCATTTTAGGTGAATCACATCTCATTCCGCAAATTATTTATAGACTGCTCTCTGTTTATGATGGGATGTCAGCCACCTGGCAACAAGCCAGAGTGTTTGTGAATCATCTGACAGACTTACTGTGGCTTTTAGAGGAGGACAAAAGAGATTAAGGAAAGCTCACTTTGTATCTTTTAATAAGCAATAAACAAACTCAAGTTTCAATGAAAAATAGATCTCTCTGGTTCCAGCTGATCTGCCCGTGATCAGAAAGGGAAGTTAATAAGTAATATAGCTTTACTTTTGGTGCCAAGTATAGATGACTAAATAGAAGTTTGAATTCTTTACTCATGCTTTTTTTTCTCTAATCTTCAGTCTCTTTACATGACACCTCAGTGCCATTTTTACAATTCATCATTTCAGAGTCAAAATCAGGAGTACTCAGAGTACTGTGATGAATCGGGTTGCTCTGGATCAGGATGCTCAGCTGCCTAAGAGAGAAGGTATAAGTCTATTAAGTGAGAGAGCCTGATGCTGTAAAAATAACAGAAGAAAAGGACAATGCTTCCCTCTGTCCTAGTAATTTTGTAGCATGGAATCTATTTCTGAGACAAACCAATAATGGATCATTGCAATAAGGTGTGCAAGCCCAGACTGAAATGAGCATACCTGTGGCTGTTGCATCTTTACCTCTGTTATATTATGATCAAAAATTGCATCTCCTTGTGTGGACACTTGTGCTTGCAAGAAATAAAGATCCCTTTCAGTCCTCTGGAGAGGTGTGTAGGTGCCAGGTGTGGTGCTGTGCAGTGTGAGCTGCAACTGAAGTGGGCAGAAAGAATTGCATCAATTAGATGTTAAGATTTATTAGACATAACTTAATGGCACTGGTAGAATTGACATTTACATAAAATCATGGCCTTTTTCAATCACAAAAATCACAAACATCAATGTATTAAGCATTAAATAAACTTCCACTTCTATTAGTGTACCTTTCTAAAAACATGGATTGTTTTAAACATAATAAAGCAAACTAACTTCAAATAAAAAAGAAAAAAACAAAAACAAATATGTTAATACAAAATGGATATTTACAGACAATGAAGTTCACCACTGCCCAAGGAATGCCCTCAGGGCCCCTGGGCCATTCAAGTCATACTTCCCCATCCCAGAGGTATATGTGCCTGGTACTGGTCCTTGGCAAGAGGGAACGTCTCACACAGTTTGCAGCAGCAAGAATCATGTTTTCTTGTTAAATTTCTATGAACTGGTCCAGTGGTGGATTTCGTGGAAACCAAAGCACAGAAAGAAAGTGTGATACCAGAGGCAATATCAGAACCCCGAACTTTTGCCTCCTGCTCTGCTATGCCAGCTGCCTGATTTGTTTTTGAAATTAAGAGTACAGCACCAAGCGGAAACTCTTCATCTCTGCTACCTCCTGGCTACCTAGTTGTGATGACTGTGCGAGGAACTGGGTTTTGTTTCCACTTTTTGCTTTCGTTCCTATTGATCTTTAGCTAGTTCTGTGGCATAGGAATGTGTCACGCGCTTCCTTGGACTTTTCACTTTCTATGAGTAGCAGAGCGGCTCTGGCTCTGTTTCACCCACTGGGAATGGATACAAAAGGGCAAACGGGCAGCATCAGGCACAAACCAGGACTGAAACCCCATCTCAAAGCCTGGTCTAGGCTTTGTACAGGCAAGATCTTCTCTCCCATGTCTTTGCAGGCCAAAGAACTGTGATGCAAACTGGACAGTAATTAAATAAGCATTTCCAGAATTTTATCTCATGAAGAAAAAGATGGTGTGTTAGGCTCCATTTCTGTGGCTGATTTTTACAATTTCAGTCTAGAGTGCATCTACACTGTGTACTTACGCACTGAGGAGCTAGATTCAGCCTCGCTAGTATCATGTTAGTAGCAGTGTTGCTGCTCCAGCCCCAGCCTGCACCTAAGGTCATTAGCCCTACCAAGAGGTAAAAGCAAATAAGCTGGAAGCGGCACCACATTAACGCAGCTTTACTGCTTTCAGGCCTAAGGAAGTCATGTGGACACAGCTGGCCAAATGAGCACCACCCCAACCATCCTCCGTACCCCACCACCTGACAGTAATCTGTCATAAGATGTCTTCAATCTCGTATTCATTTTCCACATCTATTATACCTGCATGAATTTTCAGAGGAACCAGGCACTTGAGAGTTGAGGTATGTTGAGTAAAGGCTTTCTTTTGCAATAGGAGCAACATTTAATTAAAGGAATGGTTCTGTCAGTGGGACTTGTCAGTAAGAATTGCACTGCTGAACTCGGTGGGAGTATTACAGAGAAACAAAAAAGCAGAAGAGTCTCAGTCCTCACCTTGGGGCTGACTTGCTTGCTGTGGGGTTGGTGTTAGACACAGAGTAGCTTGTTTCTATTGTTCTTCATGATAACTCAGGAAATATTAGTTCAAATGATGCTGTCGGGAAAAAATAAATTGCCCTTAGTTATTTGCTAAAATGCTTTGGAGATTTTTCTGTTTCCTTTCCAGTGTGCTTCCTCCACTACAGTGATCAGCAGCATTATTAACACAGAGACCTTTGCTCAAGCAGTTGTCTAAACCAGAATTTTAAGTTTGCATGTACAGGTCAGGAGCACCCATCAGCTGACAGGAGCAGCACCATGGGGTCCTCTACCCAAATGAGCTCCAGTAAGCCAGGCTCAGACAGAAATCCCTGCCACAGGACTCAACACCTTCACGCTGAGTAAAATTCAGGAACCCACAGGAAAAGAAGGGGATCCATTAAGGTAAATTATTCATTGAGCTATTCACTTACATCTATAATTTATTTGGTATGAGACAAGGGGCCAGTCACTCCTTTGCAAAAGGCTGGCACAGGTTCAAGCATCAGTTCGTTCCTACTGAAACCTTACTTTGAGATTGTACCAAAGATCTGACACTTTTGTTATGGCTCTCTGCAGGAGAAGGTCTCACGTGCAGTGATATAAAAATGTGGAAAGGAAACGTCAAACAGGTGGAAAGCTTTTTCTCTCTCTTTAGAGAAAAAAAATGATTTAATATTTGCTGGCAGGACAAATATACTTATTACTGTTGCTGACTCCATAGCATTGAAATACATAAGTAATAGCATTCACTAGTGTTAGAAAACATAGACAGACTTGTGTTTTACAGCTGCTTTGAAAGATGTGGCATCTACAGCTGCTTTGGGTGCAGTCCTCTGGCCACGCTGTCTGTTCCCCGCATGCTGTTCATCCCCCACACCACACATACCATGGTCTCCATCGCATATTCATGTTAAGGTCAGGCATTTTCTACACTACCACACACACCAACAAAAACTCTGCTGACAGAAGTATTTTCTTCAATGCTACCTTATATAGTAGGGCAAGAGGAGATTAATAGAAAATAAATGGTCTGAGAAAGAAATGACTTGTTTATAGGACAGAATTTTTCTTCCGCTTTCATAGAAAAGCAGAAAAGTGCTATAGGAACAGTGGTCTTGTCTGACTAGGCTTCATCAGCTGGCCACATTTTTACTTACTACAACAAAACTCCCCAAAAAATATTTGTATGTATTCTGTGTGCATTGTTTGTTTAGGGTTTTTTGATTTTTTTCTGTTGTTGTTTTGTTTGTTGTTGTTGGGGTTTTTTTTCGTTCTTTTTTTTAAATCCAGTGCAATAATGCCTGCAATAAATGCTTTTAAATTGCCTCTTCTGGAAGTCTGCCCTATGTCTTTAAAGTAACTACCCAGAAATACAGAGTTTGTTTATATTAAAGTCTTCTGGGAAATCGCTACTGCTCCTGATGGAGAATCCCAAATACTGCGATTCTAAGGCACAAGAGGCTATATTTCTGAGATATTTTTATCCTCTAAAAATAAAAGAATATCCAGTTTTCTATAGGAAAAAAGCCACTAGATGGAAATCCTCACATACAGTTATTTTCACTTATGTAATTACTTCCTTAAAGTCACTGGGACCATTCTGAAAGCAAGAATAACCAAATCACTCTATTTCCAATACTTTGGCGTCAAACTACTGTAAAGCAGAAAACAAAGGTAACACAAAAAATTACCGGTGAGCTTACTTCATGTCAGTTGACTTCATATCATTAGTAGTGTTACAAAAAGTCCTGTGCAGTGCTAGAGCACCTTCTTTCCAGAGATTTTTAAAGCATTCTCAAGGCAGTGGTGATCATAGCTTCAGCCCACCACTGCCTGGCAGGGACATGGAGAGGCAAGAGCTAGTGTTGAAGGCTGTGGTTCCCAAAGACTCCCTCTAACCACTAAGGGATACTGCCTCCCCAAACCAGGAGAAACATTTCCCATAGGAAGCATGGGGTTAGGGAAGGAGGAGGAAGCAGCCCTGACTCTGGGCTGGTGTTGATTGCCGATAAATCTCTGTGTGCTCTCAGAGATCAGAACAAGGAGGTCAAGAAGTTGTTCCCTAGAAAGAAAATCTCCAGTTTCACAAGTGCAGCTCTTGATGTTGCAAAAAATCCCCACTGAAGCCACAGAAATTGCTTATGAAGCCAGGAATGGCTCCCTTTTATAAGTGCTTCCAATATCAGGCAGGTAAACATGGAAGAAAATCCATCAAAAGACTAGTGGGATGCTGCAGGCAAGGGGAAGGCATCCTTTCCAGAAGAAAGAAGTGCTCTGAGTGTACATTACCCACAGGTAAGAAAATTTCTGCCACTAATATATTGGGCCAGGGCCTTGGCTGGTGATGGCAGTGTCATTACAGCATCTCCAATTCTAGTTCCTGTTCCAGGGCTCAAGCTTTTTAAACTCATTTTATCTGGCAGATAAAATACCTTTAAAACACAGCATAGTAAACACATTAGTCTCTTAAAATCCTCTGAACTTGCTAAATCACTTGTAATTAAGTAGCCTCCAGGCAATAGAAGCAAATCCTGTTTATTTTGAGTCATCATCAAAGAATATGACAGCACCATGTGACTGCAGGTAGGTCAGCCTAGAGTAGCACATTAACAAATACCCATGGCTGTCTTAATCGAAGGCAATCTGTGTAGCCAAGAGAGACACAAATCACTTAAAAACTGCTGATCCTCAGCCTCCAGCCTATGCCTCCTTTGTCATCTGTGGATATCTGTGAGAGAGGTGCTATTTCCAAACTGTATTTCCAAAATGCTTTCCAGTTTGGTGCATGTGGGAGTGATCATCAAAGCTGAAAGAACTCCAGCCTAGAAACTACCGGTTTACAAGGAATAGCTGGTAGTAGAAAAACCATGAAGCAAGTAAAAGCAAGTATCTCAACACAGGCACAAGAGAGGTGCATCCAATTTGTACATCTGGCCTGGGGCAGATAATTGTCCAAGTGCAATCTGGAGCCACACCTGTGAAAATCTGGGAGGGAAGGAGGAGGGGGTAGGTGACAGAGTAGCATTTAACAGAGCCCAGGAGGGCTCATTTTTGATGCCTCAACCTGTCTCAAGCACAAGATGAAGTGTCTGTCTCCTACATCCCCTCTGGTTGACCCTTGATGCAGGTACATTATTCAGCCTGCTTGGGCACCCAGGTGAATCTCCATCCTCCATCATCATCCCTGCGCACAAAGGCTTGTCCTTGGTGGAAGGTGTGCGTTCTCACGTTGCGGTGAGGACTTAGAGATGTTGTGAAGGCCACTTCTGTTTTGTTGGGTGACAATTCACCAGTCAAATAAGGCAACCCATAGGCTGGGAGGGAGGAAACGCTTGGCACTGATGAGGAGACACATGGTGCTGAAGAAAACTGAGGAAGGAAGGGAGAGTCCTCACTGCATGGATGGGTACTGCTGTTAGCTGGGGGCACGTGGCTGCAGCTATACACTGCTGCTGCTCCTTCACTGTGGTCATAGTCTATTGCCTCACCAGGGCTCAGGCAGTATGTGTCTTTTCCAAGGTCTGAGGACAGGGCACTGTAGTTAGCTGAAGTTTCATCAATGGTGTTGACGTCTTTTAATCCTAAAGTCTGCAAGACCCAGCTGTCCACAGCAGGGCTGGCTTGTTCTTCACAGGCAGTGAATTCATTAAAGAGGTTCCTTCTAGCTTTGGAAGCATGAGGAGTTTCTTGAGGAACAAAGCAGTGGTCCTCTTTTAATCTCCTCTTGGTGCTTTTGAGAATAGCACAGTTTTTTTGACTATGGCAGGATAGCAGTTTCTATTAAAAAAAAATGAGGTGGAGAGAGAAGATTAAAATCTGAATTTCTAGTTACCTGAAAGCAACATGTTTCTGATCTCAGATTTTTAGATGGGTGAGATGGTTACTACTGTTCTTATAAAAGATGCTTTTTCTTCCACCCTGTGCTTAAACATATGGATATGCTTAACTATTTTGTGTCTTTACAGTTTCTGTAACAACCCAGTCCCTGAAAGAGAAGAATTTGACAATGTCAATAGAGCCTGCGCTTTGATCGCATTCTCACTCAGCACAGTGTGAAATGAGAGCTCCCGCCTGGCTGTACGGCACTCCTCTGTGCTGATGCTGCCAGCAGCATTTGGCAGGTGAGTGGGGTATGGGGGGGAATGCGGCAGCCTGACAGAGAGGGTGGATGCGAAGGTAAGTCAAACTGGGGCAGGTGTGATCCTGGCCAGGGAGAGCTTGGAGCAGCAGACTGAGTGGCTCTGAGCTCTTTAATCCACCTCAGTTGCTGTTATTCCAGGATGAGAGCCCTCCAGGCATCCCAGGATGGGCAAAAAAAGGCAGGAATAACAAGGAAGCTCCCCAACGTCTTGAACTGACTGCTCAGCCACCTCTCATGGCAGTTTCACACTGGAATCTCCTCCATGTGACATAGATGGGTGGCCATATCTCCCTGCTGTGCTCATTGAAGGAGACCTTTTCCACTGTCAGGAGCCAGGTCTTGGCATGGAAGGGGGGGGCATGCCACACTGTCAACTTGGAATAGGATGTAAAAGGAAAGTCTGCTATTTTTTACAGGCCTTTTTACCTCATGCCCAATCCACAGAGCTGAGCAAATAATTAATAGATTGGTTTCATGAGCAAGTCTGGAATAGTAAAAAATGTCTTTAAGTTGACACGAAACAATTATCTTTATTTTGGAAGAGAGACAGAGAAGCAAAATATTTAATTAAAAAAAACCCTTCACATTTAGTTTAACAGAATGTTTTATCCAATCTGTAGTATTTAATTTTGTATTTCACCTTTAAAAAAAACACGCAACTTTTTAATTAATAAGTTTGAAAAAAATTAGAAGATCGGTATTCTAATATAAATGAATAAAACATACCACTGGAAGATGACAAAAGAAAACATAAACCAGAAAGCACCCAAAACATAAAAAAAGGAAAAATTAATCCTTATCAAAAGGGATAATGGACAAAACAGACACATTCAAGAAATACATGTTCACATTTGAACTTTTCACTGAAAAAAAGCTTTAGATGGAATAATTTTACCTTGCTTATAAACTTAACTTACTTATAGCTAACTTATTTGTAAACTAAACTTAATCATGCCACGGGCTACACTGTTTCCACAGTCAGAACCTGCTAGGATGTTATTCCTGGGGGAAACGGTCACCTTAGACCCATGACCAGCAATTTGGGAGCTCTGTGAAGTTAAATAGATCTCACACCACAGGCTGTCTACACTCTTAGACTTTCCATGTATTTTAATGGCAGGTACTTATTCAACCCATTTCTTCTGCACACGTCTATACAACAGGTTTGAACACAATACCTTGGCTTTTTCTTCTAAACACTTAATCAGGGCAGAATTCAGGTATTGTCGGAGGTTATTATTTTCTTCATGTAACCTAGCAAGTTCCTCTTCCTTCTGAAGCAAAGTATCTTGGAGCTGTGGAATAGAGATATTGATGAATAGATGTTGACTCTGTAACTTAATAGCAATTGCCCTATGGTACAGGCTGCTTGGATTTGATGATCTGGGTGTTTGCTTTGTGAACTCAACCCACCCCCTCCAGCCTCTTGTCTCTGTAAATCTAAGTGGCATGACTGTTCAGTACTCACTTTTTACTTCCTTTATTCTTTAGCGAGTGTTTGAGAAGATTACTCTGAATAAACCTGTAACTGTGAAGTAATAACAGAACAGAATTACAGGTAGCCCTGTGAATAGCCAGAAACCGTCATGGGCATGACAGCAGCTGCCAGATCTCCTGAGCAGCAGTAAGCATCCCTTTGCACCTCTCTCATTCCCATTTATAGTTGGCTGGTGGGGAAAAGGAGGAGGAGGAGCTGCAGACTAACAATTCATGGGGGTAGAGTGCAGAAGGAAGATGCAGCTGCCATTCTTTATGATACAGTAGCACTCAGTGATCCCTTCAATCCTGGACCCTATTGTGCCAGTCCCAGTATATACACAGAGCTGAGACAATCCCCGGTCCTAAGAGCTGAACAGGTATGTTTTGATTTGCAGATGCCTAACACCTTTTCATGGGAAGTCTATGTATTTGCAGAGAGATCTTTGCCTCCTGATCATAGCTCTGGAGACTCTTTTAGCAGGACAAAAGATCTTCTGCCAAGGACGCTGGACATCTGCTGACCACAGGCTGAAAAGCACAGATTTAAATGATTGAGGTAGAGCCAAAGAAAGAGCTACACTGATGTCTGGAATGAGGGTTTGATTCCAGGGATCTTGAAGTTAGCAAATTAATTTCCATCGACTTCACTGTGTCAAAATATCATTCCAAGTATTTGATCAGAGTGATCTGTCTGGGGTTCCTTCATCTAGGACTGTGCAGAGTTTCTCTTGCCCCTTGACGGGATTTACAAAAAAGGAAAGAAGAGAGAAAATGAAGTAACAAGGAAATGCTTGTTGGTCAAAATTGTTGATCCTCCATGTAAGTAGGTAATTCTGGTGGAATCATTTCTCATTAAGTTAATCCTGGTGGACTCAGGAGGACACACGCTATGTATTTTTAGTCAACAGCACGAGGCTCTGCATCATCAGAGCCTGAGGGACTCCCTGGTCGAGCCCCTGGTCTCCTCTAGCACCAAGGCAGCTGGTGCAATACGCTGTAAGAGGAGAGAGATGAATAGGGAGCCCCACAACACTTGTTCCAGCTTCACGGGATAACATGGGGGAGACAAATACTTCAAGCAAGGAACAAAAAACCATCCAAATAAATCGTTTTGCCACTGTTTGTTTCCCACATCCGTGCCAGCGAGAGGGAGACGTGGCATAAACCAACCCAGAGGTGCGATACGTGATACAAAGTTGAGAAACCGAGGTTGCTGGGGGGCGCGGAGCCTTTACCTGCTTGTTTCTGTAGAGCTGGGAGGACAGCTGGTCTCCCCGCCACGCCGCGTCCTGGGCACCGAGCTGCGGGGCGCAGAACTGGCCTGGGGGGAGCAGAGCCGAGGGGTTAGCCCGCTGCCTCGCCCAGCCCGGCTGCGGGACGGCGGCCGGGCCCCCTCCCCCGGCGGCGGTGGGAGCGCACTTACCCGGCGGCCGAGCCTCCCGCCGGCCCTGGCTGTGCTGCGGCGGCGGCTCCGCGGCGCAGACGGCCGCCCAAGTCTCCTTGGAAACCCCGGCGGGGGCGGACCAGGGGCAGGCGCAGCCCGGGCCCCCGGCGAAGTCCGGCTCTGGGCACGGCCGGCCAGTGCTCTGCGGAGGCAAGGGGCCGTGGCGATGGGGCGCTCGGCGGATGGTGTCCCCCCAGCCCCGGGCTGCGGCGGGCCCCGAGGGGAGGCGGTGTCGGCCCTGCTCCGGCCCCACCGCATCCCGGCGAGAAGCATCCCAGCGCTGGGGCTGGTCCCCGGTCCGCGGGGAAGCGCTCCCCTCCTGCCCCGGCTGGGGTTTGCTCGGGTACCTGTCGCAGGGGAGCCCCGCAGTCTCGGCCGCCTCTGCCAGGCGCCGCCTGCCCCCGTGGGAGCTCCCAGCCCTGGCCCGGCTGCCCGCTCCATCCCCCCCGCTCCCCGGGTGGCACCGCACCGCCCCGCTACCTCGGCTGAGCGCTGGGCAGCGCCGCCCCCGCCGCAGCCCCCCGCAGCCGAGGGGCTCCCAGCAGAGGTATGCCAGGAAGGTGGCTGGGTTTCCTGCAATCCCGTGGGAAATACCAGGCTCCTGAGTAGGTTTAAGGTGAAGGGAGGACCTAGGCTGTCCTTGGCCAGTCCGTTCCTCCCACCTTCAGCTCTAAAGCAGCACAAAGCCAGCAGAGTCACCTCCAGGCTGCTCGCACTGTCTTCTGCCCCTGCAGTTCTGCAGGAGTCCCAGACCGCACAGTAGCAAAGCCTGGGGTTGTTTCTGGATTCACCCCTTTTCCCTCCTCCAAATAAGCCCCATCTGCAGCAGCTCCAAATCTCTGCAAGGTAACGGCAGAGCTTGGAGCCTCCAGCAGGGAATCTGCTCACCCATGGGAAGGCACAGCAGCAGAGGCTGCTCTTGCAGGTAGAGGAGAGCCCTCTTCTTTCCCCATCTTAAAGAGGGCACAAAACCTACTGCAAGCCCCCAAGGCAAAGAGACCAGCTTCTCCTTTTCTGCCTCCAGGTCGAGAGAAATGCAAAGAGCACTTACCATGTTAGTGGCAGAATGAAATGCAGGTCTTGGGAGCACGTTTCTGTTAAAGCCCCAGCGAGGTTTAAATGGCTCTGAAGGAGGGGGAGAGGGGGGAGACCGGGGAGGCGAGTTTAATCTAAAGGAGCTCCCAGTGACGCCTCAGAGCTCTCCTGAAACCCAGCAATCTGATTTGGTGTAAAGCTGTCAAACTTGTGACGTGAATAAACAGCAAACTTGCTGAAATCAAAGTCATTCTGGCCCCACAAATCAACACAAGGAAGGAGGGAAAAGAAAAGAAGGAGAGAGAGGGAAAAAAAAGCCTCCACATACTTCAGGACAGCACCGAACCGGTGTGTCTGAGTTTCACTCCAGGAAATGAGCAGGGATCCAGGGAAGCATCCCACATGTTCAGAGCAGGGCTGCTGGTGTTGCTGGTGAGTTTTTTGTTTTGTTTTGTTTTCAAGCCTTGTTTGCAGTTGTAAAATCCAGCAGGAAGAAACAAGTTTGTCCAACATGCCTGGCTGAGGGAGTGGGTTTTCCACGGCTTCCCGGGGGTGTGTAGAAGCAAATATGATTCAGAGCACTTCTGTGGACAGTTCTGAAGAAGAAAGTGCAGGTTTCAGAACAATACAGTCTGCAGTGACAAGCTCCTGCAAATGTCTCACTTTATTGGGAATTCGTTTCCTGTCAAGCCCCATGCTTCCAGGAGAGGATCTCAGAATATAAATGAGTTGTGAGTGATATAAAATTTATTGTCATACAGAGTAATGTTGCAAAAGCCATATGCAGGTGTGTGAAAGACAGAGATTGTCTTCATATGGTCACCTCTAATTCACATCAGATTTCCACAGCAATTAAAATCCATGGATAGGCTTGAGTTTCTCCCAGGGAAAAAAAAATCAAACCAAACAACTCCTCACTGAGGGTCTGTCTTTGAATACTGTAGGGGATGGTGGGAATAAAGCTAACAGCAGAGCTGTTGTTCAGCCAGGATCCTGCCTCCTGCCACGGCAGGGAGGTAACCCGACCTGCCTGCAGACACAATCTGCAGCCCACCGAGGGCAAGGCTGGGCCGAAAGCAGGCCAGGCTGGCATATGGGATGGTCTTTCTTTTCTCCCCTGGAGGATGCTCAGTGCTGTTACCCCATTAGCAAGACTCAGGGACAATACTAACCAAGAAGGCCATTTGCCTTCCATGCTTTTATTACTGTCATATTTTCTTAGGTTGCTGCCCAAAGTAAACTGGCAGCCATGCCAAATTAAATCACTGCCACCTCCCACTTTGTGTTTTTTCCAACAGAGAGATTTTATAAAGGGTTCATGTTCCAAATCCACCCCACACCCAGCCTTGGGTCACCCTTTAGCTTTCCTAAACCGCAGCTCTACACAGTACATTTGGTAACTGCTGTGATAACCCACGTTCTTCAGGTGCCAGCCCCTCTCCTGCGTGGCTGCATGGAGTCCTGGGGCAGCGGGGCGGGGGGGCACCTGTTGGCTAACAGGAAACACGAGTTCTATGAAACACTTCCAATGAGCACCGAGGCCCAGCACAGCCCTCCTTGGTTTGGTTTAGTCCCTTCGCCCTTTACTGGGCTGCCTCAGGGTGCTTCCCAGGGTGCTGTGGCAGCGGTGGCTCCCTCACCCCGGGCACGCACCCCAGGTGGGGACTGCCACCCGGGGGCCCGGCGGGTCAGTAACACGCTGGGGAAGGGCCCGGGAGAGGCAGGTAAAGCCGGGACAGGCCGCAGCCCACAGGCCGCCGGCACCTGGCAGGGGAGGCTCTAGGCCGGGCAGGCAGCTGGGCAGCCTCCGCAGGGCCGAGCGGCGAGGCAGGCAGCCCCAAGGCAGGCTGGAGGAGCCCTCAGGGCCCGGAGCAACCCCGTGCGAGACGCAAGGGCTCCGCAGAGGCCGCCCAGCTCCGGCAGCCCCTCCGGATGCCGCGGCCTCGGCCTAGGGCCGCCCGAGGCAGCCGCCATCTTGGGGCTGCCTCAGAGGCGCGGGAGCGCCGGGCCCGGCCATTGGGGGAGGCGAGCGGCCCCGGCGACGTCATCACCCCGCGCCCGCACCCGTCGCAGGGGGAGAAATGGTGGCTGCGGGGGGAAGCTTCGTCCTTCCATCCCTCCTGCTTGGGCCGAGGCTACCCTGCGCCTTCTTTCCCGGCCACATGGCCCCTCTCCTGGCGTCTGCAGGCAGCCTGGGGAGGTGCCTGCCTGGCCCTGGGTGGGGTGGAGGCAGGTGCAGAGGAGCCTGCAGTGGGAAGGCCTGGTGGGTGAAGGGAAGGGATCCCCTGTGCAAGGGGTGCTGGGCTGCCCCTTGTAGCACCCCTGGGTCACCTCATAGTTCACCCCTCAGGGGACAGAGGGCAGCCACAGAGAGAGGAGAGCTGAGTGTCTAAAAGCACATCTAGGGAGGGACAAGTGAGCAATGTTTCCTGCCCACTTTGCGTGGGTGTGGGGAGAAGCATTGCAGGCTCACAGCTGCTCCCAGACAGGGCCCTTTGCCTCACACAATGCTGGTGGCTCTGTCCCTGCTTCCTCTTGGCAGAGCTCTGTACGCTCAGGCATGCTATGTGCCTCTGAGAAGTGGTGGGAGGAGTACGGGCACACTCTTAGAGTGAAAAGCAGGTATGAAGAAAACCTGTGGTCACTCCATTGTTGCTTCTGCAGAGCTGGTATCGTGTTGGTTTGGGTTTTGACAGTGCTTTGCTTTCTGAGTTGAAGGAGTTCATCTTAACTCACAGTACCATGGTTTCTATGGTGGGGAAGTGAAAGATGGTACGTGGGTAAGAGACCACCAAATACAGAGCCCAAGAGCCTCGTACATTTTGGGAGGTAACTTTTGGGTGACTTTCTGTCAAGGAAAGACAAATGCCGTTGGTGTAAGAGAGAAAACACTGATTTTGCAAAATTGTGCATGGATGTCACACACGATGATAGAAGAGCTTCAAGTAATGGCAGCAATTACACATCGATGTGTAGTGTAAAGCAAAACCAAGTAACAATCATGTACTAATTCTTTTCCTGTTCATCTGAGACAGCCCCTCTCAGAGCTCTTACTGCTTGTACTTAATGATGCACTTCTGTAATTGGAAATAAAGTTCAGGGATGAAATGTTTATCAAGACTACAGTATTGCTTCAGTGGAGATAGGATTTCACTTTGAGTGTCATAGCGGCTCTTTTTTGAGGTTTGAGAACACACTAACATGCATTGCGGTGTGTTAATTCCCATGTGTTCTTTGTATATATATTTTTTTCTGTAATTTCTGTGATTTTTCTTGATAAATGACAGTGATGAAGATAATCCTTCAGATTAAAAAAGAAGACAAACAACAAACTTGGATTTTTGTGGTTTAACTCATTTTTATGGAGAAATGGCCCTGAAATTGCACTTGCACCGTTGTGAACGGGCTCTCAGAAGAGAGGGTACACAGAAGAAAAATAATATTTACAAATAGTTTAATTAAACTTTTATAGCAGACTTACTACAATGTGTGTTACTTTTCATGCTAACACCTGCATGGGTGTCCAGACTCACCCCAAATCCTCTTCACTTATTCTGCCGTATTGCTGCTAGATTGCTTCTTATCCCTCTGAAGAATGGTTAGTATATCAGTGGCAAAATAGAGGCTCACTCCAGACATTAACTTATAGTCAGGTACATACAGGTATCTGGCACTTGCATGAATCTCTCATGGTGTTTGTGAACTAAAGGTGTGATTAGTTAAGACTGATGAGACTAATTTGCAAGAATGCTTCTGAATGGAAGTGTATACAGATACAGGTTCTGGTTGTTCTCTGGTCAGTCTTCCTTCTTGAACACAGGACTAAAAGGCACTTCCCAAATCCAGTCCCCCTGCTGTTGAGACATTCTTAAACTTTTCAATCTCCCTCTTAAAACTAATTAGGTTATTTTCCTTATGTTATTCCCACTGTGAGGCTACACCATACTCTGAGCTCTGATGGCTAGACACTTTCTAGTTTCCAGTCTGAATGTATTCATAGCAGGTATAATCCCTTTTGTCCTTGTGCCAAACTCTTGCTTTAGTTTAGATACTTCTTCTCCCTTGTAGTGTTTTGCCTTGATGTCTTCGCAGAGCGCTGCCACAAAGGTCAAATAAGGCAGGTTCTTTTACAGTCTTCCCCTAACATAAACACTGCAGGAACCCATCTCAGAGAATATTGCATTTGACATTAACCTGTTTTTCAGATGGATGACCAAAATTACTTGGTCTGCTGTGTAATGCACCACTGTTTTAGAGAAAAGCATTGGCAAATCTTTATCTTTTATCTCTTCCTGGTACATTTTAGGGTAATGTTTACTTTTTCCATCACTCTCACACCAGTTCCTAGTTTTGAAATCATTGTTAGCTGGCAGTAAATACACCTGTGGACTTCATTTGCTGTAAAAGGCAGTTAGTCAAACTGAGGTTTTAGTGCTGTTGGGCTTCAGTTCTCCTGTACTGATACTGTCTAGTACTGTGGAGTTTCACAAGTATTTAGGAGCAAACAAATTAAAAAGATGACTTCAAGGTGGAAAACTTATAATAGACCTTTCTGGGTTTACCTGCAGTTTCTCACAGCAAGAGTGGTGAGTCGATGGATAGAGGCTGTCCTACCTGGGCACAATTCTTGTGATGGCTTCAACACTTTCTTCTGGTTTGAAATGAGGGCACACAGTGCATATGTGATTTTGTTTCTGTGTTTTCTGGTACATGCTGGATGAGATTTATCCCTGATAGATCCCTAGAAGGGAATTTGGTATTACTAGTGCTTAATTATCTGTGTTCAGAAAAAGGTTGGTTTTTTTAAGGAAATAAGTTGCATTTTAGCAGCAGTATGGAAAAGAATAACATTTTATAGTGGTCTAGAAACTTAATTTGAGTAATGGATATTATCTGATGGATTTGTATATGTGTGGTACTATTTAGGCTCAAATTAAATAATGAAAATCCAAACTAATATTTGTAACATTTGGTAAATCTTGAATTGCTTTGAAACTACCTAGGGACTTTTAGAAAGTGTCTTAAGGTGTTTAGAAGTTATGTGTCTCCAGATTTGTGGTCATCTTCCACATTTATCCTCTGAGTAGCAACTGTGCAAGGAACTCGTTATCTCCCTATGCAGACATTAAGATTTTGAAGGGATATTCTTTATTGGACGTGATTAATTTTGAACTGGAAAATCACATTACAATCACATCATATTTTCTTGTAAAAATGGAGTTCCATGGATTTCCGGCCGTGCTTTGGGTTTATCTGGAAAAGTTGAAGTTTTTATACATAAGTAAGGACCCTTTTATGTATAGAATAGCTTTGCAGATGAAATATGCAAGGAGCATGTTTGAATAATGTGTGACATGTATGTGTGCCATTTGTTCTGTGCACGAGTGCTCACGCATCTGTCATTGCCCCTGTTCTGTTAACAGCTAATCTTGGTCCTCTCCTGTGGATGTAACCATTATTTCACAAGGGACAGAAGATCCCTGCTTTGAAGAGAGATCTGTTAGGTAAAGCACAGTTAACTACTTATGAAGATTTAGGACCAGAAGGCACTTCTGGGTCGTTTTTTCCCATCTCCTGCTTTAGTTTGGCAGTCAGTTCATAAAATTTTAATGGCAGCCCCCCAGTGCTTTCTCTTGTGACACTGGTACTGCTCCTTGACTGTTCAAAATGTTACTCTAATTTCTGATCTAAATTTATTCATGGAGATTTGTGGCTTTTGTGCCATTTTTGGACTTAAGCTCCCCCCCCCAGCCCCTCTGCTTGCCATTTTGCTGTGCTTATAAACAACAATCTATGCCAGTTTTGTCTGGTTTTGTGTAATAGTTTTTCTATTTTCCTGACCATCTGAGAAGCACTTAACACAGCTCTAGTAGATAGACCTTGTTTTTTGTCAGTGTGGGTGACCATTTATTTTTTCACAGCCCTCTGGATTGCAGTTCGTTACACCTCAGGTAATGAGGAATCATCTCCTGAAATGGAAAAACAAATGGAAAAAGTGCTGGTTTTATGTAGCACACAGTATATTTATAGAATTCACTACTACAGAATATCATTGAGAGTGAGAGCATTGTGGTATTAAAATAAATAAAATATTGCTTTTTATCATTCTGGAGTTTTCTTTTGAATGTTTTCATTAATTCTACTGGGTATATTGATCTTCTGTCTGAAGAGGACACTAATTGCACTGGTTCAGTGTCCTATAGGCATGTTATCTCAGAACGCAACCTAGTCCCTATGTATTGCATATGTCTTGCTCTTTCCTTTTGAGCGGCTGGAATTGTACCATAAAAAAATGAGGTCCTAAAGATATACAGGTCTCAGGTCTGGCTTTTGACAAGGTGATGGGTTCTCCTGAAAACTACAGGTGGGAATCTGTCACTGTTGCCAATCTGATTGGTGTATGGAAGAGAAAAATATGTTCTACCCCTGGGTCTGATGTTATGCAGTTTTATAGCAGCACTTGTTCTGAGGTTTCAGACCTCACGTTTGTCACCCATTTACTGTATAGACCCAAGTCAGTCTCTGCTTCCTTGTGTTTCACTTCCTCATCTATCAATCAGGAGTGGTGCATCTGCTTAGATGTTACATTTGTGTAATCAAAAGTGTACTCGCATAGCCCCTGGCTAAATGAGTCCCTTTGTTCTTGGCTGTGACCACTAGGCTCCGGAAGAGCCATATTAGTTGTGAACAGAAAACTTTTCATGAATTTTGGGGGCTAATTGGATGGGATTTTTAACATAAACCTTGATGTAGTTTTGGAACTGAAGTCTGTTCTTGGTCTGGCATCAGCAGCACGCTACTTCCGTGTTGATGTTCCTCCATCCAGAGGTTACCACTGAACTGAGTTGCCATGCTGCAGCTAAGTAATGTTTTCATCACAGAAGAGTGATTCAGCGGTGTAAAGAAATGCACTGGGGTAGTCCCATGATTAAATGACAGATGATAGAAATAGTTTCTCTTGACTGTGAGTGTTGGCCATCATGGTTTGGGGGAAGTTGCTGAGTCTACAAGAGAAAGACTGGTGTGCTGAAAAGCCATGTTTTTCTCCATGGTGTTTTCTATTGAAGTCAAACTATTTTGCAGGGAGACCTGCCAGAAAAGCTTAGCTCATGGGTTTCATCCAAATTGGGATGAATTTTTATGGGACCAGATGCGGAGCTAAATGGGGCCCCGTGTCTAATCGGGCACTGATGCATGCATCTGCCTGCTTCGTAACCTGACCTGTGAGCTCCTCCAGTGTGCACCGTGCTGCCAATACCTATGTACTGGGCTTCACCTATTTAATAGTGCTTTTCCTCTTGGCTGGTGCTCAGGAGTTGGCAGCCTGGCTCCCCTCCATCTCTCCTTGGGTGTAGAGCTGGGCACTTTCCATTCTTGGCTGGCAGTTGGGAGGTTTGGCAGAGATCTCTGATCTGAGTAAATATATGTGAGGGCATCTCTTCATTGCGGAGCTGTATGGCATTGCCTTCCCTAATCAATAATGAAAGAAAGATCCCAGGATGTGTGGAAATGTGTTGGGGGTCAGAAGGTGAAGGATGTTGTTGTCACAAGCTGAGAAAGATGTCAGGGGTTTTGTGCACACTGTTCAAAGGCTGAGTTAAAACAGTAAGTCACTAGGGAGATATTCTACCAAAACAACTCTGTCTGGATACATAAAATCTCCAGCTCCTAGTCCATGCAGGTAGTGTTCGATGAACTGGTGATGAAAAGGAATTAGTTGGCTGGTAATTCATCTAAAAGATTGGCAGAGGATTTTTACAGGCTTACACAGAGCTGGCTGGAGACAATAATCTCTTTTCTCGAAGAATGCTGAGGTCCTGACGCCCAGCTCGTTGGAATGAAACCTGAATGCTTTTTAATTCTCTGTGAGAGATTTTTTTCCCTCTTTGGTTTTTGTTTTTAGGAAGGAACAAAATGTTTCATTGTGATTTTGTCAATGATTTTGATATAATGGACTAAAAGAGTAAATGTCTTCCAAATCCCAAAGCCTTTTAAAAGAAGAATTCCATTCAAAACACATCAGAGCTGTTTTCTCCCCTGAATTTTTGCTGAAATTTAATTTTAAGCAAAAGTTTACACACTTCAATGACAGCACGGGTTCCCTCACAGCAATGATGTGCAGTGGAGAATAACTACAAACTTTTTTTTTTTTTTTTTTTTGTCCAGTTGTACTTTATGCTATCCTGGAGGTGAAAGCTGTGGGGGGGAGCTTTGCATCCACTTGGCAGCCTTGTACTGTGCCAAAGCAGTGTAAAAAAAGCCTCAGAGTGAATAAGAAACCAGAGAAATCTTTGGTTTTTTAACTGCCCCTGGATGAGAGAGCAGGATTCATCGATGCCTTACTGTAATTTTATACTTGTGCAATCCCATTGCAAACTGTAATAGTACAGCAGGGAAAGAAAAAAGAGGTTAGTACAGTGCAACAGAGCAGGCTTCAGAGAGGAAGGTCTAGGTTCTTGTGTCCTAGTGTCCCGATACGACTGGAAGGAACAGAGACTTAAATGGCAGCTACTGAGTTGCCCAAAAGCTCTAGTGGGTTCTGTTTCATCTTTCTTTTCTCTCTTTCTGGTCAGACAAAGATGAGACCTCTTGCCATCCACAGATTCCCCCAATGACTGATCTGTCATCTGTGGCTAGCCCTGAAGCTTGGCAGCCTCCTGACATGCATGTTGGGACCCTTATTGGCTCAGGTCACTATTCAGTGACTTCCCTCGTAGAGGTGGGAAGTGTACTGTTGTTTGAAAAGCCACAGGTTCAGCTGAAGTGAACCATTTTAATCTCAGATGCTACTATTAGCTGTTGGATGTTGTTTTGCGATTCCTCAAATTTGAAGGGAGTTTGTGTTTAGTAATAGGGCTTAGACCTATCTGTAGTCTCCAGCATCCAGGAGATACGAGTCTACAAGGAAGAGTCTGGTCAAGGCCACCTGGTGCATCAGGCATAAAGGAGCTGTCACCCTGCAGAACAAAATACTTCACTGGGAAACTGAGAGGCTTGACAGTGCTCATTTCTGGGTCAGCTACTGGCTTGGAAGGTGGCCTTCAACAGTTCACTTTTATCTCTTTGTATACCAAATTTGTGATGAGGAAGATACTATGTTAGATGTTCTGACCGAGGAATAGCCCTCAGTGCTAGACCAGTAAGTGCTGGTATTTTTATTTTCAAGAGTAACACTGATTGTAGACTTTATTCTTTCAAAGATGTGGTTTGGTACTGTGAAGTAGGAGGGATAGCTTATTGGTGAAAATATTTTGGTTTTCACGCATTCTTGGATGTCGGTGTGTTTTCTAGAAATGTGCAGTAGGTGGACACTAGAGGGCTTGCTAACATCCCTCCCTCTGGTCCCACCAATGCAGATCTAGAAGGTTGGTCAGCCGAGTAAATCGGGGAGCCTTCATGCAGGTTCTTGCAATTGTGTTTTAAGTTTTGGGAGGAGGAACTGAGCAGTATAGAGGCATAAGGCTCTGCTCCCCTTCTCTCTCAGATGGCACTGTGTAAGAAAATTCTGGTATTTCCAAATACTAAAGCTGGGAAAAGATTAGTTTGTGGTTGGGACAGCCTGGGAGCAGAAGGCAATCATCTTTCATTTATTCACTGAGCACAGTTATTCACCAGATTATTTGCATTGATAAGTTCAGGTCCATAGTTGGTTGTTTGTTTGTTTTTTCTTTTTTTGCCCTCATAGCTTATTCTTTCACCAGCATTTTCCAAATCCAAAAGACTTGGTTAATTTTGTCTAATGATGTAAGTCTGTGTATTTGCCATCACTGGAACAATGTTGCTGTCAGCCTGTTTTTTGAATCAAAATGAAAAAAGCTTTTTTTTACACAGAAAATACTGATTTTAGTATTAAAGAGTTAAAATAATGTAAATCATACTCCCTGAGTCTTGAGACAAGCTATAGAATAATATTCTTTTTTTTACGTTTGCCTCTTCTTAGATTTACCATAGTTTGAATTTTAAAGGGTTGTGGTGGGTGTTGTTGTTTTTTTTTTTTTTTTGCATCTCTGAGACCTTTTAAGGTAATGTTCTTGGGTAATTGTGTAAATATAGTCCCAGAAACTTGCACCTTAAGACAACTCTTTAATATTCTGGAATATCTCTACTATAGGAAAAAAAAACAACACAGCATGGAGGTAGCACAGAGCTGTGTACTCAGATGCTGCAAACTTAATTTCTAAAATTAGGTTCTGAAGTGTATATTTTGATAATGATTAAAGATTTAGTAACTTCCTTTCAGTCATGTTCTGAAAAAAAACCTTCATGAAAGTCCATTTTTGCATTTCACTGAACTGTCTTCTGAAGCTATTAGCAGTTGCAATTAAAGACTTCATCTAACAGTTCATTTATAAATGTCATTGAAAAAACAAACAAATCGATTTTTGTGGTTTTATATCAGGATCTCAGCTTCCATTTAAACATCATTTTCTTAGGGTCTGCAACTAGTGATTACTCTTTCTTTGCGAGTGTGGTGTTAATATTGCCCATATACAGCTGCTGTATTAATATAGTAATTTGGCCATGTTCCCCCTGATATACCTGCTGAGCTATCATTCAAACCGAGCAGGGTGGAGATGCCAAGCCATCCCTTCCTGAAAGGAGTTCATCAGTGGTCAGGTACTCTTGAGATAGTGGCATCCGTATTTCCACATGCCTTCCAAACTCTATGAACCAGATAACTTTATTCTTCCCTAGAGAAAAATGAAATTCATGTTTATCACTGAAGAGCAACCAGACAGGAAAGCAGAACATCTGTGGCTGAAATGTGCATGCATATGAGCTGAATGAAATATCTTGAGCATGGGAGTTTGGCTATGATAATAATGTTTAATGTATTTCTTGGTGGTTATTTCTGTTTGGGGTTTTGTTTTGTTTTCCCTAAAGGGGTGAGGGGACTTTGGCAAGGCTGCTTAACGTGAAACATAACGATCAGGGAACTCCGTTAAAATCAATGGTGTCTCTTTTATCTTCTCGTGGCTTTTAGAAGTCTGATTTTTAATTATGTCCAGGTTTTTAAAACTCGACCTTTTTCACAAAAATGTTCTGTTTGATTTGAATTGTGGTGTGTCAGTGAAAGAAGAGATCGTGTTAGAGAAAGAATCAGTAGTGGTGAGGTGGCAATGGGAAGCAGTGAGGAAAAAAATTCTGCAATAATTAGTTTCCCCTCTCTTGGACTGAACTGGAAATTTCAGTTAATAGATTTGACAGATGATCTAAAATTTAGAACAGTTCTGCTAAAATTGTGTAGGAGACATCTATAGGTTTGTTTTTTTTTTTTTTTTTTTGTCTTTTTTAATGCATCAAAATGAAGTAGAAGAGCCTCCTAGTAAAGAGGGAATACTCGAACAAGACCAGGGCTCCAACCTATCAGTTAAAGCACCTATCTGGGAGAGAGGGACTGGCCTTTCATTTCTGCACTAGCAGCAGTGCATGTAAATGTTTACTGTAAAATCCAAAACAGCACTGGAAGCAGGACACAAGAGTTCTTCCCCCCTGCCCCCCCCCCCCCCCCCCCCGGGAGTTGTATGCTGACCACTGGACTATGAAGTTATTCTTGCTTTCTTTTTGCTGTAAAGAGTCTTGAATTCCTTTCTCCACATCCTCTGCAAGAGACTTGAGGCATGCCTGTGGCTTTGCGGCTAGGAGCACTCCTGAATCCTGAAAAGGTGGTTGTGGAGTTGAGTCTTTCCAAGATTAGGCAGCAGCTTCCAAGACTTTTCAGAAGTACAGGCTGGACTTGTCATCATATCCTGCATACAGTCTTCTCTGGGGTTTGCGTGAGCCTCAGTTGCCCCTCAGGGATGATTGATTGATTTGATTTCATAGGATTTGTGTATGCACATACACAGTAGAGAAGTGAACAGACAAATCCGAGCAGCTCCATTGTAGAGGAGGAGGCAAAGTCGCTCTTCAGTGTTGGAGAGTAGGCTGAGAAGAAGAGAGAAGCCTGCTAGCAAGAGCAGCCAGTTTCTCCTGCAAAGGAGACTAGAGGGGCCAGGGCAACAGCAGATTTTCTCAGAGGAGGGAGCAGTTATGGGAGTCAGCAAGAAAGCAGGTGGGATAAGCACGGCAGTGAAGCAGCCTGGAAAGCCTGCTGAAGGGCCAGGGCTGGCAGAGATGAGAGGCTGGGGCAGAAAGAGCAGAAGCAGGAGAAAGGAATTCTTTTACAGCTGCATCTTCACAGGCTCCATCAGCCCCAGGAGGACAATAGCACTTCTTCCACCTTAAAGGAACAACCTTTTCAAGTGCATCTGTAACCGAATAAAATTTGCTTATGGGAGCACTGCAAACACAGACTTTCAGTGAAACCTCGAGGGAGGTGGAATGGTTGCACTAGCGGTTAACTACTAGCATTTTGGCATTTAGTTGTGGGTGATATTCAGGTTGCCTGAGTAACTCTGTAGTCCATGGAGGCGTGAGGACCTTAGGATAGGCAGGCTCTGGATTCAAGTGTTGTGGACTGCTTTCTAGAAGTCTCCAGCATTCTCCATTGCCTGTAGGGAGCCTGGCTTAATACCAGGCAGTGTGACTATTGCCATGTGCTTTCCCAAACCAGGGGAGTATCTGATCTCAGTCTGGTATCAATAAACGGAAAACACAAGAACTTTTTTAGTGTGACATACCTAGGTCTGGACCATCACTGGACCTGTTCTAACTTGCTCTTTCCACTCATGTTTAAAATAAAAAAAAATAAAAAAAAAAAAAAAAAAAAAAAACCAAAACCAAAAAAAAACACACTAAAAACAACACACCAAAAAAAAAAACCACTAAAAACAACACACCAAAAAAAAAAAACCAAATGGGATTTTGTTGTTTGTTTTTGTCTTGGTGTGTTTTTTTTTTTGTTGTTGTTTTTTTTAAATCACTGCATCTCCTGAGGCTCAGAGTGGAGCAGTGAACATAGATGACCGCCACGTACTCTGCTGGAGACTGGGTTGTTCACAAGATATACCCTAGTCATGCCACTATTTGCTCAAGTACACAGTTGAACGCGGTGTTATGTGCAGCACACTCGCCTTGAGATGGTGTTTCCAGCCAGCCTGTCTCACTCTGGCGCTGTTGGCTCTTGCTCCGCTTTACCCACTATCTAGGCTGTTACTTAACAATATGTTTGACTGGTTTAAAAACAATTATATCACTGGGTCCTCCCTCCAGTGTGTAACAAGAAACCTTCCACCACAGCACTGGGGAATAAGAGGCAGAATGGCTTTGAAAGTTAATGTGCTGCCAACAACTAGCCTTGCAGCAATGGGTTAAGTGGGGCCATCCCTGTAGACTGTCACTCACCAGACTTTTTTTTTGAGTTGACCTGCTAGGATTTTTTCCCTCTCCTCCCTACCCCTTCCTCTTCTCTTCTCTTTCTTTCTCTCTCTTTATTCTTTTTCTCAACTCTCTTTTGATTTCATGCTGGCTTTTTAAATTGAGTATAAAGTTAATTCACCACACAATGCCGCAGCTGGAATGAAATACAGCCAGTCGCCCGTGTGGAGGGGAGGGCTCCATGCTGGCTGGGGGTGGCTTGTTGCATCTCCTAAGGCCACTACAGGCTGTCACTGATTTATTGATAGTGCCTCTAGCGACAAAGCAAGAAGTTAACTAATTACGAACATATGGTTCAGCTCATGCTTGACTCTGCAGCCAACTTGTTAGCTTGGAGCTGCCTAGGTGTTCAGAAGCAGGAGAAGAGGAAAGTTTTGGGTGGAAGGTGTGGTCCAAAATCCCACTGACAAGCCAGAGGGAGACTTGATTGATCCTAATCTATTCTTTTTGTTAGGAGGCAGCATGCTGCTGTCAGGAACAGCTTGGTAATAACAGATTTGTGGCCTCTAAGTCCTTGTGGTTATAGTCAGCACGTGACGCTTGGTCGGCTCCTTGCATGCTCTGTACTTAATTGGTCTCAATGATCGGGTCTGAAATGAGACGGTAGTTCAAGGTGCAACACATGCTATACCTGAAATTGCAGCCTGTGAGCTGCTGCACAGATGTCAGCTTTTTACCAGTGGGCTTACCACTGGGGACCCGGAGGGTCCGTACAGAAAGGGACAAGGGACGTCTGAGAGGACCCTGCAGATTTTCAGTGCTTAACACGGAATTAATTAGAGGAAAATTTAGAGAGAGAGTGTGACTGGTAGAGGAACAAGGGGGAGACACACAGAACTTGTTAGGAAGTTCATCAAGGTGGATTGCAATGTTGTCTGCATTGAGTGGTCAGCATGTATAGTCTGGATACAAGAGAGTATTTAATGGGAATTGATACCAGCTAAAGGGGGGAGGAGGGTGTCTCTTTCTGTCCATCTGTTGGTCTTTCACAAGTGAATTGGGCTATGCCACAGGAATCAAAACAGTGTAGTTAGAGGCTATTTTTTTTCATGGGCGTACATGGTCTCCAGGAAGAGTGGGCTTATTGGTGTCTGGACTTTTAAAACACTTTTAGGGTTCTTATAGTTTGCTTAACTGGAAATGCTGAGCATAGAAAGATAGCAATTTTAATAACAGGCAGCAGAAAGAACTCCAGGGATGAATGATTTGACACAGCTAACGAACGGGTTATTTTATGACTATCTAGACAAAGCAAAAGTGGGCAGAGGCTATCTGTATACTGGGGTGCATTAGCAAGGCCACAGTCAGCTGGTTGAGAGATGTTTAGTGATCTCTACTAGGCACTGGTGAAGCTGCGTCTGAAGTACCGCATCTAGTTTTGGTCTTCACAGTGCAAGAAAGTTGTTGACAAACTGGAGAATCTAGCAGGAGGGCCCCTAAACTGGTCAGGAGGCTGGATGACACGAGGGCAAGGGACCTGGATTTGCTTAGCTTGGAGAAGAGAGCTAAGGGAGTCTGATGGCAGTCTTCCACTGCCATGGGGAAGTATAGAGAAGACAGAGGCCAACTATTCTCAGACACACACAGTGAAAGGATTTGGAGTGGTCAAAAGCTGGGACAAGTTATATTCCAACTAGGTATGGGGGGGGGGAATGAAACCAACCAAACCCAAACATGATAAGCTAGAGAGGTTATGGAATCACTGTTCCTGGAGGTTTTCATAACTTGCCTGGGCTGGGTCCTGAGCAGCATGATCTAAATTTGAAAAGAACTCTTAATTTTTCTGTGACCAGGCTGCAGCTGGAGCACAGCCCAGGGTCTGGGACAGAGTGACATAGCTCACATTCTGTCATGCACTGCTGTGCTGGCTGGCTCGTGGCGCTGGTGTCATACCACGATGCACATGGCAATTATCATTGTTGCTCCTATAATGTAATGAGTTAGAACAGTTAATTAGTGGGTAAAGTCAATCTGTACACAACAGTTTGGAATATAATTCACCCAGATACAGCAATAGATTTCTTAGCAGAGGCTATGCTTTAACCTGTGGTTAGCTGGTTAGAGCAGAAATGACTTTTGAGGCTAAATAAGTGCCTGTCCCTCAGCTATTTCTTATCACCTCCTGTGAGAGGATGCTACAGCTGCAGGTGAGTTGGGGACCAGAATGTGAGAGGCCCTCATGAGACCTCATGCTGCTGGTGAAGGTGGTTTGAGCTCACCTGGCTGACTGCACTGCTGCAGGTTGGAATCACCAATGTAACTTGTACTACAGATTCAGGGTATTGAGATGTTAATCTCTAGTTAACAGTCATCTAGAGGAGGTGGACGGATAAATTCTCAGTCTATTAAAACTGCTCTTACAATGGATTTCTGACCAAAGCCTTGCTTTGTGTTTGCCTGCGGAGACCTTCTCTGGCTGAAAGCTTTGCCTGCTATGTAACCAAACAGGAATAGTTACTTCTTACTGAGATCCCTGTGTCAGCATCTCTATTGTGATATATACGTTAGACAAAGAACTGAGACTAAATGTTCAGGCTTAAATGCTCAATAAATTCTCATTTGTATCACTAATAGTGTGAGAGAGAGATGTGAAGGAAGCGGCACTTAAGCCAAGCATAACACCTTATAAGTGTGTCTGCATGGTGCAAAGCAGCTTTGGAGGAAATAAGAACCAGGATTTGGTGCTTCCCTGTTTCTCTTGGGATCCATCTTTGCTCTGCTCTTTATCCAGCGAAGCAGCATGGAACAGTGGAGACCTTCTCAAGGCAGTGTCAACATTCCTCACTGCACCAAAAAAAAAAAAAAAAAGCTACTGCTTTCGTTTGTAGCAAGTGCAGGTTATTTCAAAAGATGAGACCATGTTCATGAAAATGCGAAGGAATTGGGCTCAGATTTGAAAGTGTCTGGTTCAGTTGGTGGTTTTGTACCTAATTCGGAAAGGGAGCTGCGGGTGAAGATAAGGATTTAGATAGTGATCCAAAAATCCTGTAAATACTCAGGCACATGTGAATTTGAAGTCCAATTTCAGACTGGCTGCCAGGGAGATCTCCTAGCTGCCAAGTTAGGAGGAGCTTTTCTGACTTCAATTTGAAGCTGTTGCTCCAGGGAAGACCTGTATCTGAGTAGGAACAGTTACTTGGTTTAGCTGGTGCCAAATGGAAACTGGGTAGCAGTGATCATAGTTTTCTGGGCACCTTATTTTCTCTGGAGTTGGCTGAAAGGGGAAAAAATCTAAGCAGAATTCTTAGTGCCAGCAAATGAGACCAGCACATACAGATCAAAGGCAGAGACACTCTGTAGTGAGTCCCTGCAAAGTAAAAACCTGTGTTCTCCGCAAGTAACAGACTGTGTGGGGGACTTGGAGCTTCTTTGCTATGTGAGTTAATAAAATGACTTATCTCCTGGTGCAGGTGTTGCACAAACATTGCTATACCTATAATTTTATACTCAAAATCCTCTTTCTTTGTCTGAGCGAGCTTTACATCGCTATGGACAAACTCTTGGGGTGTGTTCCCGTACAGAATTCAACGATATTTCACTGTCTGCTAGTTTCCTTTGGCTTCCCAGCTGAAACCCAGATCCATGTCACGATGCTCCTGTTTTGATACCAATTGCTGCTCCCTTTCCTGCCAAACGCAGATGTAGCCATTAGGATGACTTGCATCCTGCTGCAAGCAATATGTCCAATCTTTACCCTACAAAGGTATTGTTTAAAGGGCTCTGAAGATTTTGAACAAACTGGCCTGGCAGGGGGACTTTCAACTTCCCCTCCCTTATGGGCGCAACAGCCTGTGTTTGTAAACAGAGCCTTAGAGGGGTAGTGGGAGCCACTAGAGGACTGTCAGCTAGTTAATTGGATGTCAGCTCCCTGCCGGGGATGGAGGCTAATGAGTCATCCTGCATAAAGAGAATGGCCCTGAGAGAAAGGCAAAGAATTGGACAGCAATAATCACATCTACAGAGAAGCCCAGAGCCCGCCTGTTGGGATAAAGGCAGAGCAGCATTTGGGGACAGAGGGCTTCCCTGTTCGGATTTCGTTAAACAGAGATTAAGCAGGTTCTGAATTTGTAAAGTTGAGATATTATTACTGGTGTGTGTGTTTAAACGTGTGCTCATATGCATGGGCAATGGCCTAGTACACAATATAAACACTTTCAGTCCATATATTTTGGTTGTCTTTTGTTTTCTGAAAAATACCTAATCATCTTTTAAAAGTGAAGAAATCAAAATGATATGTTAATGGAGAGTTTAATGCAGGAAATGGCAAAAAGGAATAGTAAAAAGAACATTGCAATCACTACTTCAAGTTAGGAAGTTACTTTTTTCTTGTGAAAACATAAGTCAATGATTAAGTCCTTTGTGCTGAAAACTGTCTTCTAAAATAGTGATGTTTTCATTGAGAAACTAACACTGAAAAAGAAGTGAAGTTTTTTGGAAGTTAGCGTTTTGTACCTAAGTTCATTTTATTTCAAATAACATTTTGATTGAAAATATCGGTGTAGTTACATGAAAAAACAGAGGGATTTTTTTTTTTTTTATATCTTTTTCAAGAGGGGAAACACAAATGAGAGAAAGGTTGGATATTGGCATTAAGTTGTATAATAAAAGCTAATGTTACCACTTAAAACTGTTTTTGCCAAAGAAAAAGCTAGTAAGAGAGAAACAGTCAGACACACAAAGAAAGGTAATATAAAGGTTAAAAGAATCATAGAAAAGATGGCTGTAAGAAATCCTGGGAAGTCATTAGGCCTGTCTGTATGCCCTAAGATGAGCTGCTCTTTACCTCAGCTGTGCCTGATGGGTGTTTGCCTAGCCAGCTCTTAAAAAAGAGAAGACTGGGAGATCCCTTGCCAACCAGTTCCAGCATGCCACTGTTCTTACCTGCAGAGATTTTTCTTGATGTTTAATTTAAACGATCCTTCTTGCAATTTAAGTCCATTGCTTCATGTCCTGTGCTCCTTGAACATAAAATCAATTCCCATTCCTCTTTCAGCAACGTTTTCCATATTTGAGACCTTCCTTAAATCTTCTTCAGAGCAAACACCACATTATTTTCTTCTTCTTTCATGGTATCCAGATCGCTGGTCTTTCTAGTGTCTCCGCACAGGACTTTCTCTATTTGCTATTTATTATTTCTGGAACAACCAAGGGAAGGGAGAGGGGGTGAGGAGAGAGAGGGTAAAACAGGACCTGCTGTGAAGAGAATTTGTTATCCCGGAGAACTTTTGTAGGTAGGAGCTACCTGCTAATTGGAGTGTCAGGGATGTGGAGATGGTGCTGGATACAGCCAAGCCGCAATTGTCATCCTAAAGTTTCAACATGTCTCCGTTCTGTGTGGCCCACCCTCATCTTGTCCTCTGTAGCACATAAGTAGTGTGCACCCTGATCCTATTATAACTCATGGCAATAGCACCAGGAAGACCTCTATGCCTCAGTGCTCTTAAGTCATTCAAAAATGGCAATTCATATGGGCTGACAGCCAACTGAGTAAATGAGGTATTGGCTTCTCTCCAGATTTATGCAACGTGCTGGATTTTATCAGTGCTTCTCTGAGGTTTTCAGTATAGGCAAAAAAGCAAACAGGCAAAGTGGTGTTTCCCTTGATCTACAGTCATCTGTAGATACAGTCCAAAACTGTTCTGAAGCAGCTGAGGAAATACTTCATCTAGTTTCTAGAATTCCTGAAATATTGCATAGTGGCTTGGAAGTATGGGACTTCGTGGATAGGGAAACTCTCTTTTGAAGGTTGTAGATTCCTCAGCGACTATGGCAATCGTAGGAATTCCTGTTTGCCCTGGACTCCTGTTTATGCCTTCTAACAGGGTGGCTTTTTTGGAGATTAAGATTTCTAATGAGCCAGTATGTACAAGAAAAAAAAGACAGCTTGCAGAGAGCTGGAGGGATAATGTAGTTCCAGTTACCCAAGGGAGGATGAAGCACCATGTCACCTCCTTCCAGAACAAGAGAGAGTCACGTTAGCTGTATAGTACAGTGTATTTACCTGGCTGCTGCTCATGTTGGAGCTGATCTGTGGAGCAAAATCAAAAGGCTGTCAATCCTCCACCAAATTAAAACAGAATCATGAGAATTAACGTGCTTTATAAATGTGGGTTAAGCACACTATAAGCACACTGTAATTACAATCAGCTGCCTGGCTAATGCAATCCAGTAGCACTGAGCTTAGGAATTAAGTTGAATATACAATTAATAGGAGCTTATATTAAAGGCATTAGTAGAGTTACAAAAGCTTTGTAACAACAGAGTGTGACCCAGCCTTGGACACAGACAATGGGGTTCTGTGTGCTATAATTAGCACGCACAAAACCTTCCTATTAACTTGGCAGTTTTCTATTTGTTCTTTAAAGAATTGAGCAGTGCAAATGGGAGCTGTGCAGTCAGTATGGAAGTGTCGGGGATCTCAACGTTGTCTCTCTTTTGGGCAGTTTGGGCAGTGCCAGCTGGTCAGCTGAGATACCTGACAAAATTATTTACCTACAAGGTAAATGTCATTGTGCATGCCTGAGTGATACCAGGACTGACACGCAGAGTTGCAACCAGTTCTCTGAAGAGCTGCTTCTCCTTTTTCTCCTCACTCACCTGAAACAAGTGGATCTCGGGGCAGAGAAATATTTTTACCTGTTTCAGGACCTGAGAGTTAAGGGAGAGAAGCAAATGCAGCAGGAGGGAAGGAATTTTCTCGTACGTGAGCTGAAGTATTAGAAGAAATCTTGCATTGAATTTAAGACCAATATGGCAGTATTTGTGATCTGTGAGAGCTGGCATCTTTGAGATCACTCTGCAGGTGTAGGATAGAGCTGGGGAAACATTGTACAAATTAAAGGTAAGAAGCTGCAGAGGTTGCGTGAAGAAACAGATCTATGTAGGACATCTGAACCTGAAGAAGGGGAGAAAAGCAGAACCTGAGGACTAATGGAAAGCCCTTTGAAGGCAAAGAATGTTCAACAGCAGTTTATTTGCTTTGAGTCACACATGCAGCTTAAAATTCAAATGAGACTTAACACACAGTCTTTTGGGGGCATGTTATCTATGTGACTAAGGCGAAGTCTGATGGTTAAGGATGAGAAAAAGGATTCGTGTTCACCTTCAGCTCAGAGCGTGTGTAGCCATGCTGATGAGCTACTGAGGTACTCCACTCATGAGACTTGCATCACTAGTGCTGCTGATCTTTGGGACAGGGCTGGCACTGCATGCGGACCTGTGGCAGTGAAGGACATGGCAATGCCCTCTAGTTGCTAGGCTTTAAGGTATACAGACCTCAGATCTACTCATTTCATCCACTAAATACCGATTTCTCCTCTTGCATTTCACTAGGATACCTGTGATAAGATTCTTTCCCATTAAGCAGAACTTCCCTTCTTAAGAGAGGAGAGATGGCTGAGATGCAGTAAAATGCCTGACAGGGTCTTTCTGTGCTAGGACAAGCACCTCTGAAACTTGGTAGCCAGATACAGAGATCATCCAGAGAGTAACACACAGTGCTTCTGCCCAACTACTGACTCTTTATTCCTCTTATTTGCTGGAAGTAATTTACAGTCAATTCCTAACTGCAGATCTGTCATGGGAGAACTTCTTTTGAGATTATTTCACACTTAGGTTGACCTGTTTTTTGTCTTAAGATTTGGCTTATGCCTAATTTCCCTCCAAAGGCTCTTCTTTCTCCCTTTTTTCTGTCATCCTCCAATTTTGGAGATAGGCATTAATCCCAAGGAATGTTATTTCTGTCAAAACTTCCCTGCTGCATGACTTTGTGTGTGGACCTGAACAGTGTTCTAGTGCTCACCTGAGACAGAAGCATCTGTTGTCAGGGGTTGGGTACCTTGTAGATAAGGTGACACTACTTTTCCTATTTAAAAGAGCAGCCTTCTTTTGCAGCCAGGTTTCAAAATTTTGCCACTTGCATAAAGATTCTGTATTTCCAAGTGGCTGCACAGATGATCAGAATCATTGGATGAAAATAATTCCTTATTGCTTCCTTTCTTTTCTATTAACTGTGCAGTCCATGCTGGAGCTTTTTATAAAGCACGCATTCCTAGTGGCTCTGGCTTTCCTGTAGTGCACTAATATGTAATACAAATGACATCTGTTGTGTTTGATTTGTTCTGGTGTGTAAGTTCGGGGAAGATTAGCTCTCACTTGTGATGGGAAGTTTCGAGTATCTCCCTCTGTGTTGAACTGTCTTGCAATTTGTTACAGTCAGTAAAGAAGGCTGCTCTTTGCTGAGGCTAAAATAGAAGTCCTACTAGTGCACTAATTGCTAGTACTAAATACAAAGGCAACACTTCTAGAAGTTCCTGAGCTGCAAATTCCTCGTAACTAGAAAAGTATATGGCTGAAGTATCGCCCTGCTCTTGCATTCTTCCCTGGGCATCCTCTGCTGGCCGCAGAAGACAGGTTGTAGAGCTAAATGGTCCATTGGTACTGTTGTATCTATGTATTCATAAAGATCGATTAACTTTCACCCCTTCTCCTCAAAATAAGGGCAGATTATCCAGCTGTGTGGTGTCGTGTTGCTTAATTTGCCCAATGTTTGCCACTTCTCATCCTAAAGGTGGTGATAGCTGGAGGGTTAATGTTATCTGGGGTTTCACCAGTGATGAGTTAGAAAAGATGACTAAAATAAAATGTTCCAGCCTAGGCAATTGTTGGCTGTCTTATTGTCATCTTGAATGGTGAAAAAACTTAAAACATCAAAATTCTTATTGAGTGACATTTTCAAAATTAAATTAAAAAACGTAATTAGATTTGCTTCTTGTTTTGGTCTGCCCTACAGATCTGCTCCAGGTTGTCTTAGGCTGTGTCCCTTTGTGCCACCTGGTTCTTGGCTATCTGTCACATGTTACTCCTTGCCCAGTGTCACAATCTGTATTGGGGGTGCAAAGGCTTTCTCCTGTGCTGTTCTTATGACCTATGGCTTGTTTTCTCATTATTTTTTGCCTTTTAAAAATTTTTTCTCGTTGCCTGAACCTCTCGGTTTCTGCTAATTCTACCTTTTGTTCTTTGGTGTTGACATAATTAAAAATTTTATAAAGCTATTTGGTAGATGGTTTGCATGAAGCATAAGCAAATAAATTATTCTTGTTTTGCTTAGAATTGTAGAGAAAAGCAATGTTTGTCTAGATATACTCTGATGTGCATGTACTTTTTATTTGAACAGTGTATGTTTTATATATATGGACACAGACGTATATACTCAATCTGTTTTATCACACACTTGTGCGCACTCCTGTTGTGTGCCCTGAGTCCAGATAGATTTCATACACATGGTCTGACCGTCTGATTGTTGCTATTATGCTTCAGAGTATGTTTTCAAAAATAATTTCCTGCCACATTCCTGACTGTATTTGTAGGCTGAGTTTATCCTCTTCCCTGCTGTTCCATGATCTGCCCCTAGGTTACTAACAACCCCAACAGACAGCCTGGCTCATGCTACCTGCTGCTTAGACGCAGATTAACTCGCTACCAGCCATATGGACTACCGACTTCACAAATTCCTCTCCTTTTGCTTTCTGCTCTCAGAAAAGTTAATGGACAGTTTGCTGGTAAAGAAAACGTAAAACAAAACCCCAAACCTGTGACATAATCACCTGGGTTTAACACAACTGGCCCCTCCATCTGCCTTTACGCTGGGATTTGTGCATATAAAGCAGAATATGGTGCTGTGCGCGATGTGGGTTCATGCTGGTGACTTACCCTTATGGCATAGGTACTTGTTTACAATACAATGGAATTGGACAAAGGCATTACGCGTATATTGCACACACATGACCATATATAACTTTATATTCTTGAAAAGATCCCCATTGTGAGGTTGGGCTTTAATCAGTAGTGACTCTTGTTGTTGTTGTTTCTTAAACGTTATTAGACTGGCAGACCATGTTTCAAGGTGATTTTCACAGTGGGTTTACAAGATGCATATTTGAGGAGGGGTGGATGTGAGGCCAGAAAAATGGAGATTTTTCAGGAGGTTAAGATGCTGTGACATAAATAAGGAGGGGGCTAGAAGAAGGTCAGTGTTACGTTACTAGTGTTGCATCTCAAGATTTTATCAGAAAACTGAACTCTTTAATGCCAAGTGTGGACTTCAGGGTGCCCTTTTTAAATATTATTTACTGTGTGATTTAGAGGTGGGGAGACAGGATGCTTATGAATTACTGGGCTGAGTCTCAGAAGTGATCAAGGGCCAGCATTAGCAAATGTTAGTGGCGTGCTCTGCCCCTGCCCTGTGTCTGGACCTGTTGTGCTTATGGATCCTGTCCAGACTGAGTGTGCATCCAGGCTGAGTCCTGATTGACTCTGCTTGGGCCTCTTGCTGTCTGGGGCAGATAAGGACATCCAAAAGAGATGGTAGCATTAGGCTATGCTCTCAAAAACATGCTGTGCCATCTGAGATGCAAATGAAACGTGCCTTAAGCCACCTCAGGCAATCGCTAGTCATGAAACACCCTTCTGTCACTGAGGCACTCTTATATTTAAGACTTAGATTACAGGGACACTGCATCTAGTCACTTGTGAATTACAGTTTATATTGGCAGTTTGTAGCGTATGTTTATCTGCAGTATGTGCATTCATGTACAGGTAATCTGATACGTATAAATATGTCAGATTATCATGTTCATTACTGTTGCTTGGATATTTGTTTTTGCTAAAAGATGGATCCTTAATTTAACCCTAGAGTTAAGACTTACTTTGCATCCTAGCTTGCAAGCGTTAGCTTTTATGGTCTTTATGTTCCTTTGGTAAACTAAATGCTTATGGAGACAAGGAGGACTTAAATTAGTTGATTGATATGCAACCATGTCATTGGCATAACAGCTGTGACAGGTCCAGCAGTGCTGGGTTGACGAATGTATGCTTTCCTAAGTGCTTCTGGAGGGGTTTATTCTTTGAACATCTTTGCAAATAAGAAATTTAAAGCTTTAGGAAGAATCAAGTGAAAAATACAATATAACATAAACTGTTTAAGATGGAAATATATTTTTTCCAATATTCTCTGACTTTTAAATAGAAAATATAAATATTTTTACAGTCTCTTTGACTTTCCCATGTGTATTGTACCATAGAAATTCGAAGCTATCTTACTGGACCTGATCCAGCAATTTACAGGCTACCACTTTTCTTCATCCCTCCCCAAAATTAACAGTTTTGCTAATGTTTTTTAGGTTCTCCAATTTTTTCAGTCGTTGGGAAGAGAAAAAAACAAAGAGAGTCCTCAAAATAAAGAGCAATGAAGAATGGCTTCTCCAGAGACAGAATGCAAATTGGGATAGAATAAAAGAAAAGGAAGACACTAAAGTATTGATAGTTCTTATTTTCCAAATGATTGAGGGGTTTTCATCAAAAGATTTCTAGTGTTTCTTTTTAGGAAAAAAAAAAATTCTTTCCAAATATCACAACTTGTGATTAACTTTTGAGCTCTCTTACTGAACATCTGTAGAAAAGTCAGGCATCATGTGTGAGAAATACTGAAAAAAGTGTTGGGATGTTCACATCAGATGGTGTATTCAACTTGTCTGATGCTTTGGTTCCTGCCAAGGAACCCTTCCAAGCTGTAGTTGCTACTACAGAAACTAGTAACAAAATTGAAGCCAGAATCCGTGCTTTTAATTGAATGGGATTTATAAGTGATTTTTGAGAAGTAATGATTGTTCTGACAGAGTATATGCACTTTTATATGCTACATTTTGTAACGTAGTCAGAGACAAGTCTTTCTCCTGGTTTTATGCAAGCTGGTAACAGAGAAGTGAGATTAAAGGAATGAGCTAGTTCCCAGGTAGATTCATTGAATGATTCTGCTGGAAGTATTGATGCTTTGTCTTACCTGAATAGAGATGGATAGAGCTATCCCTCATTCCTGGAATGCTGGGGTGCTAAATATTTGGGGACATCCATCCTCCCCACTTGCAGACTCTGTGGCCACGGTGTGTCATTCTCTGCAGCTGGATGGATTTACTTGTGCGACTGAAGAGAAGGATCCTGACTTTTCTTCCTCTGAGCTTAATGATGAAAATAATACCTCACTTTCACCTCAGCACTAGATTAAACATTTGTGGTGTTATTTAAAATGGGTGGGATTGTCCTTTCACTTCTCTGTCTTTAGCCAAATGGATCTCACCTGCCTGGGTCTGCATGGCTGTTCTGACTGTCTGAGGAAGCAGGGCAGAGGCAGGCCTGAGGGCAAGATAGGTTGGGAAAGAGGGAGTACAAATGTCTGTCTTTAGTCTTTGGGATATGGGAATTTTTATTCAGTTCTAAGGTTTGAAATACCCCCTCAGCAAGGAGGGAAACCCAGACAGCGGCCCCAAGATGCCACCCATGGTGTGGCTCTGCAGCCAGTGCAGTAGCACCCAGAGCTGGTCAAGAGCAGCAATTCATCTGGTTGTTCTATAACACGAGCACTGCATGAGAAAGGGTTCATTGCTGTTTGCTGTGCTCTGCATGGCTTACGTGTGCTCTTAGCTGACTGATGGCGTGGTCAGAGGAATAGTCACAATGTACAGTTCTAAGGTCTTTGCCTCTCTGATAATACACGTTCAGCTTGAGTCCTCTGTCCCATCCTTGTGTAATGAAAATTTCTCAGCAGGATGGTGACTTGTGCTGTGGCCCCAGGTCCTTGAGAGGAGGGGCAAAGGGGGAGGAACAGATTTCTGTATCAGCAAATACCTTGGAAGTGGATGCAGGATATTTAGTGAGCACGTGCAAGCCGCCATGAGAGCAACAGGGAACCAAAGTCTTAATGAAACCCTTTGACAGGAGGGTAAGGCTGGCTGGCGTGGTCACTGGTGCTTAGCTCTGGTGCAGACGCCAGCCAGGTCCTGCTGAAATAATCCTCTTAGGGAAAGAAAGAGTAGAAAGCGTTTCCATCTGCTGCACGTTCTCTTTGGATGCAGCGTTTGCTGTGTCCAAGTCTTCTATGTTTCTCGCTGTCTTCTGTCTCTGAGGCATAGCAGGAGATCTTGGGAAGGGAGAAGCACTGAAAGTTGTAGCCTTCCTCATTTGGACCTGGATGTAACCATGGATATGGGAAGGAGAGCAATAGCAATTGCTCTACCTCCCATGAATCACTTTGAGTATGGGCTGGCAGTCCTTACAGCCTGCCTTGCTGCCTCTCTACATCTGTGCTTTATTCCTCCTGTCTGTCTTCTCCAATGCCAGATCACACTGCTTTTTCTCTTGATATGGTTGCCTCCTCAAAGATCTCATGTAGAGTCACTCTGCTTTCCACAAGCTGTCTTCTAAAGTTTTGATGATGATTTTGTACCTCTTGGGACTAAACGGATACTGCGATCAATATTCCAGGTTACTTCAGTTCTGGTACCAAAATCCTGAATCCAGCCACCTGTGTTTTAATGGAGGGAAGGAAGCTCTGATCTAGGTCTGAATTTTGCTAATTATAATCTGAAACAAATCTTCTTTGCTTTTTTTAAGAAAGAATTACAAAATCAGATTTCCCACCAAATGTGAAGAGCCTGAGTAGAGCTTCTTCCTGGCCACTATGAAGAAGAGACCTGGGGTGATATTCAGTGCCTCAAGACTCTCTCAAAGGAATGCGTAATACACAAAACCCATGGGTAAGGGTTTGCCATCTTCAGTCTGAAAGGACAGGTATCTGCATGTTCAGAGAAAGAATCAAATCTTCACACCCTGTTTTTGCTTTGACTCTTGCTTTTTATTTTTTATTTTTTGTGTTTTGGACAATCTTTGACACTTACTTTGTAGCACTAAATTAAAAGGTTTTTAGGCTAATGGCATACAACATCTGTGGTGCACTGTGTGCTTGCCATTCTAGGAGAAGCTGGTCTTTGTCATGTGGTTTTTGGTCTTTGTACTGGCCAGGTCAGGTAGAGGAGCAGCATGTTTATTTCAATACTAAGCTGTCAGCAGATTATAGCAATATGTTGTAAGGAAAAAGAGGTTCCTGAACATTATTAAGTCTTTAGTTTGGGATTAGGGGATTTTAAGACAGATTTAATTAAACAGAGCAGGGACACCTTTATGAACCTGAAGTTGGGGTTAATTCACTCCCCTAATGTGCTCCGTTTCTTGATTACACAAAGATGAAACAAATTCCATGTCCTACCTGGGGAGCCCTGGATGGGAATGTGAAGTTTCATCTCCAGACAGTTCAGCGCCCTGTCAGTGAGGCTATGATTAATAACCATGTCAGGGGACTCTTAGTGATGGAATGAAATGAAACGGAGACGTGTCTGACAGTGAGCCAGTGCCACACAGGGTGCTTTCATGGCGATGGTGGTCCTGGCTGAATGGACCCGATAAAAGAGGCCCTTCAGAGTTGTAGCAAGATGGGGGAAGAGGAGAGTGGGATCCAAAAGTTGTCAGGAGCTCACAATCAATGGAATCAGAGATAGGTGTTTAAATTTGCCTTTGTGCTTGGCATCTCTTGGATTGTGATGAGCCCATTTTCAGTAAAGTGGTGAAATGGGTCAGATGCAATTAGAGCTGACCCCAACTGCCACCACCACGGTAACCAAACACAAACAAACCCTTTTCAGAGTTGTCCTGCATTTCTGATGGTTTTTCACTAGGTGCTTCCCACTTTTGCTTATTTCTGGACCCCATGGCTCGGTGTTCAAGTGGCACAAGATTTGCAGATGAGAACACTGGTTGTTTGTGTTACACCTGGAAAGCTTTTCCTCTTTAAACCTGTATTCACACAGATGCAGACCTTACATTTGTGAGTTTCATGCCAAATGCATAATAAAGAAATTAAACATGAGAGTATTTTATCAGGAGAAATGAATGAATGCATCTGGATATTTGTCAATATTGCAATGAATGTTGTGTTTTGTAGAATCATGTATTTACAGAGCTTTAAAGCCACAAGAGACCACCTTGCCTCTGACACCATATAGCTCTGTCAGTTTTCTGCTTAATTCTCTCTAGACTGAGATTTTGTATGTTATTAAAAGATCCTGTCCCAAAAGGCACCTGCCCTGATTTTGAGTTACTAGGGGAGGAGGGGTCACTGTGTGAGAGACAGTTCCAGTGTTTAACCACTGTTATTATTTAAAGTTTTCACCTTCTTTCCATTGTGAGCAGTAGCTTCCAACTGTTGAACAAAAGATCCTGTATGTACCTGGAACTGGAAACATTCTCGCACATGGCTGTTGGTTTCATCCCAGTCGTCTTTTTTGGTAGACTGAACAGACTGATCTCTCTCCACCTCTGCCAGGTCACAGTCCCCTGTATCTTTAACCAGTTGATGTTATTTTTATGCTTAACCCACTGGTGTCTCCCCAAACCACAGCCCCCCTGTTTTTTACACAGAGCACCCTCCTTCTCTTCACACATCCTTAACATCAACTTTTTTCCCTTTTGTCCCGTCAGTGTAGGAAGAATTTGAGTTTCTTGCCTGCTGTGTTCTCCGGTTCCTTCTAAGCACTACTGCTGTCCAGGGTATTGTACTCTCCCTCAGTTTTGCACATGCAGCTAGTAAAACAAATTTTGTTTGAATGGGCCCAGCTCCCAGAGAGATTCAGACCACTTTCTAATGTTTATTACTCAGAGAGATCTGTATGTCTTATTATCAGAGCTTTTATGTTTATTACCACGTTATTGATAAAAATGCTGAGAAGTATTGGACCCATACTGAGCTCTGCAGGATGCTAGGATATTCTCAAGTAAGTAAGTGTGCATTGCCAGTTCTTGGGATGGTGAAATCTTTGCAAACCCAGCAGTCAGCACTTGAACTGCATTTTGCCTTCTTATCTCTCTTCTAGGCTTATTCTTCTGGTTTCTAGGTTTGGACTAAGTCTGATATTAGACAAAAAAGATGGTTCTCAGTCCAAATATACCACAAATGTTGGGCAAGATGAGGGAAAAGTTGGTTCCCTGTTTTGTAGTTTCAAGTCTGTACCTGAAATGTACCGCTATATGCTCTCTTAAAAAAGAAAATTTCAAATCCTGTATGAACTGAAAGTAGATGAATATGCAAACCAAGTTTCTGTATCCTTTGCAACTGTTTTCTCATTTCTTTTTTCAAGCATCTGTATAAATCTGGTAGGAGTTCCTGCTGTGGGCAATCACAACTGAACACTGAGTCAAGGATACAAATGAAGTCCAGATTTTCAAAATGTTACTTTAGAAGTCCTCTGCAGTTAATGCACTGTAAGTCTAATAGTGATGCTTTCAGTCAGACCACTTTATATACACAGTACTCAGGGAAAATTTTAAGTTGGGGAGGAGTCAGGATTTGGCTTTGTGTAGTATTCTGAATGCATCTTGGTACAGACTTGATTTTCTGCTTGGTTGTGGTTTTTTTTTGTTTTGTTTTGTTTCTGGAATACCAAACAGCTTGTTTGTAGCAAAGTTGTAGCACTATTGACACGCAGATCTGGACTCCAGCAGTGCAGACAGTTAAGGAAGGGAAATAATGCCACCTTATGTCCTGATTTGTCACTGCCGAGCCTCGTATTTGGTTCAAGTCAAATGCATTATGAGCAAGGAGTGCTGTGCACTGAGTTCCCCCTGCTTTCTGGAGGTATTTCCACTTGGTCAGAAAGAATATGAGATGAATGTGAAATGCTTGCTGTGTTGGTAGAGATTTGGCTCCTACTTTGGATTAGTTTGGCAGCATCAAAGCAAAAAAAAAAAAAGGATGTTTTAGCCCCAAAGCGCTAACGTCAAACCCTGCAAACGTGATATTGCAAGTCTTCAAACCTGTGAATATTTACATGAAACACTTCCTGGCTTATTAGTAGATGAGAAAAAGTTTATAAATGCAAAACATCTTAGGCAAGTGTTGCTGATTTGAAAATTTGCACAACAAATTTAAAAGATTTTTAAAATAAATGACACTAAAAGTGGAACTGCATTGGAAATGTATATTTACAGGCAGTAGACTTCCCTTTGCTTTTGACTGTTGCTTTGTATTTCTGCTATTTGATTAAGGTTTTCTACAAAAATTTGAATTTTTTAGAAAACATAGTTGTTATCTGAAATTTAGTAGGAGTGTATTTTATAGAAGTAGTTCACGTAGTAGGAGCTAATTGAGCCTTAATATGGCCAGATTTAAAATGAACATTTAAAAAGGGTCTCTTGAGTATTGGTTTATAGTCCCAATCATTTGAAGGGGAAAAAAGTGTGATTCCAGAATTAAGGAAGACAATTCAAGTTTTTGTGTGCGCACTTCTACATGCACATCACATCCAATTACTTTATTCTGCCAGCATGGCAGTTAGTGTTAGCCCTTTTTTTTAAACACAGGTCAGATGCCCACTTATCTGGTTGGCTCTGAAGTGAAACATTAAAGAAAATCAGTAAATATTCTAGATTTACTAGACTTTTTCTTTACAATGATGTAATCACTTTTTTATTCTAAATTAATTCAGTTTAGGTAAACATATCTGGATAAGCTTGGGGTTACAAACATGCAGTCAGTATGTGATCTTAGTAGCTGCTCTCTTCTAAGACTGGAATATGCTTTTGAAGTATTTCTCTAAACATGTGTTTTCAACTCTGTGAAAAGGGTTTGGAGACATGGGCGCCAGATTGGTCTATAGCTCCATCCATACCAGTCAAAGAGGTGGAAAAACCAACCAATTCAAACAGGCTTTGGGTCTGACTTTACTAGTGACTGGGATTGAGGGTAGGCAATACCCTTCCCCTTCCAGGTCCCCCAGGGAGCCAGCTACAGACATTCACCCATCTGTTTGACAGCCAGGAAGGTTTTGTGGGTTTGGAGGGTTTTATTGTATGTTTGGGTTTTGGGTTTGTTTGGTTTTTTTTGTTTTGTTTTTTTTTTTTTTTTTTTCTTCTCAAGGATCATTTTCCCCCCTTCCTGCCTCTTTTTTTTTTTTTTTTTGTGTGTGTGTGTGTGTAATCACAACCGACTGGCATGTTTGTTTCAGTTTTCTAGTGTGCCCCTGATAGTGTGTATAGATGCACACTCAGATGTGAATTTATTTGGCCTTCTCTTTCCTTATCGAGCAATCGATCTTACAGTTCTGAGCGCAAGTGAAACATAAGCAAAAAATGCACCTGTTTATATAGGAGGGGCTTTATAACTTGTGAGAACAGTTTTGCTTTATTGGTTCTTGCTGTATGAAGAAGCCTTTCTGCTTGCATGTTATTTTGTTACAGACTTGGGAAACTTTTCAGATGCAGCTGTTTGGCTGATGTTGACCATTCACTGGGTTAAAAATGGCAGTGAATCAACAGTATTGCCTGAGTTTCTAGTTGAGAATGATGTGGAAGGCCGTCTGCTGAAAGAGCATTTAATATTTTGCTCACAGAAAGGGGACATAAACCTGCCAAGTGGGTGGTGCTGAAGTCGTTGGAGCTTACTGAAATGAACAGAAGTTGAATGTGATGTGCTCAGAAAATGGATGGACAGATAAAGCTCCTTAAAGTATAAGGCAAGACTATTCTTCCCAATAAAGACTTCCTCACCTTTGGTACAAAGGTGGTTCTCCATGTTATTCATTTTCTGGTAGGGATGTTGGTATGCTGCTCTAAACAACCTCAGGTGCACTCAGATAATAAACATGTTTAAAAAGTAATGCAACAAGTCAATAGAATACAAAGAGCCTAATACTGAAGGGTATCATGAGGTCACAGCTACAATTTTGCATGTAAGGAGTTTGCAGAAAGTATGAATTTGATGAAACTCCATGAAACTTTTGGGAGCAGGCATGTGATCACGCTCGATTATGGCAGAGGAACTTCTGCAAAGGATGGTGAGCTTCGGAAAGGAAAGATGAGTTTCTTGTAAGACAATGAGTTCAGTCTCGCAATGGGACAAGCATGCACTGTTACCTGCTACGTGTGTCGACATAGGGGAATATGCACCATAGATTGGTGTCCATCAACTTTTTTTATACTGCCACAGTAGAACTTATTAACGATAACTACGCAAAATCTTAGCTTTAGCGGCCAACTGAATGATCTTGCATGATTCTCTGTAATCAAGACTTTATGCAGGCCTCTTAATTCAGCAGAACTTCAGAGCAGCAGAATTGGTGCTTCCAGTTACAGTTGCCTGCTCTTCCTTTTCTCTTCCTCTCTCTTTCCTGGGTGCTGCATGGCTGCTATCTCACAGCCCGTGGAGGAAATATGATCCTTTCCTTCAGAAATGGGCACTCGGGGAGTATTTCATTTCTCTCAGCTGGTGGAAAAAAAAACAGGTTTTGATCTTTCAGTTTTACTACAGCACAGATTTGTTTTTCCTCATACACAGATTGCATGGTAGGGGGTTGCTGTTGTCTAAGCAACTTCTTTGGGATGGAATCCTATAGAGAGAAAGGAAAAAAGAATCCACCGACTCTCCCGCTTTTGTAATCTCATTCCAGGGTCTTGGCATCATCTCTCTGTGTATCTGTTGTGCAGTTTAGAGAACGTTTTATTCTGCCTTTGCTATCTTTGTGCCCTTATGGGCTTCTCCGTAGGTAACACCTCCTTCTTGGATCAAGTTCATTTTATTTGCTTTCCTCCTGAACCCTTATCTTCTTGGTTAAAGAGAGCGCTGAAATAGTTGGCAAACTTTGGGCATCTTTAATTATCATTAGCAAATTGTTGAGAACACAGTGGACAATTGATGGTCTGGTCTTCAGAGTGCCATTAAAAGAGATTAGAAAAGGCTGTTTGTGTGCGTTGTACAAATTTGTTTGTTTTCAAGCACTGACAGTATAATGAAAATGTCCCAGCCAGGCTTAGCTGTTGCCGTAGTACCAGTCAAAGCCTGGGACATACGAGTGAGGCATCGTTGTTCTGAGTTACCCAGGACCTCTGGGTTACTGAAACTGGCCCTCCTGAACAGAAGGCTTGCAGGGCAAAGTGAAAGCCAAGTGCAGACTGACTGCCCTACCTCTCCTCAGACCTGCCCAGGAATGTCTGCATGGCAGTTGCAAATGGATTATGAAGCCACTTGTATGTAATGACATCACTTAATTATACAAATCAATAATGTACAGAGTAAATATCTTGGGTGGATAAATGCATTACCTCCAGCAAAGATCAATAACAAATGCTTTAGTTAAGAATGCGAGAAAAAATAATATGGTCTCAAACATCCTCAAGGGAAATTTCAGTTGGCGGTAATGAGTGCTCAGCCTGTTCTCTGATATGCAGGTGGTTAGGTCCTTTTAAGTGTTTGTCTAATATAAAAATACTTTCTCATCTTACTATGTGCAAGAACTCCTCTAAACATTTGGTGTCAGTAATGTCTTATGTCTGAGGAATTTCCCAGGATAAATCTCCCAGCACTAGAGTGTGTAGAGAGAGCATGGTGAAACAAGGTTCAGAAGGGATGGGGCCCTGCTGCTGGGCATAGGTCTTCTGGCTCAGTTTAAATTACTATAGAAAGCTTTTCTGGTTATGTGTCAAACAGGAAAGATGCTGGAAACATCCTTCACACTTTGTAGAAATTCATCTGGCTTTTCCCTTTGCGTTACCCATGTGTTTCTCACAACGAATTTGTCACTTCATTTTTGGATTCACACATGAGTTTGAAATATTGAAGTGGAGCTTGACAAAATGTCTTGAATTTCTCACTTTCATAAAAATTCTGAGTGGTTGTATTTCAAATCAACGATACTTTCTCTCACATTTCCTTGGAAATGTGCCGACCTCTAGCAAATGCTTACAAACGTGCTGACTTCAAGCTTCTCAAGAAGTCTGGGGAGTTTGATATGATTTCTCATAGTGTTTTGCTGAAAGTTTCACAGTTGTCTTGGTTGTATGTATATCATTGTCCAGGCTCTGCTTAGGTATATATTTTAGTGTAAGGTGGAATTAGTGGGTGTCTGGAGAGGGTTTCCAGCTCCTCTGGCAAAATACACTCTGTGAGCTCCGGTATTGTGTTTTGCTTAACTGAGCTGCCTAATATGCATTGTCACAATTTATTGTATGAGACAGCTTGGATATGCAGGAGAGACGGTTCCAATTTTACCACATGTAAAGTGTTAAGGACTGTTTTCAACAGAGATGAGCTGAGAATTTTGCTGGTGCTAGAAACTGCCAAATGATTACGTACATTGCTACCTGGTATTATAAATAGCACCTGAAAGACGTTGCCTATTAGAGACTGAGGGTCATCTTGCCAAAAGATGTTGTAGAGGCTAAACTTCTACATGTGTTCAAGGGAAGACTGGAAAAGTTCAGGAAAGAAAAATTCAGCCATGGTTACTAACCATGGAAAATGCCCCTCTGACTCGGGAAGTTCCTGGGCTGAAAATAGTTGGGAGACTGGAAGAATTTAAGGGATAAGTGTCATACATCTGTGTGCTCTGTCTAGCAACTGCTGTGGTCACTGTTGAGACTGGGGTGCTTGCTTAGGTAGGTATTCACTCTGACCCAATGCAACAAACTTTATTATGTTTTTATATAAAAAACTTTTTTCTATTAACCTGTTTTTCTCATAACCTTATATTCTAGTTTTAGTGAATACTGAATTCTCAGATTATTTGGGTATGGCTTGAGATATTTCCATCCAGAGCTGAATGAATCCTTTGAAGCTGCAGACCATTAGGCATACAAGTGAATCTAGATTTGATGCAAAGTTTTTACTTCCTTAGAAAGTACTGTACTAGTGCAAAAAATAATGTTTGTACTTAGTATCCCATGAACTATGCTCCCTCTCCTGTGTGGCTACTATGCTTTAGGCTCCAAGGGACATCCCTGTGTAAATCCTACAGCAACAGATAACAAAGCTACTGTCCGCCACTCTGCTAATGGATGTTGAGCATTTCTTCTAGCCACTTTGCCAGCATAATATTAATTAATCCACCGATTAAGCCATATTTGAGTAGGATACCTGACTACCTATTGCAGTGACAGACATGAGGGCACGTTTCCCCTTTGCTGACCTGCTATGCAGGCAGTGACTTCCAGCAGAAGATCAGAGCAGCTGCTGGTCAGTGTGTGCTGGGACAGCAGCTGTCCTCTGGGAAACCACAGCGAGAAAGATGGTACAGGAGGAAGAATAAAATGCTGGCCTGGTGGCTTGATGAGACAGTAACAACATATATGAAAATATTTTAAGTTTTCAGTGACTTCACGTGGTTGATTTAGGCAGAGAAACTGTAACTATCAAAGTAAGGTTCAGAGGCGGGAAGAAGGCTCAACCAAAACAGGTTGAGAAGTGAGTGTTTGTCTGTTCCTGCAGGCCTTTGGCCCCATCGCTGCAGTGTATTTTTGCCCACACCCCGGTGGAGCAGCGTGGCCATTTCACGTGGCGCTGCACGTGATGCAGTTCTTCGGTCCTTCCTCTTTTTGACCCCCCTAATCAATTTTTTCCACTTTCATTTGGGAAGAAAGAAAAGATTGGGGGGGAGGGAGAAGCAATTTCCTTTTAATTGCTTGTTTGTCCTTGTCTACTCTCCCATCCTTTCAGATTTCTCAGAGCAGGGTTGGGAGTGCTTTGTCTCTCTTTTCTTATTTTCACTGGTACCGATGGGGAAGAATGACATTTTCTGCTTGGATAGAAACAAATCGTTTCCCCAGACCGCCTTGAAAAAGCTTAATTTGCTCAACTAGTCAGTATTCCGTCTTCGTTAAAAAGTCCCAGACTGGAATTTGGATGTAATCCTTTGACTCACGTTTTTCCTTCTCTCCCCTGCCTTCTACATCTCCACTTATGCTTCCCAAAGTACTTTCCTCACCACCTATTTTTGTTACTGTGCACTCAAGTTACCCTTAGCTCAGGAGGAAAAAGGACAAAAAAAATACCCTCCCAAACAAAAGCAAATAAAAAAGCCCCTCACCAAAGTAAATAAATAAGTAGACAGAGAAAACAGGCTGCTAGTTCATTTTCTTCTGCCTTTCCCTTAAGGCATGAGGTAATACCAAACTATTCAGTGTGTGATGCAACTGCCTGATGGACATTCAGAGATTCCCAGCCGTGGCAAAACCAGAGTTTACCCAAGCGTGAGTTGGCAGTGAGACCAGTCCCTCCAACAAGAGGCTATTTAAAGCCACAATGTGAGGCATTTTTAACATTTTTATTCAGCACAGGATTTAATTGCTCACTGACAAACCACCTAGACATTTGTGCCTGGGTGTTTGTGACTGGAATTGTTTGCTATCTCTGTATTGTTTCAGAGCTGTTCAATCGTCAACTGAGAGTCTGAGGCAGGAATGAGAATTCGTTCCCTTAGCACTTGCTGCCTGAGATGGGTCAGGAGGGGTTTTATCCTCTGGTCATGTCTTGCCTCTTCCATTTTTCTCCAGTTATTTCTTCCTAGCAACCTTTCCCCTTCTGCCAGCTTGCTCACAAAGGGTGGTGGTGAATGGCATATGAAGATGTACTTGGCTGTATTGGCCTCACCTAGAAATGAGAAGCTGTAGTACAGAGAGGTTAAATGTCTTGCTGAAGGACGCAGAGATAATCTGTGACAGAACGAGGCATAGCCACAGTTCCTGACCCGGAGCCACCAGGGTGACTTAGCCATGCAGGTGAGCTTTACGTGAGCTAGCTTTGCAGCAGCGCAGCCTACCTGCCAGAGCTCTACAGCTTGCTCTCAGGCTGTGCCCCTATGGATTATGCTGTTACCATGTCCACTGTAGCTATTTGATGATAGCTCATCTATATCCATACACTTTGGTGTTCTAAGCCTTGAATGAATGTCAGTGCATGCCAGAAATGTGTTACATATACTCCCCATCGATGGCAAACTGTGACCCTCAATCACCTGTGCATTTCTGTCTTTAATTCTTAACTGCCTCTTTGGAAGTCTTGAGGTTAGGTTAATTTTACCAACTAAAAACCACCAGTGCTTAAAAAATGCACTGCATCAAAGTGAAGTCTTATTGTCTCATAGGACTCAAAGGCATGTTTCAGCACTCTGCTGAGTTGGGACCTTCATGCCTGCCAAATGTTTTGACATCCTTGGACAGGAGTAGCTTTGTGCAGGTCAGTGAAGGATGATGGAGTTGCACACACAGCTCAGCAGCCTTATTTCATTAGAGCTATCCAAGCAGTTGAGCCTTAGCAGTATCTTTTCAGAGGTGTCAGCAGTGAGCTGGTATTTTCAGCAGCTTAAAGCACCAAAGTATCCCGTTTGTTTACTAGTGTGGGCTCGTGGGAGTCACAGTATTTTTCAGTGCCTCAGTTTCCCCACGTGCCAAATGGCAGCAGCAATGGTTGTCTTCCTTTGTGAAGCACTCAGAAGCCACTGATGCTAGGCTCCCTGCAGGCAGGCACTGCCGGCTCCCAGGAGGTTGCTGCGGGTACTGATCATCTGCGTACCTTGGAGATGGGAGGAGAGTCCAAGAAATGCCAGGCAGTCCTGCTCCCGGTAGCCTCCCTCCCATCACAGCACAACTTCCAGTACTCTTTGCTTAAGTATTAATTAACAAATGAGCCCATCCAGAAGCACTTAAATGATTGGCTTGGGTGGAGTCTCCATTCCCTTGAGGCTTCTAGGCTCTTTTTTTTTTTTCTTTTTTCCTTTTAAATCAAGGCAATGTGTTAAATGTGGTGACTGCATTGATATTGCGCAATATAGAACCACCCGCTCCTGTATCGGGTCCTTTTGCTGCCTTTGCATAGGAAGTTGCTGCAGAAACATGTTGCTGGGACATTACACTTCATGCCATCTCGTTGCATGGCAGGAGTCCAGGCCAGCACCCGGGAGTGAGTCAATGTATGAGATTAGTTTAATCCTCTCTCAGAATCCTCTGATGGGGAGGGGAAGGACAATGACCTAGTGCCAGCGTTTATTTTGTCCACAAGTTCAGTTTGAATAGAGAGGAGAAGGTGGGGGGGGGGGGGGGAAAGGAGAGAAAAAAACTTTCCTGGAATTCATTGGATCTGGAGTGGTGCCAAGCCCGGGGGGTGGCTCACGAATGGAGAGTGAAGAAAAGTGGGGAAAGAAGAGTGGAATGATGATTAGAAATTACAAATGAAAGAATCCCGAAGAGGGGGGAGAAGAAAAAACAACAAAAAAATCTTCTCAGCTTCTCTGAATATGTGCAGGGAGGAAAAAAATTCCTCGCCTTTTCTAAGGGTCCTATTCATTAGCAGATGCACTTGCTCTGCTGCCAAGGGAAAAAGGAGCACCCTGAACAGTCTCTCCTTGGGAGGCACCTACTGGCTCAACCTTGGTGCAAGAGAAGAATACTGTCTCTCCCCTGCTGAAGCTTGTTTTGTGCTTGTGTTTTTTGAAGGGCTCTTCAGTCTCTATCTCCTTCTACTCCAACTGCACCCTCACTGGCTTTTGAAGGTGGATGCGTATGTCCATAGGCAAGTCTGAGATCACCAAGGACAGCTTCTCCAGTCTGCTTAGCAGTGCAGAATCACAGCATGTAGGATGCCGCCTTGTAATGCCTCACCTGTGCATTGCTGCCAATGCGGAGCTGTTCCACGTAGACCAGACCGCTCATGTGAAATCACCAATGAGTAGGATCTGAATCCAGGTGGAACTCCACGTTCTGTGAGCAGTCCTGGATGTCTGGGCTGTTTGGATGTCTATGTGGTCAGTAAACCACAAGCCTGCATTGTGTACCTGCAAACACTCGGGCTGAGCACTGTCTGGAGGACCCATGCTTGCTCCAGCAGGCCAGCGGGGCAGGGACACGTGCTGGGCTGGATGCACTATGGCTTGGTCTGGTGGCAGATCATCTGAGCTCAGCTCTTCCTTCCTCTGCAGATACCTTGAATGTGAGCAGTCATCAAGAGAAGAGCCAGTGGTGCACCCAGGAGGAAGCAGATTGCAGGGTGTGGGTGCTATCCACAGCAGACTGCAGGGAGTTTAATTAGCTGCTTTACAAGGGGCTGCCCATGGCCCTGCCTCTGCCACAGGGGCCTATTTAAGAGCCAGGAGACATCTCCTCTGGTCTTACCTCTCTTGTAGAGCTAGTTACTGTGCATTTTACTCCTATTTCTTTTCTGCAGAACAACTGAGGAGTGTCCTGTACACAAGCCCTCAGGAACACACAGAGAAAGTGCATCTGTAGCCTTCTGGGCTTAATGGCATTTTATTTTTCCTCTTTATATATCCTTCTAGCTATTCAAAGTCCCTTTAAAATAGGAAAGAGCATTACATATATCCTGCTCCCTCCATTATGCAAAAAGCAGCTTTTAGATCGGACTGCTTTCCCTGGCATGCATCGATGTAGAACCCCAGCGGGGCAAGGCCCACAGTTCCCCTTTGCCGAGCAGGTCTTGAGCCCCATCTCTCTCCACTGCGGCTGACCGAGCCAGAGGTTCTGTCTCCAGGGTTCACTACTGGTGAATCTGCTCTTCTCTTTCTAAAGTGAGATGCTCTCTTTTGTTTCAAAACACACCCAGGCAAGGTTCATCCTCCGCTTTGTGCTGTGACTCACTGACAAAAGTACCCACCCCAGATGCCTCTGCCTGCTCAGCATCCTGTCTCCTGCCAGGGAGTCAGCTGGAAGGTCTTAGCATCAGTAGCCAGCTCCCATCTGCCTCTCTTCCTAGGTGAATCTTGCCTTCCTGGTTACAACTTCAGCAGGAAAACTGGCATTTGCTGGTCTCCCAGTGGCAGCTCTGACCCTGGATTCCTATTTCTTGGGCAGCAAGACCACACAGTTGGCATGCAGAAAGCAATGCCTTCTCTTTGCTTCCTCAGGCAGTTTTGAAGGTACTCAGGGCAGTCTGTCTGTGTAACTTGAATGTGGGCCTCAGTGCTGTTATGTCTTGTCACCAGCATCTGTCTGTCCCTTGGGAAGGCTTCATGCTTTCCCGGTGGCTTCCCTCTCAGTGCACCGAGAGCCCCATCTTGCGGCACGACACGGGCTCACCCGTCAGCCACAGCCGTCCTGAGGTTGTTTCCAGGAGCGAGTGGATTTCAGGGGAACAACATTTTTATCTTGTGTGGCCTTAGGAGGAATAATCAAGCCTGGTAGTCCTGGGGAAAGAAACCCCTTCAAGAGCTATGAAGGCACAGCCTTGGACCCCTGCAGCAGCAGCACATGGAGGGGGGAGTCCTTTCTATAGTGTATAAACTCCCTCATGGCTTTTTCCTGTTTCCCCCAGTAACACAGGTCCCATTAGCTTTGAAAACATTGTGAGTAAGGAAAGAAATGAATAGAAAATGTATTATCCAGGAAAACTATCGCATAGAGGTAAAATAGATTCTAGCCACTCGTGTGGAACCCCAGGGGAGTACAGATCTTTGTGTGTGTAATGTGTGCGTGATTATTTTATTCTTTCTTTTTTTTTTTTTTTTTTAAACCAGATGTGATGTTTGGACCCGAATCCAAATCCGGATCTGAATTTCCTCACAGATCAGGTTTCTTTTGTTCTGGGACCCCGTTTTAATTTGTGGACAGTTAGAGAGACAGAACCACATGTTTCCTGGAAGCAGTCTATGTGATGCTGGATCATTAAGTATCAACAGAAATGACTGAAATACCACATGTGAGTGCTAGTGGACATGCTAAAAATTGTGGAAAACGGAAGCCTTTTTGTTGGAGTGCTACAAAATATAATTGTTTAATCTAGTTGGGCAGAATAAATGTACTTGGAAGCTGGAAGTCTAATTGATGTAGGCCCTGTTTCCTGCTGTTCTCACCTCGGTGTGCTGTCTCTCAAGCATGCTTTATTGCATTTAATATTGCATTATTTTTTGCCTGTTCTTTTAAGTTACTTTTGATTACTTTTTAACACATCACCAAGGCTCTCTGAGAGTGGCAGAGCTGCAGTGGAATAAGATATCTGTTTAGTGGGAGAACTGCCTAATGGAAAGGGGAAGACCCCCCCTGCTCTGCCCAGCTCCTGCCGCTTGCACTTGCTGTGTCCCTTCTGATGTTTACTCTTCACTGGCAGCAGAGTACCGAGGTTCATGTATTTCCAATTGATGTCATTTGGGAATCAGCAGTGCAGGAACTGTGTAACCTCAAAGAGGTTGTAGAGACTTTGCTGATAGCAGACAAGTTCAGGTGCACTTGTGCATCAGCATCCAAACCGAGAGCCCCTGGATTCACCATCCCCCAGCCGATGGGACCATGTGCAGGAACACTTAAATCCGGCACATCCTAGCATGACAATATAAGACACTGTTATCCTGGGTTTTCAGTTACTTCACAGGAAGCTGTCAGGAAAGAAATATTCCTGGAGCAGCCCACCGAGTCTAGAGTTTAATTTCTCTGTATATTTTTCTAAAGCGATCTCAGATTATAACTCTGAAAGTGGAAATCCAGGGGGTGAAATTTGCTGTGCAGTGCCATGGTAAAGAGCATGTGAATGTGAAAGGGGTGGAAAGAGAATCCTACGCTGGTTTCACGCTCAGCTGTCTGCTGAGAGCTGCCTAGGGTAAACGTAGGTTTAAATTGTATAAGATGTGATTGGTACTCAAACCTGAATTGTTGTTCTGTAATTATCTTCTGTAGAAAGAACATGTTTCAGGGATCATTTTGCTTTACATTAAACATCAGTTAGTTTTGCAGTTAAGTAAAATATGGATCAAACTTTATCAGAGTTTTATAGCCCTTCCCAAACTACGTGCTTGACTTGTCCTCATTTTGCATCCATGTAACTGCTAAAGCAAAATTCCAGGCAGCGAGGAATCGCATGCAGCGTAAACACACAGGTTTGTTTTGGGGGCCAAGTTCAGATGCAGCCTTTATATGTAGTCAGTGTTAAATCCTGTGCAAAAATCGGACAGTAACTTAATACACGCACTGTTATTTTGTCTATAGCAAACTTCATTATTGTTAGCCATTTCACATGAGGGAAACTGAAGCAGGGGCATACATCCATTTTGCATTAAGGCAGAGCAACAGTCAGCATGAGAGCTGTGGGAAGGACACTGTGGCTTTAACACTGCAAGCAACATTTTTGGATATTTTACCTTGTAAATACATCCAACTGGGGACTGGTTAAATATCCAGCCCTATTTCCTGCTGCCTTGCTAGACAGCCTACCCCAGAATGGAATAGTAGTTACAGCTGCGAGTAACTTGGCTTTTTTCTGTGTGGCAATAGTCTATTTTAATGTATGTCACTGGTATCAGTTTCAGTAACACAAAGTGTAATGCTTTCTTGGCAAGATAGACACCTGCAAACCTTCTAATCTAACATGGTAATTAAGAGTTTGCCTCCATCCAGCTCCAGTGAATGATGGGATATGAGCACTGGGACTGGGTGCAGATGCTTTATTGCATGCTTAGTTGATGAATGTGCAATGCTATTTGCAACCATTGTCTTCTATTGCTGTAATTATATTCGGGTTGTTACAGTGACTTACTATAAGCCTGGTCAAGTATTGCAAATGGGTGTTAACATTCATGTTGCTTTTTTGATTGATACCTTAGATTTCAAAACACATAGTAGCAGACAAATGCTCTTAATGTTACAGTGGGGGAAACTGAAGCACAACAGGTTTGTTTTCAAAATGGCTTGAGTAGTTTTGGTTTGTCCGTCTCACTTTGAAAAGGAAGATGTCTGCACTCTACCATGGCTTGCAGAACAGAAGCACCCAGGTTAGCATCTTCAGCCACCCAAACCAGCACGTGTCCAGCAATGTGCAGAGATAGAGCCGAAGTCTGAAAGAAGAACGGCCATGCCGTCACAGTGCTGTGCCCAGGCAGATGAGCCCTGGTGCACCTCTGCTGACACTTCTGCTTTTGCTTGTGTTGGTGGTGGAAACTCTCTTAGCTCGGCTACCTCAGCTCTGTGCCCCAGTTTCCGTGTGGCATCCCTGTGCCACTCGCTACAGAAAGAAGAGGAACTTGGCCTCATAGTTTGTTTTGTTTTTTCTGGTAGTGCTCTTTAAGTAAGCCAAGACCTAAGATATTAAAGCATGGGTACTTAGGTTCAATACTTCTTATCTGGCCAGGAACCAGCCAATTATCTGCTGGGTGCCTCTCCCTTCCATGAGAGCAAGGAAAACCAGCAGTGCAGCACTGCACAGTGTAGGACCATGCAGGTTCATTTGTTGGCACTTGTGTCCTTGATGTTTGCAGGAGTGCCCAAAATCAGATGAAAGCACATATGTGCTTAGGAAAAACCTTTGCTATGTGCTTAGTGAAATTCTGATGCTTATTCAATGTTTATTCAACCAAGCTGCTTTTGGTGTGATTTTTCTTTCAGCTGGCACTGGACTTTGTTACGATTTCTGCCCTAACCAGCGCTAGAGAATGCCATCCCCATAGTAGCAGCAACAGTGCAATTTTTTTGTGTGTATGCACTTTAGAAGGGTCTGTCTCCTCTGATGCACCATCGTGTAGTTTAGCCTCACCCCTCAGCCTCTCACACATACAGAAATTAGCAAAGGGTTATGTCATGCTGGGCATAATGCGAACTGTCTGCTGCAAATCAGAGGGGAGACCAACCTGTGTGGTTATTTTGTTTTTTTTCTCATATGCCAGAAACACTTGTGGAGGAATCCTGGCCCAGGCTAACAATAGTGGGAGTTTTGCCATTGACGTCAGCAAAGCAGTAATTTCACTGAAGGCCTCTAATGAGATGTGATGGACACAAACCAGGGCTCTAGAACAAACTGTTCTGTATCCCGTTACTCACCTCCTGCGCCAGCCCCTCTCCCTGCGCAGCACACGGCAGAACCTTGGGATATTCCGCAACCTGTGCGCACACAGCACATCTTCACTAGAAACTGGAGATAACGGTAACATCTTGGCCGAGTGACGTCCCTTCATGAGCTTGTTCGTGGGGTCTGTCCTCGTTCAGGCTTCTGTAACCTGCAGAGCCCTCTGTACCACGCTCCGCAGTTTGCCTGGTGCTCCTTTTGGGAAGCACAGCTGCCAGCTCAGGCTGGGGCAGCGTTTATATGCCCTCCTCTCTGTTTGCGACAACTGCTTAATAACCGACGTAGGCCTGCATCTTCCTAGCCGAAAAAGCACAAGTATTTATTTGAAAAGCAGGTCACTGAGGCGTGTTTATAAGGGCTCAGATTGATTGCGAGAGGTTATAAACCCCTTCCTAAAGCTCATTAAGAACCTGCTGCACAAAGGGAGTTGCAGCTCTTTGACAAATCGTCTCAGGACTATCACACAAAGGCAGCTTAATGTGAACTGTCATGTATTATTTAGGCTCATGAGTGATGGAGGAAGAGAAGCTCTGGAAATGAGAAAGGGTATTAAGCCAAGGGAAACCGTGTCCTGGGCTTTTGACTGGTAATGGGCTTAAGCATAGATCATTTGAATGGCAAGCTGTTAGGCTGGCATTAGACCTATAGGCTACTTAAAAATAGCATCATCTTAATAATTTAAGAGAGTATCAGTATCAATATGTGTGAAGTGATCAGAAATAGGCTGGTGTAATTCCAGGAGCCTTCCACTGCATGGCTGGACTCACTGCAAGAGGATTTGGGGCATTCTTAAAAACTGGAAAACATCTAGAATGAATTGATTGTGGGAAGATTTTCACCCTGTATTGAATCTGCGTATATAAGCACACACATATATTTTAGCAAATGTATATTTTTCTGTTCTGTTTTCAGGCTTATATGATTGATTTCTAATTTATTAAGGGTTGAAAACTGTCAGCAGAGAAAAAAATTATTTCTTTAATGCAGACAAAGGACAGTCTCTTTGATTTAAGGTCTGTTGTTGTGAGTGACAGTGTTTGCTCCCTACAGCTACTGTACACACAGGCAAACATAGAATTATGCGGTAGACACGCTAAATGTTTATTAGTTTTTCAAGGCTAACCACAAAGAGAAAATGAAAAACAGAAGGGGACTAAACTCTTGCTCTTCAGGCTTTCCTCAGGCTAATGGAAGGAAATATCACTGGGCTGGTTAGTGATTCATTGTCCACGATGAAGGTCCCTGACGCAGCCTGCTAGTCGTGGTTGAAATTAGCCATTGTATTGATCAAATCTGGTAATTCTAGCTCTCCTTACCAGAAGGTGCCAACACAAAGTAATTATTTGCCCTTGTGCTCTCAGCTCTGGTTGCAACCCCTTCCCCACCATTTCCAGACAGCAGGAATGCACTTCAGAGTTCCCAGATCACCACGCTGTCACGCCCTGCAGAAAGCTGGGGCAGTCCTTCATGATCTTGCTCCTAAAGCTGCTACTCAGGCTCCAAAAGGTAGCTTTGCTTCTGCACATCAGGATGCTCCTACTACCATCTGGCAGAGGGAAATGGTGCACATGCATGTATACAGGTACACACATATACAGACACTGCCACTTTGCAACAATAATACTTTGTGTTGTGTGCAAAATCTTTTCCTTCCCTAAGAGGCAGTGTGCTTCAGATTTCATTTCGTGTAAGTCAGAACAATTCATGCCAAAGGAATCAAGAACCTAATGGAAAAATCAGTCTTGGAAAACATTTATGTGGAAAGGGTTACTATCACACCGGAGGGCTGGCACTGCTTTGCTTATTAGATCTGCTAATGCTTGGGAGTGACAGAGTAGGAGTACTTCACCAGATCAGCAAGATTAAGGCAGCTGAAAGGTTTAGGTTTCCCCCTTTGCTCATAGGTGAAAGGCAGACGAAATAAATGCTTTAAGGGGGGAGCAGCAAGATGAGAATTTGCTGCTTGCCAACATCAACTCTGAGAAGGATTTGACCAAAATGAAGGACTGGCACTGGCAGGTATCAACTTTGCATTGGAGAGAGTAAAGTTAATTAGAAAGACAGAGCCAGCCCTGCAAAAATCGCATCTGTGCTGTCGTGTACATCAAATAACCCAAAAGAGTATGGTTTGTTTCCATAATAGTGACTTACAGGGCCAAATAACACTTCTCCAAACCTTTGGCTAACAGCCATGAAGTCATCTTTAAACAGATGCTGTCAACATGAAAAATCATTATATATACTAGTTTGGAGATATTTATCTGTATTAACATTGCTAACCTGTATTACTAAAATAAACTTTTTGCTTTTTTCTTTAAGCTTCACTGACTCTCTGCCATCTCTGTGGTCTATTTGTCTTGCCCCAGTTTTGTTACCGAAGTTTGACTAGTCAGTTCCCCTTCAATCCACAAGCCTTTTCAATGACAGCTTCAGTAAAAGGAAAAATGACAATTCTGTTGCCTTTTAATCCAATGTGGGACCAAAAGTATGTTTGGGGGCATTTTACCCTAACCTGCACGTTTTTGGCTTTCCACATGTTAGGAGTTGGTTTTTTCAGTTGAATTGCTACAGCACTGGTTTTCTGTTGTTTTAGCACCTGGTTAGGTGACCATTACTGTGTCTCTGATGTATTTTATTCTAAATTACTGGGTAGTCATTGCTTAGTTTGTAGTATCATGTCTAGAATATAAATGAGCTGTTGTATGGGACTACCTTATACGTTGTTGATTTCTCCTGATCCCAATAAACTGAATTCCTCAGTTGGACTTAATTTGGTTCTTGCCTCACAAGTTTACAGTCTAAAGGAAGATAAGCCAGAAAGAAATAAGAAAATAAGCAAATGGAAACAGAAACTCTGTTAACCATTCCTGAAATGTCTGAATGCAGTTCTTGGCGTTCCTCAGGAAAGAATGCACTCAGGCCTGTCTTCATATGGAGGGATGTTTTTTTTGCTATTAACTACACCTGCCTACTGCCTGGTGCAAGTTGCATTGACCAGCCCTTTGCATTCACTTGTCTCAAGACAGCAGAGGCACTGGAAACCTTTCTCGCTTCTTTTTCAGGCTGTGACAGTAAGCTGCGTTCTGCCTCATGATATTATGATAAAAGGTAAAATGTGTCAATGTGTCTGGTCAGCACAGAGCTAACTGCTGTTTTGTCTCCTGGGCTTTGCCAGCAATTTGTTCTGCACCACCTGCAGTAGGCTCCTTACCCCTGAATTTCACAGGGAACGAGTACCTGCAAGTGAATAGCCCAGCAGCATGGGGAGTTAATAAATGTTTGCAAAACGTTGTGAGATCTGTGGATGTAAAGCGCTGTATGATTTCTTCTGATTCCATTTGGCTACAGGTCTGTGGGATTCAGTTCTTTGCTCCGATTCCCTTTACTGTGTTCACTGAGTCCCTTTCTTCAGTTTGCACGTTTCTGTACTGTATGGTGGAGCTCAGGAGCTGGAGTTAGTGCTGGCTTGAGCTGGTCCATGACCAGTTACCTGGTCTTATTCCTGTGATGTACAGCCCAAAGTTAGACATCCCTTTTCTGAGCAAGGGGTTCAGGGACTGCACTTTGAGACTGCAGCTTGGCTAGGTCTGGCTCCAGGGGCTGCTCACTTCTCACTGGTTTCGGAAAAACTCCATTGTTCTTCATCGCATGAAGCTGCTCCCTGTGCCTATTGTGCCAACTTGAACTCTTTCTGTTGGTCACAATAATCCCTCCTTGTTCTCCATCTGCTTTATTTTCTTTTGCTGTAAGAAAGACTGATGTGTTGAGCATTTCCCATGCTGTTACACTCTCAGGTTAATTCACAACCATGAGCTTTACTGACAGATCCCTGCTGGTGAGGAAGCTCTGATGATCTAAGGTGGGGGTGACACTGTGCTCCCAAGATCCTTGGATGCAGCAGGGTCAGTGTCTTGGAGGCCCAGAACTTTCTTCAACACTAATGAGAACTGGAGTCTTATTGGAATCCAGAGTGAAACCCTGTGCTGGCTTTCTTCCCATGGATGCAGAAAAAGGATGTTGTGTACCAGGCACTCCCCATTCCCAGCACAGGCATTTCTGCAGAAAACAAGACCTGTTTCAAAGTTACTCCCCTGAGATGTGTGACTGTCACCACAGTTTTCATCTACCACAAAAACAAATTATTTTTTTCTCAGTTATTTTGCTTAAAGAATCACTGTATTTAAATGAAAAAAAGACTTTCATTTCGTATCTTAGAAGAAACTCTTTTGAGCGTATTTTCTTACTGAACTGCTAAGTCTAAGGAAAAAGCTACCAGGTAAAGGATATTTTTAAAAAACAACAAAAAAAGAAAGAGCAAGGCAGAGCTTTGAGCTATTCAAAGCAATCACAAGCAACACTTTCTTTGGCATAAATTCAGGTAATTGTTGTGACATGTTAGTGACTTACAGTGAAAAAATCCAGGTCTGAGACTGAGGGTGATTAGATAACAAGGTCTGTTCCCATCATAAACATACACTTAACAGCGTGTGGCATTTATGTTCCTCTTAGATCACTGGTTTATGATCAGAAGCTCTCCAGTGGGAAGCACAACTGCAGTTTTTCAATATACACCTGACAACACTTAGTTTCAATGACACATTTTCTGGCTCTGCTGCAGGCTGTGTGTTTGGTTTTGGGCATCTCTTGATCTCTCAGTAGTCCACTTCCCATAAAGCAGGGATCTCCATCCTCTTTTGTTAGCCTCTGGGGAGGTTGGACTGGATTCACTGGTGTGAAACAGCAGAGTATGTGCAAATGGCTGTCTTGTGTCTAACTGCAATTCCCAGCAAAGATTTCTTAAAGAAAGGCAGCAAAGCCCAGGTATGGATTAACCAAGAAGGGTCTTGGGTCTGCAGCACTAGAGGTGTTTGTCTGGGTGGGGTTGACCTCCTAGGATTCCTCCTGGCCCTTGTTTAATCTTGGATTCTGTGAAACCAAGACAAATAGCGATAAGTGCAATGATGCCATGCCTTCAGGTTTGCTTAGCATTACCATGAAATAGTTCATAAATGGATTGCCTTGAAATATTGGGTTTTCTTCTTGTAAACTGAACCTGTTACAGGTTATTTACCATTATTAGTTTTTTATGCTTATTTGAGACTCCTCCTTTTAATCACTGGGGATAGCCACGGTTTTAAGAACTCTGTACTGCTACAAACTTCTTCACAGCTTGATATTATTCATATCCTGGATGTTTGGTAATATCTACCTTTTAATAACAATACCTGAAGTCAGTGAAATGCAAACAACAATTTTAGCCATTGGGGAAGAAAATATTAATGAATAGCCCATGAACTCCCAAAGCTTTGGTTCAAGTTTTGGATAACGATTCAGCTCTGTCCTCTTTCTAATGGAACATGCCGCCACCCTGACTGTGACATAAAAATCAGGTAGTTTCAGTGGAGAACTTTTGGTAGACTAAATTCATTATTGCTGTAGTATGTGATTGATCTAGAAAATAATTAAATTTGGCCTCACCAGTGGGTGGAGACAACATGAGAAGGCTGTAACTCTGCAAGACCCAAGAGGGTGACCCATTGTCACTTTGGTTCTGACCATAGGCACTATTGTTCTTATTGTATTTTTTACTATGATTATATTTTTTCCTCTCCAAAAGTTAGTTTATCGTTTCTGCTTTGCAGACATTGTGATGAACTTGCTGGAGTGCATGTTAATTTCAGATTTTTCTGCATCAGAGCTTCTATCTCAAGACACTTGACTACCTTTCTGTCTTGGTATTACACTACAAAGCCATGTCTATCTTGATTCAAATGTACTAATGTGAATAAGGAGGGATAACATGTTTGGAGGGTGGATAATAACATCTTCTCACCAAGAAATTAGGAGCTCTTTATTTCATACATAATAATATGGAGCTGTATGAACTTAGCCTGTTTTTCTTTATAGTCATCAGATATTTTCTTGTAGTACATCTGTAATGCAGGAAAATCTAATCTGATACTATGTCAATATTAATAAAACACATCTCTAGTGTTTAAAAGGTTTTCTCTGTAAGTAATTATCCTTATTTTATTTTTAAATTGAGGAATGTGATTCCTTGTTAAATAGCCTTTTCTGATTGTTGCTAAATTCCAGTGATTAGGGCTGGTACTGCAAGACCAAAGGGAAAAATAAAAATCATTCTTAACGAAGAGTCTGAATCCTTGGTTTCCCATGGTCGGTATCAGAGGGAGGTCCACAATAATAGCCAGGAATTTTTGTTTTATCATAAAGTTTTGATAGACATAAAAAGCATTTTTGTTTTGGGGAAAAATCATTTTACACATAAACAGATAACTTCTGGAATATCTTGTAGTAAAAGAGAAGACAGGTATTGACACCAGAAAACCCACTAGATCCTACGCGAGTTTGTCATCTCATATGAATGCAGAACCTGCAAGACTCTGGTCTTCCACCCAGAGTGGTGTCCCTTAAGTCTGAATCATGAAGAGTGCAGTCAAAGAGGATGTCAAGCTACTGTCTTTGATCCTCCTTTGACTTCAGCTAGAAGTGATTCATTGAATCCCTTGGCTGAACCGTGGTCTTGCCTCTGAAGCCTTGAGCCAAAGCTCACCAAAGTTAATGGAGTTCTTTCTCTTGACTTTAATGATCTTTGAATCAAGCCCGCTAAGATGGTAGGATGAGGTTTCTACCACACAACCCATGGAAGTAAACAAATATGCCTGTTAAAAAAGCGCAAAAGCTTGGTTAAGAATAAGTTGCAAAATACGATCAGTATTTCCCCATGTTTAGTTGTGTAACTGTCAGTGCTGTTCTTGTTCCTTTAAGCTTTGGTACAATCAGTTCCCTGTATGTTATCCAACAGATTTTAGGGGATTATAGGAAGTTTCAGTATCAATAGACAACATCTGTCTTTCTGACGTTCACGTCTGCATGAAGTAGGATTTATTCTGCAATTCAGGAGCATCATTATAATATTTGTTTCAATATTTCGAAAGTGTATGTCTGTTCATCCTCAGTCAGTCTGCAGGGATATGCACTGTTGTCACTGTGTTTTTCAAGTTGCTGTGGTAACAAGGAGATATTCCACTTATTTTCCATGTGCCAGATCTGTGCCCTGGCTATTGGCCCAATTCTATGAGGTATTTAATACTGCCTGAAAGTGTCAGAGTGCTGTCAACTCACACGTAAACCAGAAGCTACAGAAGGCATTTAGTCAACCTCACTGTTGTGAAATGTATGTTGTATGCCTATTGATAGCCATAAAAGAATACAAATTAGATGCGCGTCTTTGGCTGCAGGTACCTGCCAAGTGATGCAAATGTCAGCCGGACCAAGAACAAGACATGAGAGAAATCAGGTGGAGTTGTCCTCTGTAACAAGAGAAACAGAGAGAAATCAGCTTCCGCCTCTAATATCTGGAGGTTCTTTGTTTTTCCAGGCTGTGTTCCATAATTTGTACCTGGATTTCTTGGGCAGAATACCTGAAAGGGAAATGTCAGCTGGGCAGGTATTGCTTTGTGTAGGATCTCTACAGTTAGACAACACTTGAAATGCAGAGGTAGGCTTCTCTGAGTGTTGTCTTTCACTATGTGGCCACATGATCACATGCAGTAGCAGCTCTGGGCATGCAGTGCAAAGTGGAATAGGTACTTGTTCCAGTCGTCCCATGCCCTTGTGTTGCTGTTGAACTAAAGTTGCTTTCCCCCCTTCTGTAGAGGTAGTGGTCCTGTGCTTTTACTGTCATGGGTCCCTTCTCAGCAATGTAGGGGCTCGCTATCTGAAACTGTGTGGCAGAGCTTCCTGGGGATTAAGTTATGCCATACCTAGGCACACAGAAAACTATATAGACAGAAACATATTCTATAGAAACACTAATTCTACTCTGTCCTGCCAGCCATGCACTACCTAATGCTCAGGGTAACACTTTGCTACAAGACCCGCCAGCTTTGCATATGGTCAAAGTAAGACTGAGTCTTTAATTAAAGCATGTTCTTGTGGTGCTTGGAGAATGTTATTTTGTCAATATTGCTGCCCCTTCCTGGCAAAGGCTGAGGACCAGCTCGAACCAAACTGCACTCTACACCTATTTTCTGGGCTAGAGCAGACTGGAGAGCAGTATGGATGGATGCTGGAACTGGCAATTGCTACGATTGCTACCATCCCTCTTTTTACTTTCTGCAAGATCTGTGGAAACTTCCAGGTTCAGATTTCTGGAAGATTCAACACTGATGGCTATATTTTGGTTGAGAAAATATTGTCTAAAATGCACCTTTGACCAGGGAATTAACTCATAGGAAGGGCAGGCACACTCTGTGCAGCAGGGCTGGATATCACTGGGAGCTCTTAGATGCTAAGTTCCTGTAAACACTAAGGAATATACGTAAATAATGAGGTGTAGCACACCAAACACTGGCACCAGACAATTCATGGCCTCACATAACTTTGTGTTGTGATGAAAGCATCTGACTTCTGACTGATATGAATCACAGTTCTCTTAGTGCTTGACACAGGAGATGATTGTGAATCTGAGCTCTGCTTAGATGTGCATATGCTACAGAATGAGCATTATGAACCCAAATGTCACCAGAAATCTCAGGCTTGCTTTCTTCCCATTGATTACTTACCTGTGCAGAGCAGCTTTATACTGCAAGGTGGAATAATGGTTCTCAGCTGTGTGAAGCTCTTCTATATTTCCATTTCAAGAGATTGCACAAGTACTTTGATACAATGGAAAATCCTACGACAGGGAAGTTTTGTCTTGCATAGGAATTGACAGATTGATGTCCCATCTACTCCTGTACACCATGGCCTGCAATATGTTTACTTCTGAAGTCTGAGAAACCCTGCAGTGAACATCCATGGAATTAGCTATACACAGCTAAAAATTTATTTTTTGTCAAGATGTTAATTTCTAAAATTAAAATTTCTAGCATCCTTCCAAGCTTTGTTATTGTAAATCTTCTATTAATCTGCATTAGTACAGATTCAATCCTTTTAGGAGCTGTTTAAATGAATGAAACTTTAAAAAGTTCCATGTTGGAGCAATTGGAAAAATACTGGTTTTCTGATGAAAGGATACACTTGAATGTTATTTTTCATTATCAAGTGAAGGAGGGGAATGCAGGCTTAGTTGCTTGAGGTTCTGGGAAACTTAAGTTCTCCACTCTGTTGTGCTCTGGGCTTCTTTTGTGACTATGGGAAAATTGCTTGGATTTGGATAAATGCTCGTATTGCTGTAGCTCAACAAGTTACTGCATGTCATCTGAGTCATGGTCATTGTCTTGATGCAGGTACTCAGCTCTCTCTTCATGTAAGGTCATGCCGCCCTAGTGAAACTTCCTTTATGGCATGCTAAACTAAGTCTTACTACTTTGCATTTGCTGAGAGGTGAGAGCCTTCACAGAGGTGGCTCACCCAAATCAGGTGGTGCACAGTAGCTTACTGGTGCCTCTGGTCTCTCTGTGTGAAATGTATGGAATTTGGATCAAAAGTAAAGAGGTTTTTTTTTTTTTTTCCCTGATTTTCTGTAACTAAAACTCTGCCTTTCCACAGACACTAACCAACATCAAGCACTGGCACACACTGATCATTTTATTCAGAAATGAAAGTGAATGCTTTGAAAAGAGAGTGCTGGCTGCCACGGAAGGGTGGAGCAGAACATGGTTTTAAGACAGAATTGGCTGTATTCTTATCTAGTCCAGTGTGGTTTATTGTCAGGTTCACTTGGAGAAAGCATTGGATTGGGACTCAGCAGTCCTGAACTGTATCCCTGGTGGCTGTTCCAGATCAGGTGCGTGATCTTAGGTGAGTCACATCATATCTCTCTGCCTCTGTGGCTGGTGGGTAATTACATCTCACTGTTGTAAGGTGCTGTGAAACCTTCCGGTGAGTGCTAGGTGTGATTCATTACCTTTATAGCACAGATACAACCCACTCTGCTTAGCATCACAGGTACTGCCGTTCCAAAGGCTTGGCAGCCTGCCATTAGAGGTCACTGCAGCTCTTTATGTACTGTACATAAAAATCCACTCCAGGTCACAGCTATCATCGCTTACCTTCCAGTTCAACCTATTTCATGGGTGTTTGTATAGGAAAGAATGGGCTGGAGTTAAGTGATACATAAGTTAGCTGAGATCACGTCTGGGGAAGGCACATGTTGAATAAAGATCACCAGTCTCACATTTGGTTTCCTTAGTGATACTACAAACAGCAAAAGCAAGCCAGAGAAGATTGCACGAGAGTGTTAAAACTGTGCTTCTCTCCGGTCATGAGGATGTGAATCTGTCCAGTTTGGCATGCAGGTGTAGTTTCAGAAAAGCATTAAACATGACCATGGGAAGAGAATAGCACAGATGGTCTAGCTACTGCTGAATCCCCCGAACTTGGGGCCTCTTACTCTAGACGTACTTCTCTCTCTTCTGGATTTTGAGATAAACAATGGAGCTTGTTGTGATTTGCATTTGCTACTATCACGTAAGAGAAATGGATAAATAATACTTTTGAAACTTTCCAGTAGGATGTAGATATGGGGGAATGAAATATGAAATATGCAAGAAAAAAAACATGGCTTGATGTGGTTGGTCCCATACAAATTCCATGTATTAAACAATCTAGGTCTTAAAGAGGTTACAATACAGTGATATGAGCAATTGTTATTACAGTACTATTTTTATCATTTTTTTGTTGACAGTAAACTATGCAGTCAAAGTTTCCTCTCTTTACTTGAGAATGTAAAACATAATTTCTATGAACATGTGCTTTTACTGTTTTGCGTTATAAGCAAGTATCTTGATGAAGAGACATTTCTCTTCTGCTAGTATAGCCACTTAGGGATGTGGGGAATGACATGGAGTTGACAAAAATTATAAGGTAGTGACTTCAGATAATGTGAAGGCTGGCAAGTTTTCAAGTTGCCTTTATGTCTGTTTCATGGTGATTACCCAGAAGGAGAAAGAAAAAGAGAGAGAGAACTTAGCCATGTGGGGCATTCAGGACAAAATAGATAATTCCCATAAAACATCCTTATTAAAACACCCCCAGTACTGGAGGATACTACCAAGCACCTGGATGGGCTAGTGTGTACCATGTGGAGTAGTGCCAAGTTGGAGAGACCTGAGCTAGCTCTGAACAAACTATTGCACCTGTATTGCACAGCATAGTATCGCATGGAGCCTGTAGCTCTGCCACGTTAGCCTGGCCCTGCAGTGGGCTGCTTCTCCATGTCTTTCAGCAGTACTAATTTGCTAAAGTGGAATAGAGCACTGATGTGTTATTCCAGATTCAGTAGCATCTACTGTAGGACTGTGTAGCCCCACATGGATGTGCCTTCAACATGCTAGAGCATTTTTCTCTCTGATATGAATGAGTGGTGCTAAAGATAGTACTGATCAGCAGAGACGAGTATGGAGAATAAAAGTAATGGAGCTTGTTTGGGTAAAAGTCAACAGCATGCGGTGAGCTGAACTATGCAGAGGTAAGTGATAAAACTGTTGGATCTTCAAGAGCAGATCCTGTGCACAGAGCCCCAAGATGGTCAGTGTCCAGATCAGAGTGAGCCTGATTGCTTCCCAATTTATAACAGCACAGAGGGGAAAGCAACACTGTGCAGCACCACCTGTGCCCCAAGCTGATCTATCATTTACATCACACCACTCTCGTGTCCTGTGAGTTCTTTGCAGTTCCTGGTGGTTTCTTCTTGGTGGATATGTTATCACCTCTTTGTTGTGAGACTAATGAACCTATTACAGAAATTCTGACAATGATTTGGGAAAATCAATGAAATAAAGAAAGGCTGTTAGCACTTAGTATGCTTTGCAAGCACACTAGCTTGGAAGGTCATTGCTAACAGAAGGAATTATTTTCCTCCTGTCAGTGGTCTGGCTGGAAGCTGTTAATGTCATGTGTTGTTAGGCCCCGTGCTGGCCTAAGAGAAATGAGTGGTGTGAAACCTGCCAAGTTTTATTCAAAGGGCTGGTGTCCATATCAGAAACCTTGCCACCCCAGTGAACTTATGGGAAGGAGTGAAAAAGGAGTGGGAAAAGAATTTTTATAAAATCATTTATGTGTGGTTGGGTTTTTAGCAAATTCTCATTTTTTAAATGCATTGAAACATCAGCGGTGCAGCCTTGGGTGTTCAAACATTGGTGGTCATAAGGTGGCTGTACTCTGCCAATGCAAATACAGCCCAGGTGTATTAGGCAGGTGGCCTGTGGTGATAGGGATGTTTTAATGCCACTGTAGAAGGTACTGGTAAGATATCTGGAAACGGAGCTGCAGTGCATAGCAGAAAGGCTCTGGAAATTATTTGAGTGCAGGCTGGCAATGTTTGGGATGGGGAATTGGTGGGACAGGAAAGGATAATGAAAGAAGACAGATCTCAAAAGGAACCCAGGACAGAGTGAGAACTGATGCTGGCTGGGTACGCTGGGGTGAAGAGCCAGTTGGGACAACCGTGATTAGCTCCTTCTATGTGATATAATAATTCTTCTTGAGAGACTGACTAGGCAGAGTGGAGAGCAGGGAAGAGCAGGCTGGGTGAGAAGACTGACCCTGTGGTGAAGAGCTTGAGGAACAGGGATTGGGCCAGAGCCAAGGTAAAGGTAAGTCTCTGAGAGGGGGTAGAAGAGCATCATTACAGGGGCAGGAGGAGTGGAAGCATGTTTGAGATCCCTGTGGTGTAAATCATTGACGATTAATAAATCTGTTAGTGCCAAAAGGCATTTGCCAGCTTCAGTCTCTCTGTCCTGTGTTCTCTATGGGGCTATGATAAATACTGTTGCCTTGACCAAAGTGGGAAGTCAGCCTGGATGGGGCAAGAAGCATGAGAAGATGGGAATGAAAATAGATGTGCAGTTCTCGGCGAGCCTGCTCTGGAGATGACAGCCTGTACAGGGTGACTGCCCACTGTGAGGCTGGTGGAGGTCTGTTTGGGCTCAGGGAGGTCAGTTCTGTAGGTCTGAGCAAACAGCTTGGACTGTGAGTGGAAACAACGTCCCATGTTCTTTGTCACACAGTACCTAGGAAAATCTTACCAGAGCACACTCATGCCATGTCGTTCAGAGTGCTGTCCTGCTTCTCCTCTTCACTCACAGTGCCTTTGAACATGCCGCGGACCATTCGGCAGGAGAGCGGAGAGATACTGCAGGAATGCCTGAAGGGCTGTCCTGCCAGGCTCTGTGATGAGCTCCTGCCAACCCAGAGAAACAAGGGATGAGAGAGCCACCGAGGTCAGAGCTGGGCTGAGCAGCTAAGTTCTCTTAGACTGTTGAAATAGGACAATTACCCCAGAACTCTCCAACTCAGCATCATATTTAGATAGTCTGCTGGGCTTCCTGTACACCCATCTATTCTCACTGAGCATCTTGAAAGCATTTTGGCCAGCACCACAGGTAAAATTTCCCTTCTGTTACTAATATTCTTTTTCCTGCATTTTAATTTAATTTCCCCTATCATTCCTTCTTTTTCCACTGCACATTTCCCCTTGAAAGCTAAGATTGCACAAACGGATGTATGTTCTTCCTCCCCAAGTGCATGTAGCCTTTTCTCTGCTCTTTGAAGAAATTAACGTTTGGGCTGAAGTACACCTGCAATTCCCATTAATGTAACAGAGTGAAACCAACCCGCTGGTAGAGAGAAAGAAGCTCTGAACTGCCTTCCTCTGACAACAGATCTTGGAGGGAGGAAAAGAGAAAGATCCAGAAAATGGTAGGGAAGGCTGCTTTCTAAGAAGCGGCAGTACATAGGATGCACTGGCTGCTGATGGAGACTGCACGTCCAAATCCTGCTCGTGTGCTTAAGCCTAGCCTTGCCATTAGGTGCTTTGCTCTGAAGAGGCATGCAGTGCAAACCCCCTGATTTTTGCTAGGGTACTTAATCCTGTACTGGTATCATC